>NW_006432447.1:15525349-15545961 GCF_000325575.1 Pteropus alecto | reverse complement strand
CTTATACTGTGGTCTAAGCCACCATCATCTCTCAATAGCCTCCTACCTGATTTTTCTACTTCCCTATCCACTCTCTACTCCTACCACACACACTCCTATCCCCCTGTCTCTGCACAGAACAGTCTGTGTGATCCTTTAAAACACAGGTCTCTCCTCAGAACCTCCAGTGGCTTCTCATCCTAGAGTTAACAGCCAAAGTTCTTACAATGGCTACATGGCTACATTGTATATGATCTACCCACCACCCCCAACCAGGGCTCTGCCGACCTCACATTGTACAATTACACTCTGTCCTCATCTCCCTCCAACCACTCTAGCCTCTGCTGTTATGGAACACACCAAACATTTCTCAGCCTCAAAACTTTTGACTTAGAATTTCCTATCTCTAGAACATTTTTCCCTTCCACTCCTCTTCCAGCACTTCCTATCCCCCCTCCTCAGCTTTATTTTTATTCATGATCATCTTAATAAATCTGACAATATATTTTTACTTTATTTTAGTCTTTCCCTTCTCTCCCACTCCTCTCTCTTTCCCTTTTTTTATAGAAGCACCTTGAGAACAAGGATTTTCTTTTTGGCTGGGGTTCATTGCTATATACATAGTCAATAAATACTGGTTGAGTAAATGAAATTGACCTCTTTTAGTTGGTGGCATAATAGACATTGTTCTAATTTCTTCAATAATAATAATAAGCATTTACTGTGTTCTTAATTTGTACCGGGCTAAGTTCCAGCACTTTATATATACTAGCTCACAAACACTCAATAAGGTTGGTTTTGTTCAGTCAACCCCACTGTACAGATTAGAACACTGAAGTGCAGAGATTATGTCACTTGCCCACAAGCACACTGGTAATGAAGAACAGGGCTGAGATTTGAAAACTGCAGTTTGGCTCTGGAGTCTGTGAACTTCAGGACACAATAGCATGAGACCAGTAGACCAGTGCTATAAACATAAGTTTTACTTGCTTTTCTCAGTTCCTCTCCCCTGAGACTCAAATTTGGTCTGCAAAACAAATAGCTCTCCTTCCTTGTATTTCCTGTTCTTGCCCATCAATCTGTTATCATGAGCTCACTCTCCTACACTTCTTATTTCTGAGCTTTAATTTAGAGCCTGCACTTTCTCCCCTAGAACTGGCAAATGGGAATGTCTCATAACTTTTGTTACTGCCAACTTCATGAGTAGACGGAGTCACAATCAAGTTTTCTAGTCTGACTGAAATGCTGATAGAAAAGACCTCTACCGGGGTAACTGGGCTGGATTTTAGCAAAACACATCATACTGATAGAGCTACCGCTTATTTAGGTAGCCTTTATTCTTGTTAAGACATCCAGTGATCAGGAGTTATTAAATATTTGGATCGTACCCCCTGAAGGAAATATATTAGTTTAAGTTCACAACGATTAGGACCTGAGAGAAAGGGATGAAAGACAATCACTTGTCTGGCTTGAAAGGGGTTGTAGGCACCCTGCGGTTACTCTGAATGTCTTGGATACTTAAGAAGGAGAACACTCACATGGGAAAATTGAAGCTCCACTGGAGCTAAGACCCTAGGATCCCATTTCCTAGTACAGTCCCAACACAGAGGCATGCACCAGGTGCTAAACAAATGTTTTTACATAAAGGAATAAATGAATTCCTAACAGGGAAATGGAAGAGTGCTGAGGACAAGTACCCCTGACTTTTCCAAACTTGATCATAGACTGCTCCCTGAGCTGCTATGTACGATTGTATATGTTACACACTCCAAAATATCAAGGGACACCATTCACACAAATTAAAATGCAAACACAGAAGTCTGACTGCTCCTCCCACCCCTAGCCTCTGCCCAAGTATGGTAGTCAGTCTGTAGGATGGCCTCAATGATCCCTGTTCCCTGGTATTCATGCCCTTGTGTAGCCCCTCCTACATCATACCAGGATTGGTATAATGGTGAGAAGTGATAGTGCCTCACTTCCAAGATAAGTTTATAAAAGACATTAGGGCTTCCAGCTTAGTGTCTCTCTCTCTCTTTCTCAATCCCTCTCTTTCTCTCTCTCTCTCTCTCAATCTCTCTCTCTCCCCACCTCCCTTCCTCCCTCCTTCCCTTCCTCCCCAACCTTCCCTCTGTCTCTCTACTTACTCTGGGGAAAGCTAGCTACCCTGTTGTGAGTAGTCTTGTGAAGAGGCCCATGTGGCTAGGAACTGAGGTCTCCCACTAACAACCATATGAGTGAGCTCAGAAACAGACCTTTCCTCCTTAGCCAAGCCTTCTGATGTTGCAACCCTACTCAACTTCTTCAGTGCAACCTCATGCAAGACGGTAGACCAGAAATACCCAGCTAAGCCACTTTTGGACCTTGAGATAATAAATGTTAGTTGTTTTCAGCTGCTAAGTTTGAAGGCAACTTGTTACGCAGGAAAAGACAATTAATACACATGCTCTCTGCTCTCTAATGATGAAGTTCATTCTTCAAGTCCTTTAGGCATGAAGGATGCTTCTGCTGTGGTAGTTCCCGTGGAGTCCTACCCACTCCTGAAGTGGGCTATTGCATCCAACTTCCCAGAAATACAAACAGAGGGACTTAAGTAGGTGCTGAGATATGGGTAAAGGGTTCAAAGAGAGAGCACAGGCCAGGAATGGAAAAAAAGAAAAGTGATTCAGAGGGGCTATCTTTAGACACCAGAGGGAGAATCTGCTCTGAAAAAGACTATCAGAACAAAGGAAAGAATAATGACCTGTAAGAGTCAGATTTGTTGAGCAATGAGATTATAGATAAGGTTTTCTTTGATATAGTTGTTATTTTGTTAGTAATAAAATCAATAAAAATATCTTAAACTTAGGAAAACCTCAGAAGGAAACAAGAATGGAAGGAGGAAAAGCCTTGCCTTGATTTGCACTTTTCTTAGGCAGCACAGAGATGCTTTGGAACTGGGATATATGGATTCATGATCTTGGCTCTACTTCTTCCTTGCTGTGATGATGGACAAGTTATTTAATTTCTTACTGACTCAGATTCCTCATCTACAAACAGAGCTTATTTTAACAGCTAATACTGTTATAGAGTAAGAGAGAAGATTGAGTTCATGTACGTACACAACTTAAATAGAACTTGAAACAAAACAAGTACCATAGAAGTGAGAGCTACGAGTCTTCTCAGTGCTTTGATAAGTGGAAGGTCATGTCCCCCTCAAATCTGGGAGTTATTATCTCACTTTAATTTGCCACTTTTCTTGCAAGCAGTCTCTGGTCAGTCACAGCAGGATATCTCTCTGCATCCTATACTGTTTAAAAGCCTGTGTCCCCTACTTTGCTGTGAGCTACTCAAGGACAGAGACCATGCTTATTTATTTCTGTGTCTACACTTTAGAATAAAGGTTATGCACTCCAAAATGGTTAGAAGAATGAATGAACATACCTGCTTTTACAACTTCCATTTTCTTGAATTATGGAACTTTGGGAGAGAGGTGTAATTATTTCATGTCATTCATATCAACAACCATTTCAAAGAACACACAAATTCTTTACTATTTCTTATAAATTCAGAAAATATATTAATGAATATTTTCTAGCACTTCATTAACCCTCTGGCCCCCTCTGCCAGAGTCCCTGAAGAAAAATTGTGAAATCTCCTTATTTATGGCCAAAATGAAAAAAATATGCTATTTGCTGTCTTTATCGTATTGCTTTTATTTTCCTCTACAGTCATCTTTATACTACCTTCTATACTTGGAAATACACAACTTTTTATCAACCATTTTATCAAGATATAATTCATAAGCCACACAGTTTGCCAATTTAAAATGTATAATTCAATGGTTTTAGTTTATTTACATATTCACTGGAAGGCGCAGTTTTTGTGAATGGAGAAAAATACTCTTCTGCTTTCTTTCACTGTCTATTCTATTTTTTTCTATTGACCAGGGCTTACTATGAGGACCCTGTGAGTAAACAATTTGTTTGGGCTTTTGGGGATTAATATTCAAACCAGGGTCAAATGAAAAGACAGCATCATCAGAGAACTCAAGTGTCAAGATCAGTTAGTGATCTGTGTTACTAGCCTGGCCCTATTCAGGTTGTGTCCTGGAACACTGCTATCCCCCTGTATTAGTTGAGTCTTCCAGGAAAGAAAAACCAAGATGAAGTTAGAAGTACAAGAGATTTATCTATATAGCTATGAAATAAAAAGAGAAAGAGGCACAGGAGGAAGTAGGGAAATCATTCAAGCTATGGTGCAGGTCTGATACCTGTGCAAGGAGAGAAGGAAGGAGGATTGGGTAGGCAGAACCTCAGACTACAGTACAGCTCTAAGGAAGTCTCATCTAGCCAAACGATAAACTTCAATACAAAGATTGCCCATAAAGGGGTTTTACATTGGGCAGAATTGGCCAGATCCCAGAATTTCCATCATGCTTAGTTATTTTCTGAGATGTATGGGAAGAGCACGTCCTTGGCTCAAAAGGTAGGATGGGTCCTGAAGCCATTCACATTTGGAAGTTGTCAGCTCACTGAACTCTTTCCTCACATCTGATAGACATGTTCTTTCTTGAAGCGTGATCCAAGCCACACATCTCCATAGTTGCACACTCCCCTTGACCTTTTGTCACCAGAAGTACACATTTGTGAACATAGTTTGACACTAGACTTCTGCTTGTTCATCTGCTTTGGACTTGCTAACCTGGATAACCTCCTTCGCTCACATTGTTGTTCACCACCCCCACCTGAACCTAGGTTATAAGCATTGTGCTTCTGACCCTGATATCCTGCACTTGACACTTCCATGTGCTTACTAGTTAAAATGTCCAATCCATGCTGTGCTCAACTTTAGTTAGCTGGCCTCAGAGGGTCAAAACAAAAATATGAGTTCTTCTCTAGAGGCTTAGAGTGAGTAGAGTATTAGCTTTTTTATTAATGCCTGCAATTTCTTTTAAAAACAAAAGGAAGAGACACACTGAAGTTTGATTAAGAATACATAAGAATTCAGTTGGCTTCTTCCCCATCTCCAACATGTTCCAAAACTACAACCCCAAAAGTTTTACACTTCTAAAGAAGGTTCAGATGGAAGCGCTAAGGAGTGCCATCTCTTTGCTTGTTCAGAGTGGAGGGCAGACTCATGCTCTCCCCTCCATCTATTCTCGCATAACTTTGCCAGAGACACTCACAACAAGCTGCTTTTAACTCTCGAGTTGGAGAGTATCAATAGATACACATGGTGGATGTGTAAATATCTTTAGGTAGCCTGTATACAATTTATTCTTAATTTGATTCTCAAAACTTGTAATTGGCATTAAGTGAGTAATAAAAATTATTTTGCAAATACGATTAACAATCTGCTGGATATATTTTTTTCATTATGTATAGACTAGATTTTTATCAGTGAAATCTTATGGAGGCTGACCAATCACATTGTCACTGTTAAATAACATGAATACTTCTTTTAGTCACACTATTCAGTAGTATAAACACCACACTGAATTTTTAAAAATCCACTTAAAAGTTGTCTTTAAGTTATACATACCACTTAGTTATTTTCCCTTCCCCTTCCATGAAACATTTTTTTAAATCTGTTATCTTTATTTTCTTCATTCCCTGCTCTCACCACTCAGTCACAGAATCATATAGAGTAGGGGCAGGTAAAAGAAAGGAAGACAGGGCCACAGCTGAATCTAACCTGTGACGACCTAGGATTTAGCATGTCTGGTATGAATGAGGGTGGTAGAGCAAGCCCTTAGGGAGGAGCAGGGATATTTAAATGAGGACTAAGTAGTCCTTAGAAGAACTGACCCTAAGGAAAAAGATTGGGAAGCCTGGAAGATTTGCTTAATGCCACTCTGGATAAAGGCAGTGTTAAGCAAAACATCAAATCTCTTGCTCCCTGATTATTCCAACTCAGCCCCTGCAGACTTTCGGTTAAGTCTAAGGGGAAGAAAGCCTATGACTAAGAACTAACATCTCTTTGTCCATAATCTGTCTGACATTACAGAGTCCTGGCTTAACAACAATTACACAGAATAACACAAAAAAGAGAGGAAATCAGGCATTGCCATATTGATGGAGGTGACAGGACAGTGGGAGTGGGACCAGCATCACAGTGGCTTGGCGCAGTGGTGCAGCTCTTGCCTAGAGAGGCATTGGCACAGAGCTATTTGAGTCCATCAGTGGCGGACACCAAATCACCTCTGAAATTTCATAGGCTTTGGAGCCTTCAGGAAACATCACTTACAGAAGCCAGAAGTAGAAAGAATGGGCTGTTTTCTGAGCACATGTGGGAGCGTACCTGGTGACTCATGGAGGTGATGGCATAGAAGAATCTGAAGGATTTCAAAGCTCGCAGCAATAGTGGAAAGGACTTTGCAGGATGTCTAATCCAACCACTTTCTGATTTAGAACTCTTTCAAAATAATTTGCTTGAATGTCTCCAGTGATTGGACCTCTGACCTCCCCTGACAGTCAATTCTGTCTTTGGACAGTTTTGACTTTCTTTACCCCTAAATTGCCTCTCAATTCTTGTCTCATTATGCTTTTGGGAATACAGAATAATACTACCAGCTCTATTGCAAGAAAACTCTTTTATTATTTAAAAAGGGTTAACATGTCCCATGAGTTGTCTCCTCCCTGAAGTAAACACAACTCTTTTCTTCATTTGTCCCTCATGTAAAACAGGTTTGTGTTCCTTCACCATTTAAGTTACTCTCTTCCACACACCCTCTAAGTTGTCTATATTTCTCTTAAAATATGGTGTCAGGAACTGCACACAATATTCCAGGAGAAGTTGGTTCATCTGAGAGCAGAAGACAGCTATTTGTTACCTGATATCTCTCTCCAGGAACCTCTGATTCTGAACTCTTAGATGTAATACGAATTCCCATACTGCATGGGATATTACTTTTCAACTAAACATTAGATTGGGATCAACGAATGAAAAAAAATTTTTTTTCCAGGAAATCCACAGCCCAGGAAACAATCTTAGCATATCAATTCAATACCTTCTAAATCTTTATCTCTCAAATTAGCGTTCACCCACCACTCCTCAGACCTATGGAAAATAAGGTTGTCAGCACTAAAGACTAGTAATGAATTTTATCTCTTTCAGAAACTCTTAGTTCTCTTAGAAGTGTGGGGGAAAACAAAAGTCTTGATGGCAGGTCAGAATTATGTACTTTTATTTCAAGAATGTGAGGGCTTGAAGAATTCACATGGGTTTTTAATTTGTTCTTGAAATTATATCTTGCTTCCATTTGGGTGATAAAAACTATAAATTGATTTTCTTTTGGAAATTGTCAACCTGGACTTCATTTATAGAGTACACATAATAGAAGATTATTAGAATTGTTTTCCATAAGAATTTACTTTTTTCCAGCAAGAAAACTATTATATAAGTACATTTATATTGATATATAGAAAATTTTCTGGCAGAGCCATGAATAATAACTAATCCAAGCATAGTTGACTAAACAGTCCATTAGGCCAGATGTACTAAATCTATAGTGTAACAAGATCCCCAGTGATTTGTTTGCATATTAAAGTTCAAGAAGCATTGCTTTAGAGGACACCTCTGGCTCCCCTTTGAGAGATGAGTGGGGCCAAGCAGACGTGCCCATCTGGAGCCCATGCATCTGCTTCTAGACTATGCCTCTGGTAAACACAACTGTAAACTTACCTGCACAAATGACTCTGAGAGAGCTTTTGTCCTAGCAACTGCTTTGACCTCTGTCCAGGGTCTGTCCTCCTGAAAGAGAACTATGTTTCTAGTGGGCACAGCCCTGGGTTGAAGGGGTGGCCAAGGAAGAGCTATTTGTGACGGGGCTAAGGGAAAATAGGTTGGAAATTATATCTAGGGCCTGGGACAGACATGCATGTGTACACACACACACACACACACACACACACACACAGCCCCTCATGGTGTAAGACAGAAGCCCCGGGGTGGGAAGAGAGGAGAGTGAGCTATGGCTGGAACTTCGCACACACACACACACACACACATATACACACAGCCTCTCATGGTGTAAGACAGAAGTCCCGGGATAGGAAGAGAGGAGAGTGGGCTATGGCTGGAACTTCCGTTTGTACTGTTTTTCCTGGGCCCCACAGTAGTTAGGGGGAAAGCTGACAGGGATACTCATTTTCCAGCTTCTCTAGAGGTATTTTGATAGGGATTACATTGAATTTATAGATCAATATGAGGAAAATAGCCAATTTGACATTATTTAGTCTTCAATCTATGAACATGAAATTTCTTTCCATCTATTTATGTCTTCTTTAATTTTTTTCATTGATGTTTTATAGTTTTCAGTGTACAGATCTTATATTTCTTCTGTTAAATTTATTCCTAAGTATTTTATTCTCTTTGCTATTATTGTGAAGGAATTATTTTCTTAATTCCAATTTCTGATTATTTATTGCCAGCATATAGAGTTACAATTAACTTTTGTATATTGATCTTGTAATCTTGCTAATGTCTTTTATTAGTTCTGGTAAAATTTTTTGTGGGTTCCTTTGGATTTTCATATTTGATCATGTCATCTGTGAATAAAGACAGTTTTAATTCTTTTTTTTCAATATGGATTCCCTTAATTTAAAAAGAATTTTTTTTTATTGTACTAGCTATAGAAACTCCAGTGTAAGGTTGAATAAAATTGGCAAAAGCAGACATCCTTGCCTTGTTCCTGATCTTAGAAGGAAAGCACTTAGTCTTTTAGCATTAAGTACTGTGTTATCTGTGGGATTTTAATAGATGCCCTTTATCAGATTGAGGAAGTTTTATTCTTAGTTTGAGAATTTTTACTATGAATGAATGTTGGATTTTTTCAAATGTGTTTTCTGAGTCTGTTGAGATGATCTACTGAGATGGTTTTTCTTTTATGCTGTTAATCTAATATATCTTAATTCTTTTTTTCTTTCCTTTTTCAGTTAATATGTGCTTTCAGGAATTTTTAGGGCTTTCTAAAGTTCAAAGCCAAAGTTGTTAAAGTTCTGTTTTCTCTGTCTTGGAGGCAACTAATTTTCTGCACAGAAAAAAATAATCTAATTATCAAATGTTACTCCCAGCCTCCTGTTGGGATGAGTCTAGTTTCTCTTTCCTTCCTTTAATTTGTCTCAGCACGTTGTTGAAATATTTTTGAAAGAATTAGACTTTCAAAGAACAAATGAGAATAAATCGAATTGATACAAAATTTAAAACAAATCAGGTAAAACCTACCTTCACATTATGTCCTCTATCATTGCTTTTGCAAATCACCTGAGACCCAGAAGAAAATAAGTCTCCAGATATTGCTTATCTAAAAAACAGTTGTAGAAATAGAATTGAGGAATAAAAGAAAGAGATGTTGCTGTGTAGATAAGGATTCTGAAAAGAATGTGGTTGGGTGAGTATTTTCATGAAGAAAACTCAGATTCTTCATCCTGATAACAGCAAACATTTATTGAGTGCTCACTCTACCTTTGGACTGTTCAAGGTTTATTAAGTGATCTTGGTTAAATGTCATGCAACCTTATAGGGTAAGCATTGCCCCATTTTACAGCATGAGAAACTGAGGTACAGATTGATCGGGCACCTTGCCCAGTGTCATGCATTTAGTAAGTGGTGGAGCCAGTATGGGAATCCAGTCTTTGTGACTACTCACTGTGTTATAAAAGCAGCGGCAATATTAATACTGGGTTCCAGTACTTTGCAGGTTATATGGGATTAAGTTCCATCTCCCACATACAAAGCAAGATTCCACCTTTTATTACTGTCTGAGGCCTACCATCAGAATCGATCTTTTGAGTTCAGTATCAAAGTATTGTGTGTGTATGATAGGATAGCCTTTTCTAATGGGCAAAATATTTCAACAGGTACCTCAGAAAAGAAACTATATGAATGGGAATAAAAAGCACATGAAAAGATACTCATTATCATTAGTCATCAGGGCAATGCAAACTGAAATCACGAGATACCCCTACCTATTCAAATGGTTAAAATTGAAAAGGTGGCCAATACTAAGTGCTAAAGAGGATGTGGAACAAATGGAACTCTCATACACGGCTGGTGGGAATATAAAATGATACAACCTCTTTGGATAACATTTGGTAGTTTCTTATAAAGTTAACTGTAAACTTACCAAATGACACAATAAATCTGCTCCAAGGTATTTACCCAAGAGAAATGAAAATATAAGTTCAAGAAAGAATTGTACACAATGGTGATAACAGCTTTATTCACAATTGTTCTAAAGTAGAAACAGCTCAAATGTCCATCTAGAGGAGAATGTCCATCTAGAGGAGAATGGATAAACAAACTGTGCTATATTCATACATGCAACAATATGAATGAATCTCAAAAGCATTATATTGAGAGAAAAAAAAGCCAGATACAAAAATGATTCTATTTATATGAAACTCTAGAGCAGGCAAATTTATCAATAGTGACCAAAAGCAGATTAGTGGTTGCCTGGGCCTGGAGAGTCAGGTGTGGGGTGAGATTAATTGCAAAGGGGTAGGAGGAAACTTTTTGGGGTGCTAAGTAATGTTACATATCTAGATTGTGAAGATATTTGCACAAGTGTATATTGTCAAAACTCTTTGCACTTAAGATGGGTAAATTTCATTGTATGGATATTATATTTTTGAAAAGTTGATTTAAAATCTATCTGCACAAAGAGAAACAACAAATAGAAAATATTCTAAACAACAAATAGAAAATATTAATCCGTCATTTGTTTTGTTCACCTAGAAGTCAGAACAGAAAAGTTTTTATAGGAAGAAGAGAAAAACAAAAGGTATGTTTTTTAGATACATTGTTCTAGAAGGAAGTTAGGGGGATCTGCTATTTGGGGGATGTCCTTTGGGTGACTTGAAGGCTGGAGGGAGAGGAGCAAGAGCAACAGGGTGAGGTGGGAATAAAGGGAGGCTAACATAGACGGCCCGCTGTGCAATTGACCCTGATGGTATCTGGCTGAGAGCTATTCATTCTATTGTTACATTTCTACTCTAATTATTTTGTCTTTAGTTTTTCAATTGGTTGAACTTTACTCTCCCAAAGAGAATGAGAAAGAGTATGTCAGAAGAAAATAGAAAGGTGGAGTGGGATAGGACAGGGGCTTGGAAACATTCAGACCGAAGACTGCTTAATTATGTTGTAAATAATTTACTGCTGAGAAAAAAGATTGGGAAAGCCCTTGATGGAGGAGGGAGGAGCGGGCTGGGGTGTTCCAGAAGCTAGAGAAGCAGCGGGTGTACCACCTTGACTTAATCTTGTAATTTTCTTTTTCTTTTTTTGGTAGGTGTCAAATGGCACTTAGAAGGGCTACACTTTCATATATTTAATTTAGCATTAAAATCTTATACAACGAACTGTAGCAATGACTTTCCAATTTAAATACGGATGCGACTCTTGTGGCTAAATGCAGATTCCTAGGCCTCCTCCTTAAGACACTGCCTCAGTTGGTTTAGGCTCTGCATTTTATCGTATACAGTTTGGATACACTCTATCCATGGTCTTGGAGAAATTTTGACCTTGACAAGTGAGAATGAGAAAGAAAATTTTGATGACTGTGTTCACTCAAGAGAAAGGAAAGATAAAAGTGACCAAAAGAAATATTAGATTAAGAAAAACATCAGTATTTATTTCAGTAAAGTGTGTGTGTGTGTGTGTGTGTGTGTGTGTACGTGTGTGCGTGTGTGTAGCTAGAGAGCTAAGTATTAGGGGTCTTCTGATGTAGGAAACATATGCCTCGCTACTTATCACACTGACCCAGGCCTGGTTTTAAGGATTCTTCTCTTTACTAGCATATGCCTCAAATCCTTTTTTTCCAAAGCCCATCAAAACGGTAGCAAATGTGAAACATTTGTTGGCCTGTCCACCTAATCTATCATAGTACAATACAAAAAGATATGAAGAGACTGGGGTGGATAAAGGAAATCAATACCCGTTTCCTGTTCTTTACCTTGAGATCCTTTGTCTGGTTTCAGTATGTCTTCAACAGAATAGGAAACATAGCTCGAATTCCCCATCAAAATCAGATAAAACACAGGCGATAAGACATCGTGTCTCTCCTTTCTGCAGATAAGAAATTTGAGTTATAACAGGGCCAGATTGTGTGAGCCCACTGCAATTTTTTATGGATTAGAGATTTTTTAGTGTTTCATAGTAATTTATAAACTTAATTGTAAGATATTTAGAAACAAAGCAAATAGTCCAAGACTAAAATGTCAAGCAAAGTGAGCAAAAAATCTTAATTCTCCACAAATTAAAATTTATAAATTACTAATTACAAAATTCCAATTTAGGTTATAATCTTTCTTTTTAAATCTCTGAATTCTGTTAAACTCTATGTACTTGACCAAATATAAATATATTTATACTTTCCACACTTTATCTATGAGATAACAAACAGAAAGCTAGTTCATTAGTAGTCTCTCACCTGATGGCCTTACGAAAGTCTTTGCAAAATGTTTTACAAATTGCCTTTTATTGAAATGATCTATGATTTTTTAATGAATTACATTTTTTAAAAAAGTATATAGATCTCTCATCTTAACACTTAGAAAATTGCATGCTTATTACATAGATACTACACGTTTTTCAAGTAAATTATCATAAGGATTAAGTAAAATAATCAAAAGAACATTTAATTTTCAGTATGAGAGAATATCCAAACTGTATATGATAAAATACAGATCCTAAACCAACTGAGGCAGCATCTTTAGGAGGAGGCCTAGGAATCTGCATTTAGCCACAACCGTCTTGTACGTATTTAAGTTGGAAAGTCATTGCTACGGTTTTTGTATAAGATTTTTTTTTTTTTTACATAATTCAGAAATTTATTTTCAGCTTTTCAGTTAAGAGGAAAAGTGGGGTGGGCACATTTGTTTGTTGTTTTGTTGCACCTGCTAAGTCCACTAACAAGTGAAGGTAAAGTTAGAGACCAAATGAAACGAATGATCCAGGAAGGAATATCATCTGTCAAAGAAAAAAAAAAAATAGAGGCAAAGATTTGGAAAGATACTAAGATACTAACAGTATACTTAAGTCGTTTCTTCAAAATGGTCATACAGTGAAAGAGAATACACACTTTTCCTTAGCCTTCGAACAGAAATGCATTTAGTATTTTCCTTGTAGATAGGATCAGTAAAGTTATAGGAGACCCTAAGAAAAGGCAAGGAAAAAAGCCTCGTCACAGTGGATCTAATAAAGCTTGGATGCCTGCCTAACGGCCTTCTTTTCTCACCTGCTCGTGGGCACCAACACTTATTTGTGGTTAATGTTGGCTTCTTTTCATTTTGTTTATCATTATAAAGTAAGTATTGTACCCTTAAATTGTCTCCACAAAAGAGCGAGTTGCCTAATAACCAAGCCCTTACAGTGTTTCTTCTATTATGAGGTTATCTCTATGTTTAAATTTTGAACAACAAAGTACTATTTGGGAATGAGACGTTGTAGCCTGAAATGACCCTTTTAAACATGAGTTTTGGATGCCGATAGAAGTCACCTGATAAAATAGGTTTAAAATTTTAAAAGGTGAAGAAATTTAACACAGCTATAATTATTATTACTGGGAATATGACCTCGTAAATACCTGTATTGGGTAGCATTGTAAAAAGCTCTTTAAAATCACTTTTAAAGCAATTCAGAAAGTTATTGCATTGAGGAGATCACTAGTATACCCCTACAGGAAAAGAAACTTTCTGTTAGGAAAAGAAACTTTTTTTCAAGTCATACATGGACTTGAAAAGTGCTCTATTTCAAAAATCTACTTGAAAAGAAGATGATATATTCTGAAAAACTAATGAATAAGTCCCAGATTAGATCTAGTCATGACAAGGATGCTGTATTTTATTCACCTACATTGGGATTGCCCTGATCCAAAAATTATTGCTCATTCTTGGGAGAAGTGTAAATATCTGTGTTCTTTTGTAAGCATTTGCTCATAGGAGAATGAATGTGTTATCATGCTAAAAAAAAAAAAATTGATTAGCAAATTTGATGATCTCTTCTTCCCACCTCGGGGCATAGACAGTGACAAAAAACGATGGAATAATTGGGCCCAGCTCCTGCTTGAGTAATACCACTGTGGATTTATCAAACACTGATGAGCCCAGATTTTGGGGTGTGAGTTCTCCACCCATAGCCTCTCCAACCCCTTTATCATGTTAATGTACACAGGCTACTTGTGTGCTTTCATTCCCAGTAAAGCCAGCCTCTGTGTCTTTGTTGAAGGGTTACTCCCCAGTGGCTGGGATCCATTTTGCCTACACTTGGGGAGTTAAGAGTGCCTGGGAATTTAAGTTCTCCCAGAGGCAATTTTTAGCTAGTGGCTGATAGATATATAAATATGTCAGCTCTCTTTTCCCCTGATGAGGACAACTCTGAGGAAGTACCTGTACTGTCTGTCTCTAAAGCTCCCCTGCAGAATCGAGCCGAAGTGACTGGCTGTAGGACTTTGCTTAATACCCTTGCTGGTCTCCTTCTTTTCTTGGTCTGATTTCTCTATCGGTTTGTTCAGGGAACATTTCCTAATAAATCACTTTAACACAAATCCTCATCTCAAGTTCTGTTTCTAGGGAATCTCTCCTAAGACAGGTGGTTTATTGTGGACCCTTGCAATTACCTTGCCTGGGTCAGGAAGGTCGCCCACACATCAGAATGAAATGGATACTATCCCTGGGGCAAGATATGAGATGGGCTTTCCTTTTTATATTGAATGCTGCCCAGATCTCTCCTTCAGGACCTAGCCACTCATTTCCCCATTAGCTGGGATCCCTAGAAGCTCACATCCTTCTCTGAGAATTGCCATTAGTCAAAGGACAGCCCTTGTGATATGGCTGTTTAATATGGGAGTTTAAGAGCCAGGCCCCCTGTCTCCATGTGGGACACCTTTGAAGAGCTATCCCAATTCCGGTGCTCCTATAGTATCACCTGAGGACCACGTCGCAATTCATTATAACCCAGTTTCTTCCTCTACCCAATCTGGCTTTGCTTATTCCCCATAGAAGTTCTCAAGGACATTCTTCCATAAAACTGTCTCTAGTAAATCTCTATCTCAGAGTCTGTTTCCTGGGGAAACTGACCTAAGATTTTCTTCAAGAGAGGAAAGGGAGGGAGACCTGAATCTGATGTTTAGAGATATCTGTAAACAAAGGCTCGGAGAAGTGCCTTGACCAAGGTCATACAGCTAGTAAGGATTGACAGTTTGACTCATACCACCTGGGTTTGAATGTGGATTCCCTTTCCATTTGCACATAAAACAGACAAACTATGTGGCTAAATTTTATTTTTGGAGATCAGTAGTGAGTTGTTTTTATTTTTGTTATTTATTTTAATAGTACATTAAAATGCTTTAGTTATTTGTTTTTATTTTTTTTCTAATGAAAACAAGTATTAACTAAATACTCTTCAGGACGATAGACCATATTAACCTTCTCTCTACCAAGTATACTTCTCTTTATTTGTGCTCTCACCAAGATTAAAACAAAAGTATTCTAGCAGTTAATACTTAAAAGTATACCCAGGGAAATATGGTGTGCTCTTAGGATAAGCTTCTGTAAGTTGGAAGAAAGTTTCCATCATGTACTAATGATAACATTTCCCTTGGGAGTGGATGCCGAAGAGAATAGCAGCTTAATGGGAGAACGTTCATTAACTGCCCAGACAAGTTCCTGTCAACTACAATTAATGACAAAAGATAGACATGGATTAGAACACTGTGCACACACACACGCAACGAATCCTCTCTTCCCTTCACCATCTCATGTCAGGCTCTGCCAACCTATAAGTAAATAGGCTAAATAAAAAAAATTTTCATTAAATTATCCATTGTGCCTAGCTGTGCTATGGCTTCAGAAAATGAATACTATTATGCCTGATGTTTTTCCAGGTATGACATAGTATTAATAAAAAGAAAGACATAATCTCCCCTTCTGTGAAGCCTTAGAAGAAAATTAATTCTGAAGAAAGTGTTCTTGATAACATTGAAAATTAGGACTATAATATTTTATAGATATTTAATAAATATGTTCGTTAGTACTGTCAAGATGGGAGAGGAAGTTGTAAGAAAAAAAATGAGATATGTGAATACAGATTGGCTGGCAAGAATAAGAGTGAGATTGATTAAGGAGACTTATCTGCTGTTGATTGGTTTTTTCCAAATCAATTGGTTTTCTGACCTACTGTGGCAATTCTCTCTTGAGTTTAGGTATCCAATAGAACTTCCCTGTATTTGCCATGTCCAATACAATAGTAAGTAGCCATATCTGGCTATTGAGCACTTGAAATGTAGCTAGTGCAACTGAGGAATGAAATGTTACTTTAATTAATTAAAATTTAAATTTAAATAGCTACATGTGGCCAGTGACTACCAAATTGGGCAGTGCGGCCTACAATTATGTAACAAAGTGAAATTTTATTTGTTAACTTTTATCATCAGAATTCCCTTTAGATGTGAAAATGTCTTTTGGGGGGATACTTGTGCTAAGCCCATTTGGGCTATGTATTCCACTCTATATGTATTAGCTTATTTAACTTATTCCCATTTTAACTCAATGAGTGAGATGGTTACTATTATTGTTTCTATTTTAGAGGCAAGAAGTCTGAGACACAAAGAGATTAAGTAACTTGCCAAGAGTCACATGGTAAGTAGAGATCCAAAGACATGGTTGTCAGCAGGTGCTAAAGCATCATGATAGAAGGACAAACTGCTTGGCATGAATTAAGGGAAGGGCTGAACTCTATGGGGTAAAACTCTATGGGAACTCTATGGAGTAAAAAAACCTATGAAGCTACAGAGAAGGGACTAGAGTGGTGCTATAAATATCGTAACCACTAGTCGCGTGTGACTATATAAATTTAAACATATTAGAATTACATAACTCTGAAATTCAATTTCTTAGTCACACTGGCCACATTTCAAGTACTCAAAAGCCACTTGTGGCTAGTAACGACTGTATTGGTGCAGAAATAGAACATTATCATCATCATAGAAGAGTCCTATTGGACAGCACCGAGTCAGAGGACAGTTAAAGAATAGCTGTGTCTTCTTACCACGGGAGGTGATTTTCACTGACACAAACCTTTCTTTCATCTCTTCTCCAAATTGCCAAACAAAGTCCATTGATTTCATGAATGCTTTGTAGGAGGAAGTGTAAGTTGAAGAAAAGACTGCATTTCTTGCCTAGGTCAATAGGACATGGTACATGGGATGTACTTTAAAAGGAAGATGCTGGAGTCTGAGGTGGTCACAGAAGATTGTAGAAAGTACTGTTGGTGTGGGAGGAGGGTTGAACTCCCATAGATTGTGAAATTAGGGGAGTGATAGTGGTTTGAACCAATTTTTACTAAGATTTGTGGATACTGTGATTTTCCTCCCTCAGGTGACAGTATTCATATGACCACCCTTACAGTGTGAAAAGGAAAATCACATTCTACTCTGCTCTTGATCTCAGTCTTTAAAACATTAGTCGAGTGTTTTTGAAAGCGACAGTTTGTGGTCCGTTTGTGTCTATCTACCCTGTTATTGATTTTAAGTCACCACACAGGGGACATTCTTATATCTAAATAATAATAGTGGTTAGCTATCTAAGTGCAAGATGCTGTTTTAAGCATTTTATGTGTACTAAACTTATTTAATTCTCAGATTAACTCAATGAGATACTGTTATCCCATTTTAGACGTATTAAATCCAAGACACAGGAAGTTAGGTAATTTGCATGAGTCACATAATAAGTGAGAGAGGCAGAATTTGAATGAATTTCTCTAGATGCCAAAAAATGTCTTTCTTATGTTTCAATAGACAAATAACCAGAGTGCCTTAGGCTTGTTGGCTTGGCCCCTGAATCTCACCCTTGTTTGTTTCCTTCACAGATAATTCATGACAAGAAGAGCCGGCTTTGCAGGTGCATTTAAGACATTAATCCACATCCCTGTGATGGCCAGGAGTGTGGAATTGGAGAACTGAAGAATATCAAGGATATCCTGAACTCTATGTGACTCTGAAGATACCAACCTCTACCCTCTGAGTGGAAAATAAAAGGATCTCTGACCAACTGTACAGCTCTCTGAAGGACTGGCTGACAAGCTAATGAGAATGTCTGGATGTTCTCTGAATGCCTGGTTGACACCATTTCACCATCAATATTAGAGAGAGGGGAATAAGAAGTAGTGATATAAACAATCTATAATTATTTGCACATTATAAACTTTCAGAATGGTGGTGCTGAGATGAACTTTAGCAGTTACCTGGTCCAGGCATTTTCAGTGGCTGGGTTGTAGATCATGTTTGAGAATTACTCAGGAAGATTTTTTTTTATCATGCAGAGGCCACAACCTACCTCTAGAGACTCTGGTTCAATAGGTCTGTAATGGGGTCTGTACATTTGTACTCTAGGGAGATGCCCATTAAAACAAAATTCATCAGTCCCCTTTGTAGGATGTTAGAGAAACAATTCATCATTTTAACCTATTTTCCTTCCTTCCTTCCTTCCTTCCTTCCTTCCTTCCTTCCTTCCTTCCTTCCTTCCTTCCTTCCTTCCTTCATACCCATTTGTATGTATGAAATATATAGAACCAACATAAGTATTGGGGAGGGAATACCTATGTTAATATTACTCAAATTGATACATGCGGATCCATCCATCCATTCATCCATCCATCCATCTATCTATCTATGTATCCTTTCTTCTTTCTTTCCACCCTCAAACCCTATGGCAGAAAATGATTATAAAGATAGCCAACATTATGAAAAATAAAATATTAAAAAATTTTAAGTTGTTTGTTTTAATCTCATAAAGTCCAAGATTATGAAAATCCCAATCTGAAAAATATACAACTGAGTGCCTTTTACCTGGTTATTACAAAACACTTACCTTGAGAAAGCATTTTACTAATAATGCTTAAGGGAGTTTAAGAATGAAAGTTCGGTTTTATTGGATTGTGAAGTCTGTATTCCAATTTCCCACAAGTAGTGAGTGGATTTTTAAGCATTTCTTTTTCACTTTCACATTCAATTTAACTTATATTTTAATTTTTCAGAGAGAATGTAATTAAATAATTTTCCAAGGTATCAGAAAAACAAAGCAAAACAATAGATTCTTTGTTTTTGTTTTGTAAATCACAGTAGTGTTTTTTTTCCTTAACATAAATGTGGCATGTATATACATTTTTTTTCTTTTTGTAGAAAATTTTTATAAGAATTTATTTGAGCCAAACTGATGACATATGCCAGGGAACAAGATCTCAAATGCTCCCAATAATTCATTATTTTAAAATCTTCCAAATAAAGGGGAGAAATTATGCATTCATTCTGCTTGTCATTTACTAACACTATCGGAAAAATTAAACAGCTATTTAGCAACAATTTCTTTTTACAGATGTATTGTAGCTACTAAGTAAAGAAAGAATGTTAGAATATCACCATTTTATACCTCCAAACAAATCAATGGATCTAAGCAATGATCATCAGTAGCTGTGAACAACACAAAATAGGCCTGCTAACGGAAGTACACAACACCACATTAATCTCTCTCCCTTCATTTATTTATATGAGAAAACGGTAAGTCATGAAACAGATACCAAAATAAAGCATCCACTGAGAGACCCAAACGTGTTTCATCCTGTGAGGTCTTTTCCCCCTCTTATTGTGTACTGGAGTATTTAAAAAAAAACAACAAACAACAATAACCAGTGTATAAAATCCTAGCAAGATGTGCTTTACATTACTCTTCTCTATCTCAATTCTGGCAGTTCTCACAGACCATTTTAGTCAATAAAATATTGTGTCTTGCAGCATCATTACCTGCCAAGTGGAGAGAAGAAGAAAGGTAGTTAATATAATTACTGTCCCTGTAGCGATGGTCCATATGTCATCTGTCCAATCTTCTAAAGAATTGGGTGGTACAGAGGGTGGCATATGTTGTAATATTCCTAAGACTAACTTTTCAGAAAGATAATTATATTGCTGACTTAGGTAGTGGTCGACGTTGAAAAGTGGGAAGGGAATGGTAGGGAAAAGGACTTTAAGGAATGTAGGACTCTCGTAAGCTTAAGGGAGTTAATGCTGAAGTAGTTGAAAGAGTTAGAACTGAAAAATGTGGTTCAAGTCCTGGCTTTTCTCTTGTTACAAGCTGACTTTGGAAAAGCCATTTAACCTTTCTGAACCTCAGTTTCCTCGAATGTAGTAGACTAACTTCACGAGATTGTTGTGAAGATTAAATAGAGAAACATAAGTGAAAGAATTTTGTAAACTCTATAACACTAAGTAAATGTAAACTATAACACTAGGTCATTACCCAGGCTCATTCATTCTGCCATTGAACTAGATCTATCTTTGACAGTTGTCAAGTTCAGGAATGTTAAAAGAAGCATTTGTCTTTCTTGCAGATGGGTGATTTTCACTGAATCTGGACTGTAGCACCTTTTTCATCACTGTCTAGACAATCCATGATGTCCTTTTAGACCGAACAGCTTACCTTCTATTTATTTTCTCATCCCCAGGAAGCACAAAAGCAAGGGAGCCGGATGGGGTGTCATGGAGAGGAAGCATGGAATGAGAAGAGGAGCAGGAGGTCAGGCTACCACACACCTCTTCTAAGAAGCAATATTTCTCTAAAATTTGGCAAAGAGAGAGTAAAACAAAAAGATAAGAATATAATGTGTGA
>NW_006432447.1:15497308-15525328 GCF_000325575.1 Pteropus alecto | reverse complement strand
GTGAGGAATGCAGAGAAGGTAGACATGTTTCCAGATCGACATGGGCTGGGTCCTCCACAGTATGACGTTCCAAAGACAAATACAGTGTCTTGTTTTCGTGCATATCTCTGGTGTCCTATCAGCCTATTTACTCTTCTGGGTTCTACACAGTACCTAACAAAGTGCTATGCACATAGCAAGAACTCAATAAATATTTGTGGAATGAATAGTTCTGTCATTAAAGCTGAAAATTGAGAGTTGGTTACACATATTTCTTTCCTTCTGTAAAAGGACTTGATAGCTCAGAGGAGAGCCGAGCCATTAAAATATTGAGAATTCAGTCCAGGTTTGAAGTGATTAATTATCATCCTGTTTTCTCTGGCTTGGCCAGACACCATAACTACTTTTAAATGTTCTGTATAACTAGTATACAGCTGGAAGCTACTGACAGACTAAAGAACAGCCAAGGAAACCACTATTGTCTAAAATTTTTGTGGAGACGTATTTTTATCCTCTGTTAACAGCCAAATTCTTGCTCTTGTATACAGTCTAAGTGTTACTAAAAACAGAGTATTTTTAATAGGTACATTATTTCTACCTTGCCTGCTTCTAAATACATGACTGAAAGCTTTCACTATTTAAAAAAAAAAAGAGTAAGAGGTTTTCCCAGAAGGTCATTGCTGCACGGAGATCCTCTGATGCCTTAGATATTAAATAATATGATAGGTATTAAATATTATAGCTATCAAATAAATATACATATATTTTATATAAAATACTGAGCATGTCATGGGGATGTAAGGTACAACATAGTGACTATAGTTAATAACACTGTCTTGCATATTTGCAAGTTTCTAAGATTAGATCTTAAAAGTTTTCATCACAAAAAAAATTGTAACTATGTATGGTGACAGATATTCATCAGACTTATTGTGGTGTTCATTTTGCATATACAAATAGTGAATTATTATGTTGTATACTCAAAGCTAATATAATGTTATATGTCAATTATACTTCAATAAAAATTAATTTTACAGGGATATAAATTGAAGATGCAAAAAAACCACAAAACTGAGCAAGATAGCATCAGTTTCTGAGGTTTCACATAGGCAACCCAGTAATAGGCTTTTTTTGAAAAATTTCTTATTTAGGACTTGTCTTAAGTCAAGTTGGTTAGAAGCAGAGCCTGGGATGGGGATTCTTGTTTAAATGGTTTATTGGAGGGTTGTTCCCAGAAGAATGGGAGCAGGGAAGCAGGATAGGGTAAGGAAAGGAGCTAAGCAAGGATGCGGTCTCATCTGGAGACTGGTTCTAGCCAGATCCATTAGGGCACCAACACCACTCACTACATGGCTTTCAAATGGTAATAGGGAGCTGAAAGCTAAGTTTTGCAGTTATTTTACTTGAATAATGAATAATCTCATGAAGGAGAGAGGAGTTCTGGAAGCTCAGGTAATATAGATTTCCTGTCTCTGAAAGAATTTCTTTTCTTCATGCATTTTCTTTGGTTAAAGTAACCTAGAAATAATATTTTTAATCTCTCATTCTTTAGATTTTTTTTAAAATTTATAAATGTAGAAGAATTGACTACACTAAAGAATATTGCTTAACTTACTACTCTGGAAAGAAATTGTAGAAACTAATAACACTTGTGGTGCATAGAGAGACCTGGCAACTTGTTTGCATATTCTACGTTTTACTTCATATTAAAAAACCAAACTCTCAAACTTAAAAATAATCCATGGTTTAGTTACATAAAGGATGACAAGTAGCTGCTCACCAGTTGCATATAAAGAAAATTTTTAACGACATGAAAAGGACAAATATTTTATTATGTTATAAATGTCCAAGTAGGACATTCTAACAGCCTGAGTGGACTAAGCACTGCATGAAACTTCCTACTTGAATACAGGGGGTGACAATTATTTTAATCTGTGTGTGTATGGGGAGGGACCTTGGGGAGCTTTGGATAGGATTGCAAGAACAACGGGATAGATTGGTAGATTTTTCTACAGCTAAGTAGAGAATGTATATATTCTCTATACAGTTAAATATAGATATACAGCTAAACAGAGAATATATATATTCTATGTACATGTATATTTTCTACATTTATTCTCTTTATAAATATAAATATATATAAATACGCAGATATATAGAAAATATATATTCCATGGGGATATACATATTTTATATCTATCTTACTGCTAGCACCAAAATGGAAATAGCATTTGTTACCTAAATTGGGTTAAGGGAAAAATAGATTAGAACT
Source organism: Pteropus alecto (assembly GCF_000325575.1). Taxonomy (NCBI): domain Eukaryota; kingdom Metazoa; phylum Chordata; class Mammalia; order Chiroptera; family Pteropodidae; genus Pteropus; species Pteropus alecto. The sequence continues at coordinate 15,523,077 of NW_006432447.1, read as the reverse complement.
GTTACAACATTTTGCATGTAATAATGTGATGAAACTTACCAGAATTATACATTATCTCTGCTCTTTCTTTGTCTCTTTATAAAAATTAAATAACTCAATAACTTATGCCATCTCTAAAGGTGTTATTTATTTTTTTTTAAACTTTTTATTCTTCCGCAGACTTTTTTTGTTATTCTACAATTCCTTTTTACATCTGTGCTCAAAAAGGTATGAAAAAGCTATATGAAACAAACGAGAAATCTTAGGTGTGTATAACACAATACAAAATACTGTAGTCTATGGAAAAAGACAGACAGACATATATCTGGACCCACAATAAAAGATGGATTTCCCTATGAGAACTACAAATATATCCTCAAGAATGGGGGAGAAGGAAAGTCGAGAGTTAGGAAATTTTGAAGGTGAGCTGGATTATATAAAATTTCACTAAGAGTCCCAACATAAAGGTAGTTTAGAAAGGTGAGAAAGATGGTGGTTTTCTTTTCTTTTTTTTTTTAAGGATCAGTAGAATTATATGAGATAACCATAGGGAATTAGCAAAGTGCTAGAATCCAAAAGGAACATCAATAAGGAGGGTGTCAAGAAGACTCGGTGGGTAGAAAAGAGCTCAGAAACTTTTAAGGGAAAGCAGTTTAAGCCAAGTTCAAGAGAAGGTCCTTGCTGCCACTGCACAACACCCTGTAGCTTACAACCTAACCAAAATCCGTTTCTTGCTTCATAAAAAATAATAAAGAAATATTTTACTGCTGCCCAGGAAAAGTAATCAGAATTTTATACTTTGAGGTTAAAAAAAGGGGGAAACCACGATGCAGCATGGGCTCCTTGAAACATTCTGGGGTTTCTGAAGGCCTAAAGAGAGGCAGCAGGACTTGAAAGGGCAGAGTGCAGTGAACACAAAGCAGCCGGGGTGCTGGTGGGTAACCTGAGCCTGCCCGGCCACGTGGGACAGGTCTGCAGAGCAGAGTGTGAACCACGGCAGTGGTCTCCAAGCACAGGTATTCTCCCAGGGCAGAGTGCGAGATAACTTCCTAAGAGGTGGGCAAAAAATGTTAGTGCTTCCAATTTTTTTTCATCTAAAATTAAGCTTTACTCATGATAAATACACATATTGTCACTGGTGCCTTTAATGTACACCAGATGGTTACGTGTCACCTACAGCCTTTGAGGTGTCTTACAGCAATAAGTGGGAGCTCCACTGTGTGCGTGTGTTGGGAGGAAGGGCTGACCTTGGCATCTTCACTTATTTGCTTTCAGAGCATTGTGATTGGTGTGTTGTAGGTTACTTTGTGCCATGTTCGTTTCATTTATGAATCATTATATCTGCTTTAACCAACCCTTTCAAGATGAACAAGTGGATTAGGCAGATTCCTACAAAGAACTGAAGACTAAAGTAAATGGAAGCACAAGCAAATGACAAGAAAGCAACAGAGCTGATGCCGCACCTCCTACTCCTAGATAAACTTTTCATCAGCCACATACAGGTAAAAACGATGATGCTCTAACTAGATCTGACAAGGTCAGCCAGGGTAAATTGTCTCTATCAATATGACTATCTGAAATAGATATACACCAATTTGCATTAACGATGTTCCTTACCTTATGTCAATATAGAGCACTGAGATATTAGTGTACTTGTTTTTAAGAATAGGATGAACTTGGTGGAACAAAGTCAGGTGGAACAAGACAATAAGGAACTGGTTTTATTTTTCTCTAAACATTGTTCTTAGTCTATTCAGGCTGCTATAGTAAAATACCATACTGGGTGGTTTATAAACAACAGAAATTTACTTCTCACAGTTTTGGAGGCTGGAAAGTTCAAGATCATGGTGCCAGCATGGCTGTGTTCTCTGTTAAGGGCCCTCTTCTGGGTTAAGAGCTGGCGCCTTCTCACTGTGTCCTCACACGTGGAGGGGCTAGGGAGCTCTGTGGGGTCTCTTTCATAAGAGCATTTAGCCCATTTACAAGGGTTCCCCTTTGTGATCTAATCACCTCCCAAAGAACGAATACCATCATATAGGGTACTAGAATCTCAATATGAATTTTTGGGGGAGGATGCCATCATTCAGACCACAGCAATGACACATCCCTCCACTGCCATTGTTGAACAAGATCTTGGGTAGATTCCATTCTAGTCACTTTTAGCTCTACAAAAAGTCTCACTAAAGTAATTATAACCTATTTTTGAGTTTTAGAAACTAGCTCATCCCGGTACCGAAATAGCAACCTTACATCCAGGGGACCTACAGTGTCAGAAGAGTCTCCCTCTTTCTCAGCTTTTCTCAGTTAGATGAAGAGAAATAAGAGTCTCTCATCACTGGCACTGTTCTTGTTCTATCTTGATTAACACATTCTGGCTTTTTTTATGGGACATTTGTGTGTCCTTTGGAATTCACTCCTGTGGGGCGTGACGGGGATAACTTATTTTAATATTGACTTCTGGGTCCAGCCCTCAGTTCTTGCCTTTGGCAGTCTATCCCATGGTCTCTGACTCCTCAGGGTTCTTCTCCCCACGAGCAGCTTTTTTAGGGCAGGTCTCATCGAGACAATTTGCCTTCCGTTGCATCTATGGGCCTATGGAAAGCACTTGCCTCTTTGCAACCTAAAAGTACGAGATTGCTCCTGTCACTACTCTCTCCCTGCCTTCCATAGCAAATGCTTCCACCGAGCCTCCTGTTTTTTGTAAGCAGATCTTATTCTCCATGCTCACTCTTTTCTTTATCCTACACATCCAATGAATCCCCAAGTTATTCTGATTTTTAACTCTTAAATATTTCTCACATATATTTCTTTCTTTCTTTCCTTGCTGCCATTTTCAGTCTTTCTAGTTCAATCTTTAACCATTTTCCTCTGACTTATTTTGTCCTCTTAAAACCTACCCTTCACATAGCTGCCAGAATGATCTATCAAAAATAAAAATTGGATCACATTACTACCCTGCATGAAATGTGTTGATAGTTCTTCACGGGCATTGCCTACAGGCTAACTTCCAAGTTTCTTAACTTGGCCTGAAAACTTCTACATGATCTGGTTCTTGTTGGGCTCTCTAGTCACCACTTGTACACGCTAAGCTACATCCTGGCTGCCTTGATTTATGTTGTCCTTCTTCTGTCAGAAATGTTTTTCCATATACCATGCTGTCTTATTTCCAATTAACATATTCATTAAGACTCAGCTCAGTTTAATTTCCTCCAGGAGTTTTTGCAGAAACCTCACCTCTACCTGAACTCCCGCTACCCCCTGAGCTGGGTCAGAGCCCTTCTTCCATCCCTGTTCTATCTCCTCTGTCACTGTCGGTTCTATTACTGCACTTACTGTGTCTTTTTCAGTGCGTACATGTCTGCCCCCATTAGACTGAGCATCTAAGAGGAAGGATGCGATCTCTTTGATTTCAGAACCCGCCTTGTGCCTGGCCCATGACAGGCATTACATAAATATTTGCTGAAGAAATAAAAGAATAAAGTAAGGCTGTAGGATTTCAAAGGGCAGGAGAGATGATTCCTCCATTTCTTTCCCCTCAATTATTCTTGCTGTTGTTCTGAGTCACCAAGTGGGCTTTTTCAACAAGCAATGAGGAATACCATCTGTACTCCCACCACTTGTCTGCAAGTCTTTTTATTTTTATTTAAGAAAATACAGGGCCAGAGGAGGTCGCTACTTTTATTGTAGCGCTAAGATTCTTTGTCCCGAGGGATCATGATAGTTCGCTCTATTCTAGGAAAAAAAAACCAAAAAACAAAAACCAAAAAACAAAAAGCTGAGCTGGTGCTTGTGGGTTTTTTGTTGGATGTCAGACATGTGGTGGGCAGGATCAGACTTTTGAATAGTCATAGATGGGCATTTCTGAGACGATTCTAGATTTCTGAGGTCGGATCTGAGGATACCAATCTTCTCCTGGCATTTTCACAGATATTTCATGACTGCAACTGCCAGGGAACCTGGGATCAGGACAGTGGAAGACCTGGAAACAGAATGTTCAAGGTGATGCCATTTGCTGGGTTTGCTAAATAGAAGGCTGGGGTAGGCAGAGAAAGGTGGGAACATGGTGGCTCTGATGGTGTGTTTTGCCTCTGTATTTACCTAGTGTCTAACACTAAATCTAGGAAATATCAGACATCTGCTAAGGGGGAAGGTGACACAGGACTCAGCAGTGTCTAGAATTATTTTTTTAAAAAAACAACAACTTGTCCTCAATCATGGCAGTCACTGAAAATAACTTACTCTTGCAAAAATATGGACTTTCTAAATTAAAAGAAATGGTTTTTGGCCTTCGCTTCTTATATGTTCCTAAGATTGTTACATAAGCAGTAAGATTCTCTTATATAAAACCCTGAAAAACCACCAATACATTTTCGTGGCCTACTCAGCATCCTTTTCTCTCTTTTCTGATAAAAGAGCCCCAATTTTTCTTTTAGGGAATCATTCTCCTCCACAATAAGTCCATGAGAGATCTGATCCATATTTTGGCTCTAGGAGTGGACATATGTAAGACCTAAGACAAGAAGAGCACTGCATCCCCTGACCATGGTAATTCATTTAGGGAAGAGAACACAAGTCAGGCCAAGGAGAGACAAGCCTGGAAATTATCTTGGAATGATTGTCGAAGAGGCTCTTTCTCATGGGATGGTTAGTATGAAAAAAATGTAATCCTAGGAAAGCTGGAGGCCATATTTCAGGAAAGCCTGCCTGGAAATGATGCCAAGTCAGAGGAAAGCAGGACCCACTGATGGAGAAAATCTGATTCCTGATAACACTGTGTGTTCTTAGATCAAGCCAGAGCTGAAAACATAACTCTGGACATTTATGTTCCAAAAGCCAATAAATTAATTTTCCCTCCCTTGCTTAAGGCAGTCTTAGTCGGCTTTTCTATTACTGACTACCCAAAGAGTTCTGACATCCTAAACCCTGAAATTCTACTTAAGTGGATGGAGCCTCTGCTGCTGCTGTCCAGGAAGTATTATCTATGCCCTTCCGGTTCAAACATAAACAGTATAGAAATCCAGGCTATGGAAAATGATGGATTCTTAGGACAGAAACTGGTCTTGCTTACCCTTCTTTATAGGTAGATATGTAAGATAAAGAAACATTGACTTGAGAAATGATAGGTATTTTTGAGGTTACTATGAAACTTGAATACTTTCAAAAAGGAAAATAATTTTCCAGTTTCCCTTACCCTCTAATTCTTTCTGAAGACAGTGGTCAGAAAACTCTTCCACTTCAAATCCTATGTTTTCTCTCTATTTGTCCTTCTCCCAGTCCACCTGCTTCCTCATCTCCCTCTGCAGGCATCACCCGCAGTCATGCCTTACTTGGCCTCACCACCAGATCCACATGGCCACCAAGAGCTCAAATTCTGAAATAGTTCTCTCTGAAATCGGGTTCTGACCTAATTCATTCCACAAATATTTATTGAGCACTTTCTATGTGACAAGCGTAGTTTTCGGCACTTCAGATGCATACGGGAACAAAATTCAAAGATTCCTGTTCTCATAGAGCTTATATTTTAGTGGAGAGAGGAGACAATAAATATAACAAATAGGTAAGTTGTATAGTGTTTTAGAAGAGTTATAGAGGAAACAGGGGGCTCAGGATTCCTGGGAGTAAGAGAGGAATTGAGTGAGTGAAATTTGAGCAGACTTGAAGGAGGGAAGGAGTTAGCCACTAGATCTGGGAGAAAAGTTTCCAAGGAAAGAGAGGACAGTACAAAGTCCTCAATGTAACAACATGCCAGGCTGTGATTATGGAAAAGCAGGGAGGTCAATGTGGCTGGGATAAGGAGAGGAGAGGGAGAGTGGTAGGAGTTGAGATGAGGAGGTGAGCAGTACCAAGGGGTAATGGGATCAGTATCATGTGGGACTTGGATTTTTCCTTTGAATTAAATGAGGAATTATTGGAGAGTTTCAAGCAGAATGGGATGTAATCTGATTCAGATTTTTAGATGATTACTCTGGCTGCAGGGTTGAAAATAAGCTCCAGAGGAGCAAGGACGGGAGCAGAGAATATGTAATCAATGTCAAGACACTGATGGCTTGGACCAGGGTGGTGGCAGTGGGGCTGGTGAGAAGTGGCTAGGTTTATTTTGAAGACCAAGCCATCAAGATTAGCTGACAGATTAGATGTGGAGTGTGTGAGGAGAAGAGGAAGCTATTTGGCTTGAGATTTTGCAAGGATAGAATTGCTATCAGCTGAGGAGGGGAAAACTGAAGGGGAAGCACCTTTGAGGGGAGTATTAACAGTTAAACTTAGACCAGCTAAGGAGGAAGTTAGTGATATTGGGTAGGCAGCTGAGCACTGGATTTCAGGTGATAGGCCTGGCCTGCAAAGATAAATTTGGGAATTGTTGCCATCTAGATGGTGCTTAAAAGCACATTGTAAACTGTAGATCCTTATCAAACAAGCCTCTGATTACCTTCCTGACTTTACTTGCAGAGAGAAGGTAAGAGCATGACCTATTGGAAAAAATAAGGGCTTTGGAGTGGAACGATCTGGATCAGAGTTCCAGTTTTACCTACCTTGCTAGTCATGTGTGGCTTTGAGCAAGTTCCTTATCTCTCTAAGTTGCAATTTACTTATCCGAAAAATTGGATGATAACACCTACTTCCTAGGGTTGTTGAACTCATAAAATTAAGTAATGCCTGTGAAACTCCTGGCACATAGGAGACACTCGACAATTAATTTTCTTTCCCCTTGTAATCTAGTCTGGATGCTTACCAATGATTACAGCTCTGTTCCTTGTTCTCAGGACCAGTGCTACTCAAAGTGTGGTTCTTGAACTAGAAGCATCAGCATTGCCTGGGAGCTTATTGGAAATGCAGAATCTAAAGCCCTGCCACCTACTTCAGAAATTCCAGTGTGGGACCCAGCAATCTGTATTTGAACAAGCCCTCCAGGTGATTCTGATGTCCTCTAGAATTTGCGAACCATGCTTTAGTGTCTGTCCATTCGTAAGCTTTCACCAACCCCTGAGTACGCCTGTCTTTCTCTGCTCATGGTCCTGCATAGCTGGGTGTTGTCAAAAAGGTTATATTAAGCAAGTTAAATGGCTTTACTCCAAATTCATTCTCTTGATCCTTTAGCCCTGATCTCTTAGTTGAGCTCAGGGTTACACTTCTAATTCTGTCCACATTAAATAAACCTGTCCTAGAAGATACTTAAACTCAACACGGTTATAACAACTTGCTCTTCCTTGTCCCCATTCATTTCAAAAAACCCAAAATTAACTATAAGACAAACAGCTCTGACTTCTCTCTCTCCTCCTAGACTTGCTATTTTAATAATAGAGAAAGGTAGTTGCTGAACATGCACTGTGCGTGCCACATTACTGGTATTATTTCTTTGGTGCTAATCAAAGAACTTCAATTCCTCTGTTTAGGGTCCTACTGTAGATCTCTCCTTACATGCTCTTGAGGAAGGCTTGAACCACTTTTGTTTCCATAGAGCAATCAATAGAACTTTATAAATCTGCCACTCTATGTTATTGTTAGTTTGTTTATATGTAATTTACTGTTGGGATATGGAAATGAAGATCTGTTTTCCTCATTACTTGGGAAAATGAGAGTTATTTTTTGATTTCGACTCTTTATAGAAAACAAAATTATTTAAGAACAAGTAGGAGTTTTCATAAGAAGGGTTATGTGGTAGAATAAATTCAGAGATATGTAGGAGAGAATAAGTGTAGCCAAAAAAAAAAGAAAAAAGCTGTAGTGAATAATCAGAACATCTGGAGTGTAGACTTTGGTAATTTTTGGTACTATCATTTGCATTTTAAATGGGTGAGCAATAAAACAGCTATTCATACATGTCTCTCTCCAGCCTGACTTAAAGTACACAATTATGATTTCACCCTGAAAGCTGACAAAGTTTTCAAAGAACAATATTGTCCACTTTTCAGCCCCTGAGACACACGTATTAAGGCAAAGTGGAGGCTTTGTGAGGCCAAAAGCTTCAGAAAAGCTGCCATAGAAAGCCCTGAGACTAGAGAACTCACATTTGAGTCCTTTCACTTGCATGGAGTTGAGATCTTTGTTGCCCGCCATAGTCTTTCGGGCCCTGTGGACTGACGAGAGCAGAACAGACAAGGCATTTGGAAACAGCTAGTTCATGGTTCTCCTCCTTGGTTGTCAGATTATATTTTTTCCTTTCTTATTGATGCATTAAAAGCTTATTCTTTGGAAAGTAGATATCCCAGGAGAATATGATCTAACTCTAATTACTCATAGGAGAGGTTCGCTAAAGAGAGTGTTCCTTAAAATAGAAGGGGATTTTCATTTTGAGGGCAAGAAAGTTTCTCCTTATCCTTAGTCATAGAGGTCGCCCTGTCCCTGACACATCCTTCCTCCCTGTTCTGCTTCCTGCCTCATTAAAAAAAAAAACAAAAACCAGGGAATATACTTTATTATTTAAAACATTTTCTCCATGCATTAGATTAAAGGCTGGTATTTTCCGGTGATTAAAAAATAATTTTTTTGAACTGTAGTAGCCCAGTGTAGATGTTGCTTATGGAGTATATCAAGGGTCAGATCCATGTATTCAAAGCGATGGTGAAAAGCCTGTTGGCTCTCGCTTGTGGTGAAGGAGCAACCTTGGCAGAATTGCTCAACAGCTCACAACCATGTTAGAGGGGATTTCCTGGTCAGTATTCCATAAGCCATTCTGGCCCTGTGGGAATTTTGTGTAAGACTGTCTAGTTACCTTCGCTGCCAAGACTTTGTTTAGTTTTTTACCCTTTCTTATGTGCTTATCAAATGTACTTATCCTCCTTTTTACTTATTCTCACATCAGCTCATGCCCCTAACTAGCTATGCAAGATTTAGAAGGTCTTTTCACACCTTTAAACTTCAGTTTTTAAAAAATGTATGGGGCATTATCTTTAAAATCTTCATCGATCCAAAAACTTCTTTAGCTCCTTATCTAGGCTTCTGTGTTTTAAAGCAGTTGATTCTGGTCTTAATTTTTAAGCTAATCTTGGTATTTAGCTCTCATTTGAGATAGATATCACAAGCAGAGATGGGTGGAAATAATATCTTGGTGTCTTAAGTACAGGAATTAGAAGCTCTTGAATTACAATGAACCTTAAATTAATTATATCATTTGCCTCAGATGACTTCCATTTAAAAGGCAGATAATATTATTTGGAGGTCAAAAAAAGAATACTGGGAGCTATAATTACGAATGTTATATAAACAAATGATGCAAGGACAGTGATAACATTTATGATTGACTAATATAAAAAGTGTTCTTGGAATTGTATTGCCTTTTGTTAAGGGTGAAACATGGTGGGATGTTTTACTAGAAGTCTGTGTGTTCTCATTCTGAGAATCCTGAAATAAAATTCATTATAAATTAAAAGCAAGAATACCATTTATTCTATGGGCTTCTGTAAACCCAAATATGGTCATCATTTTTCTCATTTAAACTGTATGTGTCCTGAGAACATTCAGATGTCACTTTGTGACACCATTGCCATTCAACCCTCCAGTACTTTTAAAACCAGGACAAATTTTCACTAAGAAAATTATATGAATTAATTGTAAGATTTTAAAGAGAAAAACATTTTTAGATGAGAGGGAAAATGATCACTTCACCTGACTTTTTGCTCTATTATTGCCTTTAAATGACCCTATTGATTTCATTGTATAAAGATAGAATATTAGAGAATAGTTAATATAGTTTGGAAAATTTTGTAAACATTAAGACAAGTAAAGACAGTTATTTTGACTAATGTCTATATCGAATCATAAATTAAAATACTGGAAGGAAATTATATAAACATTAAGACAAGTCGAGATAGTTATTTTGAATAATGTCTATACTTAATCATAAATTAAAATACCGAAAGGAAAATTGTTCTTTAATGTAGAACATTATAGGCTGCTTGACAGTCAGAAAACCACAGGTTTATCGGAAAAGTAAGTTGTAGCGATTGTTAAGGTCGGTGGTTCATATTTCAAACAATCTGAGAATGTAGTATGTGTTTACCAAGCTAGTGTTTAAAAGCCTTCATAAATATGTATTCCCAGGATATAGCTATTAGAGAAAGTCTTGTCAACTCTCATGCACTTTTATGACAGATCGTTTTTCTTTTTCACACAAAGGATACACGGCTGATTCAAAGCTCAGAGAAGTTCAATAGCAGTTATATGATACCATGACAAGTTCTATCTAAGCTTGTTTAAAAACATTCCTCAGGGAATGCTTCAAAGAATGGCACACAGTGACAACTGGAAGAAAACTGCTTTATTAATAGTTGGCAATTCTTACCAATTCAACATGTTGCACAGCCTCTGCTCAGCCTAGTCATCTATTATAGTTAACTTCCATCGCTAAAACAACTGCTTAAATTTTGTACAAGTATTAAGAAATACTTTCATGCAAGCTGAGTTTTAGCTTAATACATTTATATTAAACAAAGAGCAGAAATGGGAAACAGGAAATGGGGCTCTCCGATTAAGAATTTAGTACTCCCTTTTACCAAAGTGGTTCTAGCTCAGGGTCTTTTCAATAACCCTCCACGTGAGAGAGAACTCGTAATCTCCCACTTTTCCTTCTCCGTCTCATTCTTATTTTCCGTTTCTTCCCTTTTCTTAACGCGAGTTCTATTTTCTTCTTCTTTTGTTGCTTCTTCTTCTCTTCTCTTTGTTTTTTTCTCCTGTCTTACATTTTCTTTCTTCCCTCCAAAGCTTGTAACATTTCAATTTTCTCTTTTGTCTCTCTTCCAATGTTGAAATAATTTAGATTAGTAGAGCCAAGTAAATTGTAACTGCAAGGACATGATCTGATGTCTACTACAGAAAATTTGTAAATTATGAATTTTCCCTTTGTTTATACAGGCAATTACAAGACATTAAATGTTAACTTGTAAAATTATGCCTTAATTTAAAAGGTGTATTTATATAAAACTACCACATGTGAAATAGAGTGGAATTAAATTTTTTTTAAAAAAGATACTATTTCATTTACTAATGGCCACTAATAGCTATTTAGACTTAGCCTATTAAGTAAATAAGTCAACAATTAGTTCATTTGATTCAAGTATAAATAACAAATAGTGCACAAAGAAGTAAATTATACTTTCTTGTAACAGGAAGCTTTTAAAGTAGCAATATCTCAGATCTATAACAAATTTGTTTAATTTAAAACAAACAAGCAAACACAGAAAAATAAGGCCTGAGGTAATGCTATGTCAACCAACTTCTGGGATCCATCTGGTTTAATAACCTCGGATCACTGACAAAACGTATAGCTGGCCTGCAGATGTAAGTTGTCTGAATATTGAGAAAGCAATAGGTTACATTCTGTTTACGTTAGTCTTTAGAAAGCAAATATTGAAATAAAAATGTTCTGATGTCAGCTTCTATAGCTCCCTGTCAGCCAAAGGACACTAAGTTTTTAAAGGGCATGAAATATTTAATTCCGGATTCTTTTCCCCCAGACTCTCAACATTAATATCTAAGTAAAGGTAAGCACTAAAAATGTGAAATTGAAAAGACATTACTGTTGGGTCTTAAGATATCATTCTGAAATAAGGAAAAGAAATGTGATATGCTTTTAAGAGTAATATAACTAAACATTTATTTCAAACCTGCAAAAGCTGATTAGATACCCCAATATTCTCCTAAACACAAAGCAGGTCTTCCTTGTAGGGGTCTCAGGAAGACACCCATCTAATTAATGGCACGTTGTTAAGTCATTGTTACTTTATTGGTTGTTCTATAGTCTTTTAGTTAGTGCATTAAAGCTATTTCAGTAAATAGCCTTATAAACGTTAAATAATGAAGTCATTTAATCAAAATTAGCTTGTAACATTTTCCAGATCTGGATTAAAATGAATTTCTAGTTTATTTTCGTATTAACCAATGCCATTTGGGTCTAACCTAAACCATTTTTTCTGTCTTTTCTAAATTAAGATGATCATGTACTCTTTTTTAAGAAATAATTTTTATTTGGAAATACTTTAAAGTATATTGAAAAGTTTCAAAAATAAGAATAGCAAAAATAGGATCTGTATATTACTTATCCAGGCTTATATTTTAACATTTTTTTCCAATTTGCTTTGTTATTTGTCCATATTCTCTTTCTTGCTGTGTATGTGTTTAACCTGTGTGTTCATGAGTATATATGCATATAGAGAGATATGTACATTATTTTCTGAATAATTTGAGAATCAGTTACGTACACCATGACCCCTTATCTCTAAAAACACAGTGTGCATTTCCTAAGAATAGGAGTAGGCTCTTACCTAACCACAGTATAGTTAAAACTTTAGTAAACGTATTGACACGCTATTATTTAATCTGTATTCTTACTCTGTCTATAGACCCGGTGACGTCGTTTTTAGCTCCCCTCTTCTATCCTCAACCTGGCTCCCAGCACAAGATGCAATCTAGGATAGAGTATTGCATCTTGTTGTCACGTTTCTTTAGTTTCCTTTAAGATAAGATTCAGGTTATGTATCCTGGCTTGACTACTATGTGATATTGAACATCTTCTTAGGGTATCACCTGGAGGCCCACAATGCTGATCTCTTTTACATCAGTGACGTTAATTTTGATCAGTCAGTCAAGTGTTGTCCTATGCTTATACTATACAGTTATTTTTTATTTTTGCAACTCATGAGCAATCTGTGGGAGACATTAAGTATTCTGTCCCTTATCAAACTTTTCCCTAGATTTAGCATCCATTGATGATTCTTGCTTGAACTAATTTTCTCTATGATGGCTGCAAAATGATGATTTCTAACTCCTGTGTTCCATATTTACCACTTGGCAGTTGACATTCTACTATAAATAAGATCCTTTGTTCTCCTTCATTTTCTTACTTATGTATTTATTAGTGATAAGGACTTACGTATTCCTCCTTCCCTCGCACCCCCACCCCTGCAGTGGTTTGCAATTTATTGCTGTCCTTAAACATTTTGGTGCTCACATTGGTCCAGATTTGGCCAGAGGAACCCCTTCAACTTGACTTTTATGTCTTCATGACCTATCCTCATCATTTTTGTGAGCTAGTTGTCATAAGATGTTCCAAGCTTATTTTGTACCTCTCCTTCTATAACCTTAGAATTGGTCACTTCCCTGTTTCCTTTCAGTGTGAAATGGAAATAAAGATGACGATCTGTGTGTTCATTGCTATCGAAGTACCTTTGCTTCTAGGATATTTTAGCAGTCACAACTAATTAATATATACATATATGTACTCCTATATAAGCATATAAATATATATACATACACATATATGTACGTATACATATGTGCATGTGCATGTATGTATACATGCATATACCCATACATGTTTTAAAAATCACAAGTTCATTAGTTCTTCCAAATCCAGTGCATCTCCACAGGGTTCTTCCTTATCTTCCGCTGTTCTATATTTGTAGTTTCCTTCTTTCACAGTGAGAATGCTGGCTCTCAACTATATTGGCATATTTATTCCTTATTGTCATAGTTCATCAAAATAGTTTCAGAATTACTTTGCCCATGCTATTACAATAAAGAAATCTACAAAAAAGGAGTTTAGGTTTTGCGTGCACTTTCTTCCCCACTCCACAATCTTGCACAGGACTGAAAATATATTTGAAGTCAAATACTCTGCTCATGTGTTTCTTAGATTAGTTTTTGTCTTTTTCCTTTCCCCATTCACTATGAATATGGTACACGTTTGAAATATAATTGGATTTATTATTTTGTTTTGCTTTCAATTTTAGGTCTTTAATTTTTTCCCCTTTTATCTTTGTTCATTTAATTTTTTGAGTATCTAGTACAGTAACATACTTTACTGTTCTAAATTCAAAACTATACAAAAAGATATAGTTGGAAGCAAGCTGTTTCCTATATCTTTTCTACTTCATCTCCTCCTACTTTTGTTTGTGTTATCCTTCCTGTGTGTCTTTTGGTAAAGATAACAGATAAATGTATGTTGTCTTATTTCCCCTTCTTTTTTTCTTACAAAGAGAAATCTATCTATCTATCTATCTATCTATCTATCTATCTATCTATCTATCTATCTATCTATCTTACTGCATTTTATTTTCAAACTTTTTTGCATAACAATATCCCCCAGAAATAAATCTATATTAGTTCATAGAGATCATCTTTTTTCTTTTCACAGTACCATAATACTCAACTGTGATAAGAAACCAGTCTTCTATGCTTGGGCATTTGTGTAGTTTCCAATATTTTACAATTACAAATAATGTTGCAATGATTAAACTTGTGCATGTGTGCTTTCATATTATTGGAGGTTAGGATAAATTGCTAGTGGGATTCCATATGCAGCTTGCTAAACATCACCAAAGTTGCCTCCCTAGAGGAATTCTCTTTCATTTTACATTTCTACTAGCAATATTTGAACATGTCTGTTTGCCATAGCCTCACCAACCAACAGAGTGTGTTGTCAAGCTTTCTAATGTTTGCTAATCTAATAGGTTAGAAATGGTATCTCACTATTGGTTTAATTTACATTTCCTTTATTGTGAGTAGTTTTGTACATCTTTCATGTGTATAAGGGCCATCTTTATATCCTAAAAATTTTTGTCTGTTTATGTCTTTATGTTTCTTTAGAGCTTTTGTTTTTTTCCCCTCTCAATTTTAAAGCATTCTTTGAATAGTAGGCTTATTAACTCCTTATCTGTGTAAAATGTAAAAAATGTTTTCTCCCAGTTTACCATTTATCTTTTTACTTTATTTATGGTGGGATTTTTTTTTTATGGATTGTACAAACACTACTTTATTACCATCAAATTTATCAGGCTTCTCTTTTACTGCATCTAGATTTCTAGTCATAGAAACCTTTCTCTACACCCAGGTTAAAGAAGAACTCACTTGTTTTCCTCTCATGTTTGTATAACTTTATTTTTTTATATCAAGATCTTGAATCCACTTAGAGTTTGTTTGTAAATGGTTTGAGGAGTTAATAGAATTTTATCCGTTTTTTTCCAAATGGTCATCCAGTTATTTCCACACTATTTTTCAACAAGACTAACTTTGCCTCAGTGATCTCAGATGACAATTTACTAGATTTCTGAATTTTGTTGGGCATATTTCTGGACTTTGTTTTATTCCACTGGTATGCCTGTCTATGCATGCATCATTACCACACTGTTTTAATTTTCACAGCTTTGTAGAATGCTTTAATGCCTGATACAGAAATCCCTTCTCAGAGCTCTTCCTTTTCAGTGATTTCTCGCTGTTTTTTTTATGGTTTCTCTTTTTTTTTTACATCCAGAAATACCTTGTTGGTATTTTTATTGGGATCCCATTAAATCAAAAAATTCACTTAGAACTGGTATATTGATGATGTTGTCCTGACCAAGAACAAGAAATATCTTTGTATTTGCTCAAGCCTCCTTTTGGACAGCCCACATTTAATCAAAGTGAATAATGATGTTAGGTACCCTTTAATTTTTTTCTGATGTTTTTCAATATGATGGCATAAACAAGAAATTTAAATGGCTGTGGTAAAAGGAAAACAACACTTTTTGAAGACCTTTTGTGTGTCACATACTGTACAAAATATTATTTAATTCCCAAAGATATTGTGATGTTATGGATTTTGCTTTCTACATATTGTAGAGAGAAGTACTCTTTCAAAGAGCTCATCTTACTTTCCTAGAATAGTTAATAAACAGCAAGAGTGAAACTCCAATCCTTTCTGTGTGCATCAATGCACATTTTAAGTTCACTACCTGTTGAAAACCAACATTACATCACTCTTATTGCATCAAAGGTATACATTGTATACATTGTCTTATTTGATTTTTAGAAGTACCTGGGAAGTCATTAAGTACTATCATTATACAAATTTTGTAGATAAGGAAATTGAAGAGTATAAGTGTCTAAAGACATAGTTAAAAGAGTCAGAGTTGATTCTGGAACGTATGACCACTAACCCTGCACTTTTTAAGATACCACGCCCAGACTAAGAATTCAAAGGAAAACAATTATACCTCTTCCTATCAATCTTAGACATGGATGATTTAAAAACGAATTCTTTGAAATAGAACAGCAATGCACTCCACACTTGCCCCATGGTGGGTGGAGGCTTCCTTTGTTCATTGTGGGTCAGAGGGTAGCAGGCACTTCCTCTGTTACTCTAATTTTGTCTCTGTTGCTACTAGCTGTCTTACAAACAAAATATAAGAACTGGACTTGAATCTGTGAATTTCAACCTTTTCTGTACACTGCAATCAGACATTTGAGTCATTCTCTAAGAAATAATTATTTAATTGGTCCAGAATATGCTTGGTTCAGGATCTTAAACAAACTGTTCATGATGGTAATAGGTTGAAAACCACAGACCTAAATAATTTTTATGGTAACTTCAATGTTAATATTCTATGATGCAGAGATTTCTTGTTCTGTCGTAGTTAAGAATACAAACTCTGGAATTAACTGCTTTTTCCTTACAATAGTGGGATCTTAGGTAAATCTCAATCTCTTTAATCCTTAATTTCTTCATCTACAAAATAGGCACAGTTATGTGGCACATGACTTCATAGCATGAGTAGGTACAGTAACTTCAAAGAGTTTTTGTAAAGAGAATATATGACAACGTTATTAAAGCAGTTAACGTATAGACCTACAAGTGGTTATTGCTCAATAAATGTTAGCTATTATTTTCTCTCTGAGCACCTGGTTTCTTCTTAAAATGCTGATTTTGAAGGAAGGAGAGTGAATCCCAAATTAGAGGATAAATCATTGAATTTTATCTGGCCTTTGATATACCTGGAGCCAGGTAGCCTTGCCTTAACAGAACTTTCAACCGGTAGATAGTAAGCAATAGAGAGCACAGACTGGGAGACGCTGCAGATAGAGGCAGCTGAGTGGAGAAAAAACCCCCTGCTGCCCTGGGCCATAAGGCCGATGAGAACCACAGGGGAAGAAAAATGTAAGAGGATTTACTGTGGGTGTCGGTGTGTTTGTGCTGCTGGGATTGTTAAGAATGCTTGTCTGTTTAAGTAAAATTCTCTATGTGTCCGGAAACAGGAGACCATGAGAGGGTAAAAAAAAAAAAAGGAACTAAGAAAATGAAGAAAGAAAAGTGCATGAGAACAGAAAAGAAATACTTTTTTTTGCTTCCTTGCTATCTCCTTTCCTTTACCACCCACAGATTCTTGGCTCAATTTTGTGCACTCCCACGTGCATATTGTTCCTTGGCTGCTGTTAGAAGAATGAGAGAAAAATACGGACTTTCAAAAGTCTGAAATAGCTTTGAAACTACAGATTTTGTATAACCAAACTCAACTCCCCTTCCCCTTTTCCTCCCCCTTCCTCTACTTTCCTCCCCTTCTTTTTTTCCCTTCCTTAACAATAATTAAGAGACAGACTCATTTAGTACTCAGTAAGTATTTATTGAATTAATACATTAGACTTTGGCTTTTCAGGGACTTACAAAATTAAAGGACAGGGCTTGTATCTTTGAGAAGCTCATAATTTCCAAATTTTGGGATGAGGCCGCTCCTGGGATTAACATTTTAATAGCCTCATTTTCCTGACTTAAGTCTAGTAAGGTGGTGCTCACACTTTGCTGTGCCTCAGAATCACCTGGGGGGGCTTGTTAAAACACAGATTGCTGGGCCCACTTCCAATTTCTGATTCAGTAGGTTTGGTATGGGGACCAAGAATCTGCATTTCTAGCAAATTCCCAGGTTCTCATTTTCCCTCATAATTGTTATCAGAGAATATAACAATATGGCCTAACATAGGCAGCTTCAGGAAATAGTCTTGCTAGGTGGTGGTGGGGAAGGGTGCTGGGGCAGGGCTGGATGACTCTTGTGTTTGTGAAGCCCCTGACTGAGCTAAGGGAGAAAAGTGCAGATGAGTCAGAACGCTCCCCTTCTTCAGAGATATGATGTCTTCTGGTTCAGATGGTGCAATGAGCCATGACTGTATTTTGCATGACAGCTCACTACTGATGTATTTAATGAAAATATTGCTATATGGTGTTATGTAATCTTTCAATTTAGAGAGGTTTTTAATATTTTTTTTGAGTGGGTCGGTCTGTTTCCACAGGTATTTAAAAAAATGCTTTTCACATATTGTGGGATAACAACTTATAGCCTCCTTTTAAAAGTAGGATGTCCTTGGAAGACATCAATTTCATAGTGGTGAAATGGGCAAAAAGCTTTAAGAATCAGTCCTTTGTTAGAGCCCAAACCACCTATATGCAGATGACTTGAGTTGATATCTGATATTCAGATTTCTCTAAGCTCTTGAGATTTCCCTCTTGAATTTTCCCTGTGTATTCAAACTCACCATAGTTACCCAGAACCCATCATTTTTCTTCTCTACCTCTGTTTTCTATTTTGCACTACCACCCAACCAGTTGCCCAAGCTGGAATCCTCCCATGTCCTTTACTTTCTAGGTCATGCAGCATCTTAATAGATTTGGTTGCTGTGCCCTTCTCTCCATTCTCTCAGCCACCGCTTCACCTGGGCTTGTACTTGTCTGCGTTATCATGGCGGCCTCCTGGCTAGCCTTCCTGCCTCTCGTTTGATCACACTGTAAGCCTATCTCCATAAAACTGCTAAGGTACTCTTTTTAAAATGAAAATTGGATTTCATCACTCCTTTAATCCATAAGACTTTCGGGATGAAATTAAAAATTTTTAGCTAAGAACAGGCTCTTTAAGAATTTTCCTCTGCTTGCCCCTTCACTCTCAGACCTCACCACTTTCCATTTTATATCATGCACTTTAGTCATAAGAACCAACTGAAGGTCACTGAAGGCATTATCGTATTTTGAATATTAATTCAAAAAACCTTTATTTTGAAATAATCTCATACTTAGAGAAAAATCGTAAGACTAGCACAAAACCCCCACAGATTCTTTACCTAGTTTTACCAATCGTTAACATTTTACATTTTCTTTATTATCCTATCATCTATCTATCTAGGTAACTATCTATCTATCTATCTATCTATCTATCTATCTATCTATCTAACTATCTATCATCTATCGATCTATCATCTATCTATTTATCTATCCATCTATCTAATCTACCCATATACATAGTAGTATTTGCTTTCTAAATGATTTGAGAGTAAATCATAGACATTATGTCCTTTTTAATCCAAGTATGTGTTTCCTAAGTACAAAGGGTTTCACTTACATAACCACAGGGCAGTTATCAAACTCAGGAAATTTAATGTCAGTAAAGCAGTATTACCTAATCTATAGACTTTATCAAATTTCATCAATTTTTACAGCATATTTTTTTGTTATTCTCTGTGATCACTCTTTGCATGTAATTGCAATGTCCCTGTAGTCTGCTGTAGTGCACACAGCCAGTTTTGTATGCCTCCATAACTTCTCTCAGTCTCTTCTATCTGCCTGGAATTCTCTTTTTCTCTTCTTCATCCAACTAACTCTTACCTCTTCAAAACTAGCACTTACAAGCCCTTGCCCAGACATGTTGTATCAGACCTCCCAAACTGATGTTCCCAAATCATCTCTCCTGTTCTTCCACATGAAAGCCCTCATGCTTGCACTAATCATACTACACGAATACCTTTCTTACATCTTGTACTAATCATATCTTTATTATCTGATTTATAAGCCACTCAAGGATGAGGATCAGGCAACTTTTTCTCACCAGTGCCCAGCAAAATGCTCAACACAAAGTTCATGCTTGTATGTGTGTTTTTAATATTTTAATAGGTGCTGCTCCCTGTGAATGAATGTTTAACATTTAGGGGTCAGTACCCATGATATCCAAAGTGCTCCTCAGATTTATAAAAGTGTGGGGGAAATGGGCTGATAGGAGTGTGAATTTCTATTACCTACTGAGAAGGTAATCTGACAGTACCTTATACAATTAAAAGTTTAAAGAATTAAAAAATTTTGTTTTTTGGGCTATGTCCTATGATAAAACAAGTACCAGTATATGAAGACATGATTGCAAGGAAGTTTATTGTAGCATCATTTATCGTAATTAAAAAATGCCAGAAACAATTTAAAATTTTTCAGTGGTAGAATAGTTGAACATTTTATGGAATATTTATGTAATTACAAAGATATGAATATTGTAGTACATCCATATAATAAAATGGAATGAAGGAACAGCTATTATGCTAAACAAAAGAAGTCAAACCAATGTCACCCCAATAAATTTGATAAAGAAAAGAAACCAAACACAAAACAGTGCAAACTTTCTGATTTGTTTGTAGGAAATTATGAAACAGGCAAAATCAGATCAACTGTTTATTGGGGTATAGGCATAGGGGCCAGGTTTGACTAAGAAAGGGCACAAGGGAACCTTTTGGGATGACTAAAATGTTCTGTATCTTGATAGGGGTGTCAGTTCCATGGATGTATTCACTTGACAAAACTGATTAAACTGTATATTCAATGTCTGTGTCTCAATAATTTTGTTAATAAAAATAATGTGCAGAGCTCTAAAGCTAATTGCTGTTTTGTGGGCTACATCTTATTATGAAAGAAGTAAAAGTATATCAAGATATGTGTGCAAGAAAGTTTGTTGTAATAGTACTGATTATAGTAAAACAACAAAAAACTCCCCAAACTTGGAAACATTCTAAATATTAATTTCTAGAGGAATAGTTAAATATATCTTAATATAGGTGTAATGGAAAATGGTATAACTACTTTAAAAAGTACAATCTAAATATTCTGATCTACAGGGATATACATGATATATATTTAAGCGGTAAAATATAAATTGTTGAATAAAATGTAGGATATTTTTATAAAATGTAGGAAAATCTTTCATATAATTATAAATGTTTGTATAGCATATGGAGAAAGGTATGAAAGAATCCACACCAAACTTAACATAGTGAGTATATATTTCTACAATTTGCATTTATTACTCTTATAATTAGAAAAACACTAAAATGAATTCAGTCACAAACATTCATGCAAGGTAACATAGAAAAGTAATTCATGTGAAATCAAGCTAGTTGGGAAATGACATTTACTATTGGATTGAAGACATAGTTCATGTTTGGCTCAATTCCAGTTGTCATTCCATTCCAGCTGTCATTTGCCTTTTTGTCCTCTGTCCAATTGTCTTTTGCTAAATAACACTGTTGAATGAATACTATGAATAAGCAATATAAAGAGCTCCTGAAAAAAATCTGATGGAGAACATTACATTGTGGTCCCATTGAAGTTAAGCATGTGAGTGAATCAGTAGTTTAAGATTGGTGAACCACCAATTTAGCAAATTTAACTTTTGGCAAATATGATTTATATTGTGGGGATGAGGCAGAGATGTTTTCATGTGTCTTGTATTTATTTGACCAAACTTTTTTGAGTGATGCACAATTATGATGCACGCAGAAGGGACAAAATGAAAACAATGTTTCTGTGGTTAGGCTTGTCCTTCTGGCTAAACCAGTCCACAGACCAACACACCCAAGCCTCTCTCTCTTTATAAGGAGGCAGTGTGCTGTAGGAAAAGGACAATTAAAAAAAAAAAAGAAAAGAAAGAGGAAAAAAATGCTCAGGCTTTAGGGTAGGAGATACAGGGGTTTGAATAATGGTTCTTCCTTTTAAGAACATAGCTATGGGCAAGTCTCTAACTTCTCTGGGCCTCTCTTCTCATCAGAGGTGGTTTTGAGGTTTGCTGTATTTAAAAAAGACAGTATTGTGTCTGGCATGTATTAGGTACCTGAACATATTAATGTACCTTCCTTTCTAGTTACAATATCGTATTTAAACCTGCCCAACAACATCCTGGTATTTTTCTTTTGGTAATTCTCACCTTAGGAGTGAAACTAGCTCAGAAACAAAGGGCTTTATCTAGCCATATTAGGTAACTTTCTATGTTTCAGCTACATTTGACATCTCGACTTCTCTCAATAGATTCTGCAACTTCCCATCATGAAGTTGGCTTTCCTTTGCCCTCAGTTTCACCTTTTTGTCTTGAGCTGTACAGTTTTAGCAGGTTAGGATCTTTAAGTCAGTATTTGTGATAAAGGAGACGGCAGCTTAGACTAAAGTGGCTTTTTCTCTGTGTGTTGAGTCTGCTTGACTGATAACAGATCAGAAGCAGCAAGTGGCCTTTGAAATTGAAACACTGACAGTAGTGGGGAAAATGAAAGGATCTTACATTTTTGATCAAAGGGTGATATCTTCCAACTTGGAAAGGGGGTAATTCTGTCTGCCAAAGCCTCTGATGCTGTTTTACCTACTTACCCTAGAGAAAAAGATTTAGTTTCGTAACTATTATATTACTACACAGTTTTAAGATACATTTATAGATATACATTTCCTTACTCATTTTTCTTTCCTTTTCCAACTCCTGTCTTCCAATCTGGCCTCCAGGCAAATTGCCCTGTGAATCTTAATCCAAATGGCATTTGAATAATTCTGTAGGTCCTTGATCCTTAATGAAGATTTATCATTAAAAAGTAAAGGGAGGGCATTAAATTAAAAAAAGATGCCATGTTGAATAGTAAATATTTAGTGAGATCATTCCTGGTGTCATTCCACAGATGTGGTTTCGCATTATTAATAAAAATGGCTGAGGGAGAGGTGAGTGTGGAAAGGCAGGGCCAAGAGACCAAGATTGGTGTGTTTGCCATGAGTGTCTGAAAGAAGAGATGCTCAAGAGAACGAGGAGAGAGGCGTCATAGACTTGAGACTGGAGAGGAGACTGCCCATCACTGAGAAATGGAAATAGCATGACTTAAAATTAGATGAAGAATGGACAGATGGGAGACAACTTGGAATTAATTCCCTAAACAAAGATGACATTCTATTATAGGCAGCTTAAGGCATTTTGTGGAGGAGATGCTAAGTCTTTATTGGTGGCAAATTATGCCATTTCCTGGCCTACCAATCATGAATGCTAAATCTGTTTGTACCCAATATGTGTGAATGTATATGTGTATGTGTACACACACACACACACACACACACACATACACACATATATACTCATATAGATTTATGTTGTCTTAATTCAATGTAGACCTGGCTTCTGCTTATCAGTCCTACTATTTGTTTTTCATCATCTACTCCAGATACATCCCAAACCACAGGTATTTTTGATTTCCCCTCTTCTTAAGTATCTGATCTTCATTCAGATCCTCAGTTCTTTCTGACTCCTCCTACCAATGGCTTCTTAGTTATGCACTATTCAATAAGGCAGCCACTAGCCACATGTGGCTATTGAGCATTTGGCGTATGGCTAGTCTAAATTAAGATGTGTTGTAAGTTTAAAATACACAATGAATTTCAAGGACTTAGTATGGAAAAGAATGGAAAATATCTCAGCAATTGATATATTATTGTTAAAAACAATATTATAATATTGTTATAATGGAAATTATAGTCTTTGGGTAAAAAGAGTTTAAAATAATTTTACCTGTTTCTTTTTATTTTTCAAATGTGGCTACTAGAAAATTTAATATTAGGTATGTAGCTTGCATTTGTGGCTCACATTTTACTTCTATTGGACAATACTTCTTTAGGCCTTCTCACCTCTTCCCTTAAGAAAAAATTTGGGACTATCCAGAGGGAGTTCCCAGATGGCTTACTCTAGTCTTCACATTGACATACCATTATTCTATCTCTAGCCTTTCAGAGACAGTATCATGGAATGGTTAAAAGCACAGTGCTAGAACCAGACCATCTGGGTTTAAACCTTGGTTGGCTCTATTGCTTGCTACCTGTCTGACTTTAGGCAAGTTACTATATCTCTCTGAGCTTCATATGTTAAGTAGGATATTAACGGAAACTACTTCATAGGATTAATACAAGAATTAATTTAGTCAAAGCACTTTGAACTGCTTGTGGCTCAAAGAAAGAATTAATGTTAGCTATTTTATTATTCCTTAAAATTTCAGAGGAAGGCTGTCTTTTACCCTCCACCTTTTAGGAGATTTACATGTCACATTTATGTTTCTTTGTAGCATCTTCTCTTTCTCTCTTCCCTTCCCTTCTATCTTTAAACAAGCCCCACCAATCCTAGCTTAAAAATTATATTGAACAGCAGAAAAACAAATAATCCAATTAAAAAATGGGCAGAAGACCTGAACAGACATATGAAAAGATGCTCAAGGTCGCTAAATATCAGAGAACTGCAAATTAAAATGACAATGAGATATCACCTCACACCTGTCAGAATGGCTGTCATCAATAAATCAAAGAATAACAAGTGTTGGAGAGGATGCGGAGAAAAGGAAACCCTCACACATTGTTGGTGGGACTGCAAATTGGTACAGCCACTATAGAAAACAGTATGGAGGTTTCTCAAAAAATTAAAAATAGATATCCCTTTTGACCCAGCAGTTGCACTTCTGGGTATTTGTCCAAAGAAAACCAAAACGATAATTCGTAAAGATCTATGCACCCCGATATTCATGGCAGCACAATTTACAATAGCTAAGATATGGAAGCAAACTAAATGCCCATCAACAGATGATTGGATAAAGAAATTATGGTTTATATACAATGGAATATTACTTAGCCATTAAAAAAATGAAATCCTACCATTTGCTATGATATGGATGGGCCTAGAGGTTATTAAGCTGAGTGAAATAAGTCAGACAGAGAAAGATAAATACCATATGATTTCACTTATATATGGAATCTAAGGAACAAAAAGAACAAACTAATCATAAACAGAATCACAAACATAGTGGACAATTTGGTGACAGACAGAGGGGAGGGCCCTTGAGAGGCTGGGAGAATGGGGTGAAGGGTTAAACAAGTACAAATTAGTAGTTGATAGTTGGGCACGAGGATGCGGAGCACGGCACAGGGAATGCAGTTAGCATTAATATGTTAGCTAGGGGAGGGAGAGAGCAATTGGGGGAATCGTTTTATGAACAATATAGATGTCTAACCAATGTACTGTATACTCGAAACTAATTTAAATAAATATATTTATTAAAAAATTATACTGAGTCTCCTTGACCTTGGGCTGACTTTTCTATTTGTTCTTCTTCTAATGCACTTCCTCTCTTTTGAATCTCTTACAATTGGTTTTTCTTCAAGAATATATACCATATACATTCTGACTATATGGTTCAAACCTGGTGCTGGGAGACAGAAAGGATCCAGCTCTTTTCAATGGGGAGGGAGAAGGGAAACCAAACCTAAGATCTGGAACAAAGGTGGTGTCAGAAAGAGGGAGAACAATCATTAAATCCAATGGGGGTCAACAGAGGGCAGAACACTTTTCTAGAGTCTGTGACGGGGGGTGAGGAAGAGGAGAAAGCTGGTTCTGGCAGAGTCTCATCCAGGGGGCACTGACATATAGAGAGTTAGGTATACTGTTTGAGAGAGACTTTGGGCTCATCTGTAAAGTGTGGAAGAAGCCACAAAAATGTCAATTTGTCTAATTACAATTGCCAAATAAATCGCCTTTTTTCATCTTCCTTGCCTTTTTGACTTCAGCAAATATCCTCACTTTAGACTTCTGTGTTGTTATTTCTCTCCTCTTGTCATTTGATGGGCAAAGATGCCTCCAGGCAATCTAGGACCTCAGGGGTTTAGGCTAGTAGGAAATTGGAGGCAGATTAAACTGTTAGGTGGAACTGAGTTTATAGGAACCTCCTGGATGCAGAATTTACTGAGAGGTTGCCTGTATTCAAATAATCAAGGGACTCAGTGGGCGTGGGAAACTGAGACCTGCCTTGGTTAGGCATCTGACGTGTAGTTAGAGATAAATCTGTAGATCAGGCCATGATTTGAATCCTGGGTGGACCTAGAAAAGAAGACCAAAAAGAAGTGACCAGTGAAGTAGGATGAAAACTCAGGAGAATGTCTTACAGCCGATTGAAGAAAGTGTTTTAAT
>NW_006432447.1:15496751-15497286 GCF_000325575.1 Pteropus alecto | reverse complement strand
AGTAAGCTAGGGACTGAGGATTTTGGTAGAGTGGTTAAAGTAAAAGCTTGGCTGGAATGAGTTCAAGAGAGAATGGAAGGAGTGGAATTGGACTCCGTGTGTCTGATTAATTCTTTCAAGGAGTTTAGCTGCAAAGAGAAAGAAAGAAATAGAGTAGCGGCTAGAAAGACAAGTAGAATTAAGAGAAGGTTTTAAAAAATGGGTGTGCTGGAATGCTGATGGAGAAAATTCAAGAGACAGAGAAAAACTGATGATGTAAGACAGAGAAGTTGTTGGAGTGATCGATTTGAGTAGGTGAGAGTCTGATTAATTCTTTCAAGGAGTTTAGCTGCAAAGAGAAAGAAAGAAATAGAGTAGCGGCTAGAAAGACAAGTAGAATTAAGAGAAGGTTTTAAAAAATGGGTGTGCTGGAATGCTGATGGAGAAAATTCAAGAGACAGAGAAAAACTGATGATGTAAGACAGAGAAGTTGTTGGAGTGATCGATTTGAGTAGGTGAGAAAATATAGGACCTACTGTGCATGTGGGGATTAATC
>NW_006432447.1:15472595-15496707 GCF_000325575.1 Pteropus alecto | reverse complement strand
ACGCAGAACATATGGGCTCAGATGCAAAAAGGAAAGTCGATGTGGTGGGGCCTTTTGATGTTCTCTTCTGAATGCTTCTGGTTTTTTTTTTTTTCTTTATTAGATAGGAAACAAAGTCATTGACTAAGAGTGAGGATAATGGAAGAAGTGTTGGAGATTTGAAGAGTGGTGAAAAAGTATGAAATAGTTGCATGGAAGGGTGGGAAAGAGAATGGACAGGAGAAATGCAATATAATTTATAGGCAGCATTGAGAGCCCTATCAACCATTGTGGTATTGTAGTTCTTGTGCTCAAGTAGCACTTATTTTACTTAATAGTCATCCCAAAGCACAGGAGTGGTGATGCTGGCAATTAGGACATGCCACAGAGAAGCTTTAAAGTGTTTAAGTGAAAAGGTGAGCACAGTATAATAAAATATTTTGAGAGAGTGTGAGACTGAGAGACCACATTCACATAACTTTTATTACAGTATATTGTTATAATTGTTCTATTTTATTATTAGTTGTTAATCTCTCACTGTGCCTAATTTATAAATTAAACTTTATCATAGGTATGTATGTATAGAAAAAACCAAAATATATGTAGAATTCAGTGCTATCTGTGATTTCAGGCATCCACTGGAGGTTTTGGAACATATCCCCTGCACATAAAGGTGGACCACTGTACTCTTCCTCTCTTAGTCAGAATTTGCTCAGATTATGGCAGAAAATAGAGCAAAGCCTCCATTTTGCTGAGAATGGTTGGAGCCCTTTGACTGCACTCATATCTCAACCTTCATTCCTTTTGCTAGGCCTCGCCTACCCCACTGCTAACAGTGGCTGCTTCCAGACTCTTCCTGATTCCTCTGTTCGACCCCATATCCTGTCTCTCACACTTACAGCTTTCAACTTTTGCTCTTTCTGTTTTTCTTCCTCATCCTTCTCTTCTATCTATGCACATGTTCAATTCTGCCATTCTAAGCAATAAAATTCCCATGTGAACCTCTCAAACTATTGCTTTCACTTGTGTCTTCCTGTTTCCATTCAAGATTGTCCCATAGGGAAGGGTGGCTGGCTTGGTCTCTCTCTGTCTCTCTCTGTCTCTCTCTGTCTCTCTCTGTCTCTCTCTGTCTCTCTCTGTCTCTCTCTGTCTCTCTCTGTCTCTCTCTGTCTCTCTCTGTCTCTCTCTGTCTCTCTCTGTCTCTCTCTGTCTCTCTCTGTCTCTCTCTGTCTCTCTCTGTCTCTCTCTGTCTCTCTCTGTCTCTCTCTGTCTCTCTCTGTCTCTCTCTGTCTCTTTCTCTTTCTTTCTTTCTTTTCATGAAGGCAAAGTATCAGCTGTTTCGGTCTAAATCTATTTTGGGAGATAGGCCCAACTCCTCTAGTAGTGAGGATGCCAATGATGGTTAAGGATGGCTTTAGCTCCTCTGTAATTTCCATCAGCCTTGCAAAACCACCCCAGTTAAACATATAATCAAATACAAAGAATGAGTTTGCTGCACCATAAAGTTGTAAGACAAATTTCTTTCCCTTACTTGTAGCATACTGTATCCTTAAGGCTTTCTAGGGAGAAAGTTGGGGGCCGCTATTAATCTGTGACTTAGGAATGTCCCCTTGGGTTCTTATGGAGGCCGAGACTTTCAAGTCTCTAGATCTAGGATGTGCAGCACACGTCCCAGAGACCAGGGCTCACAGCACAAGAATTGATGAGGCCACTGGAAACATTCCACTGACTTCTGCATTTCCTATGGCAAGTGTTCCTAAACTTTCTTGATGATAAACATAATCTGGGTACTTATTAAAAACAAATAAACAAGTTCGATGTCTCTCCTATATTTCAGGTTCAGTAAACCTGGGGATGAGGCTCAGAAATCTTGCTTTTAATAAGTATTCTAAGCGAAACTTTGAGAATATCCTATAGCATTTAGAACAGTACCTGGTAAAACAACTGTACTCAAAAAATATTTGCCGAGTGGAATTTAATTAGTCTATTTCCATTATGTTACTGTTTTTTACAGTGACTTGTGTTTCTTTACATTCGGTAAACCTTATTTGTCTGTTTTAATGGATTATACTATTATGACTTTTTAAAAGCATGCTAGCCCTGCAAATTGTATCAACTCAAACATCGAATATTGGAATTCAATACTCACTTTTATGGTAGAATTCACCTGTATGTTTCTGTGTTGGCTACACTCAAAGTCTTTGCCATCATCTTAACCTTGCTTGGCAAACTTTGTTTCATTGATGTAAATAAAATATTTCATCATTTACTGATTATGAACTGTGTTTGCAATTTACCCTGGAAGCATATGCTTTATTAAAGTCATAATATTAGATTTAACTGCCTAAGTCATTTTATGAAGTTAATGTAACATTAATACCAAAAACCAACTAAGAAATAAAAATGCAAACACCATCTGCTAATTTCTTCTACAAACACAGATGCAGAATTCTTAAATAAATACTGGCAAATCAAATATAGCATTATATTAAAATAACAATGTGTAATTAACCAATAACTTTCAGAAATTCAGAGATAACGATATAAAGTATATCAATGGAATTAATCATATTAATAGTTGAAAGGAGAAAAATAATCAGATGTTGAAAAGAATGTGATAAAAATCAAGATTTTTAAAAAAAGACTTATTAAACTTGGGATAGATAACTACTTCCTTCTCACTATCACAGAATGCTTGTTTCAAACTAACAATTTATATAATATTGAAGGCTGCTACCTGAGGCATCTCGGTCAAAGTCAGAATGAAAAAGGGGGATCCGCACTAGCATCTCTTCTATTTAATATTCTTCTGGAAGTTTTAGCCGATGCCATTAGATTTGCAAAAGAAACAAGAAACATAGGTCAGAGTATTCTTTGATGGTGATTTTATTACTGACCCTAAGGAATCAATCTCCAAAAAATATCTTTAAGAGAATCATAAAAGAACCAGTAGTTCTTCTATAAGTTGATAATAACCAACTAGAAAATGTATTGTAATGGTTCCAATTACAAAAATAAATATAAAATATTCAGTTAAAAACATAATAAAAAATATATAAAACTCATGTAAACTTTGTTAGAGGAAAAAATTAAGTCGAGATATGAAAAAGTATATTATGAATTTTGATCAAAAGATTCAATATTAGAATGTTGATTAGCCTGAAATTAATTTACAAATTTGATGTAATCCTCCTGAAATATCATTGGTAGCCTTGGGAGAGAGTAAGACTAATGGATTCATTAATAAGTTCTTATGGAAAAATAAATGGACACAAGTATCCAAGAAAATTTTGAGAAAGAATGTGTGTGTGTGTGTGTGTGTGTGTGTGTGTGTGTGTGTGTGTGTGTGTGTCTGTAGTTAAGTATAGTCATGAAAGCATGTTTTAGAATTATAAAACAACAGGGTGCTGGTGAAGCAGAGATGAACAGATGACTAGAACAGAATGGGAATGTTAGAACAGACTCAAGTCAGGTAAATAATACAAGATAATAGTGACATTTCAAATTGGCTGGGAAAAAAACAATTTGTAAATGGTGCTCTGTGAGGTCTTACAGGTTGATGCAGAAACGTCCTCTCCTCTATCCCCTACTTCCCACCTCTGGTTCAACTAACACAGCTCTACTTTTATTTGTAACACGTACAATGGCTTCTCATGTAAGCTTTTGTTTGGAGAAAGCTTTCCACTGTTTCCAAAAGGAGTTTTAACAACCACAGAAATAGAAGTTATTTGATCAAGTGTTTAGTTATATGAAAAGAAATAAAGTTACAATTTTATAATACTAGCATAAATTCCAGAAGGAATTTATAAACTAAATGTAAAAAATGAACTCATTAATGAACTTGAAGAGACTGTAGGTAAGTATTATATGATGCTGGAGGTGGGAAAAGACTTTCTAAATACACAAAGTAAAAGATTATCGAAGAAAATATTGATAGGTTAACTACCTAAAAATAGAAAAATCTGAAAAAAAGAAAAATCTGTATGTAAAAAAGCACTAGAAAGATATTTACAGTTCAAGTGGTAAACTTGTTAAAAACGTCTGTGATATATTATTTATAAGGTTTAATAATATAGATAGGTTTAATAATACAGATAATAATATAGAAAATGAACAATCCCACAGGAGAATGGACAGGTAATTAAAAAAATAAGTAATTCACATGGTCAACAAGTATAAAGTAATAGCATGATTAGTATTTGGAAAAAAATGAAAATACAAATGGATACCATTTTTTTCCTTGTTAATTTGGCAATAATTAGAAATAATAAAGCTAGAGTTACCAGTGATACTAGGAAATAAACTCTCATTTATGGTAAAAGGGGGAGGTCAAATATACTACCATTGGGAAAGCAATGGTTGTACCATCTGGTACTACCATTTTGGAAAGCAATATAGCAACAACTAGCAAAAGGTTTAAATTTATATACCCTTTAATATAGCAATGCTAGTTATAAGAATATAATGTAAGGAAAGAGTCATGATTGCATGTAAAGATATATATAAAAGGAAATTATTAAAGTACTGTGGACTGTAAGGAAAAATTGGAAACAAACTATATATCTAACAGTAGGGGATTAGTAAAATAAATTACAGTATATTCTTATAATGAAATACTCTATAATCGAAAAAAATAATAGTATAAAAGAATAACATGAATAAATCTGTTTAAGGGAAAAATATAAAAATATTAAGTATAGTATAATTTCTCAATTTAAAAAATGCATATATACATACCTAGAAAAAAGACTGGAAGTGTTTACTTAGATGTTCATTTTGTCTAGTTTTGAATGTGAAGCTCCTGGGTGTTTCTTTTTTATTCTTTTGGTATTTTTCTATGTTTTCCAAAATTTCTATTACAAACATTTGCTATAGTTTTAATCATAAAAAGCAAGCAATTTTAGAAATTACTTAAATTTGCCAATTTTTAGACTTTAATTAATTCCATGATGATTTTAGATTGAAATTGAGTCTCTAATCTTATTTCTTTACTTCACTGCGTTCTATTTTTACTACCTACATTTTCTTCATAAAGGGTAGATGGCATTTTAATTAGCTGAGATAAATGTGGAGCAAATCACTATGTCTGTGTTTACAACTTTGCATTGTTGTATGCTTTTGGGAAAATAAAAAAAGATTTTCATTCTTTTTTATTAACTCCACAATTGCTTTCTGTAGTATTCTGTCATGATAGCAGAAAACTTGAAAATATAATTTAAAAATTCTCAAGCACAGAAGGAATTTTCACTGGAAAAGAAAATCTTAAATATGAAACCCAATGATCAAGAGAAATTGGGGCTTGAAGTCTTTCTCTAAACCTTGACATTTGAGAGTAAGTTAATAAAACACCAAATCACTTCCAATCTATGGTGATTATAGTAAAAAAATGCTTGCCTTTTATCATTAGCTTATTACTTGATGTGGCTATTGCATTGGTGATTTCCATAGAATTTTTCCCTAGGATAGTTAAATTTCTCTCATTTTATTTTGCAAAGTCTACCTGTTGTACTATCTCAAGGAATCCATGATTGAATAATTCAGTACAATTTAGGAATTTAATTTCATCAAGGCAGAGACTAGAGTTTGGACCCTAACCCCACCAATGGCTAAACACAACTGAGAAATTATATAACTTATGTATGCTCAAATCCCTATGTTTCCATTTTTCTACTTTTATTTCGTCTAGCCAATATGAATGTGCTTCTTCCTTGCTTCCTGACAGAAACTTATTAGAATTCAATCTTGCCCTAAATCTCAGCCCTTGACAAATCTATTTTTTGCTGAGATGTAAACCCTGTTCTCCATGATCCCTGCTAGTAACTGGAATCTTTTCCCAAACCAGATGGACCACATAGGTTCATGATATTGTCACTCCTTGACTTCCTGAGGGTCTGATAAGTGAATGTGCTACTGTAGGCAACTTGGGTATCTATTCTGACCACACCAAATTTACTCTCTTCTTATGAAATCTGTAATGTGGACTGCTGACCATCGGCTCTAGCGCTCACCCCAGGCTGCCCCCATTCTGTCTGATGCAGGGAGCACGGCCTTCTCCACCAGCCTATGTCTAGAGTTGATTCTGCCTGAATTATGACCCCATTTTTTTCATGATATGCAACTGTGTTTTAAAAAGGAATAATTGGTAAAGTTTCAGAGAGAATTTTCTATTTTTTCCTTAAAATAAATTATATAATATTTTATTATAATAAGGTTTAAATAAATTTGAGTAGCCTTTACCTAATTTTGTAGTACGGTTAGAGTGACCTCATAATCTCTGGCTTAAATTCAAGTCTCATTATTTTAGCTCCTTTGAAGAGCTTAGGGGGAAATAGATCATTTATAGACAATTTTATTTCATAAAATAAAAAGCATGATACTTAAATAACTGTTTTAGATAAAGTCTGCACATTTCCATAGACAAATAAATAATGTCAGAGATGTATTTATTACAGAAATCTATCCTCATATTTTATTTAGTTAGAGACATTTATAACCCTAAGAAAAAAATTGCTAGCTTGAAACATTCATAAAATAGCAAACAAATACCCTTGGGCAAAGAGTCTACCCACATAAATTGATTTCTAAATAAAGATTCAATTTAGATTTAAAAGTCTCATATGCACCCAGAGGTATCTATTACATCTGTAATTTCCTTGTGGGGTTCTGGTGCACGATTCTGCTATTATCAATTTCTTATTAGTTACTTTCACATGGAAGAAGCAAAGCTTCCAATTAGCACAATTTTTTAACGAACGTGTTGGAAATCATTGCCACCATACATCACCTTTCTTATATTGATCTAGTCTTCTCTTTGTCAATCTTTCTACTTTTATTGTTTGGTATTACCTAGTTAGCTTTGGGTTCTGATACTCCTGAGATAAAATTTAAAAATTGGAAAATCTTCTCTTTTTCATATTTATTGGGAAATATCATAATAACCTCAGATATTGGTTATATTTAAATTTAAAAAGTACACAGGTATTATCAAACATTATTTTTAGTTTTGTAGTTAACCGTTCATACTGCCAGGTGTGCAAGTGAGGCTAGGAGCATGCTCAGGAATGAGATCTTTAATTTTTATCCTCTCCTCTCTTGCCATGTCCTCTTGTGGCTAGCCACTGGGATTGCCTTGCACGTATCAGCCTTTTTGTAGCAGCAATGCATTTGTATCAGGTACATTTTCTTCTTCAACCTTCTGAATTCGTTGGGAATAACAATGATATCTTCAAGGGCATCTATGCAATTTAGTTTCCTTTGACAACAGCCCTGAAATAGTTGAACTAAATGTTTTTCTCACTGAGCAACATGCATTTCCAATTTATTAACATAACCCAGAAGTGCAGCTGCTTTCCTTTGTCTGCAGGTGCAGCTCAAGCTCTGCACAAACCTGTGACTTAACCTGGACTATTTGCTGACTTCCAGAAGAAATCAAATCACACCAAGCATATCCTGGGCTTTGTAATTTCATGGAAGAGTTTCTGGCAGAAGTCATATTATAAGGCGTTTCATTTGAGAAATTCTCATCATACTTTCTCCTCCTGAGTGTTTCTTCTGCCTGCCTCATTGTTAACCAAGGGTCCCTTTCTGCTCTTTACTCATCTCGGCTACTCCTTTGTCCATATCTCATTCCATTCATGTATTTATCACTCAGTTGACAGTGACAATGAACTTGAAGACAGGAATCTTTCCTTTGGGTTTGTTGTCCTTGCCTGGAAGAGTAACGAGTACACTGTAGTGAGCTCTCAATAAATATTTGAGGAATAAATAAATGAACAAGCAGTACAGTTAATTATGAACATTTACTTAACTCTTTACTTTGCAAGGAAGTAAGGAGTTTATTCTTTGGCTTTCTTTCCTTATTTATCCTCTATTATTACCAGTGTTTATGTGGTAATAAATTTTAAACAGTGGTAGTAAAATGAGGTGGAAAAGTCAGCAATTATAAAATTTAAATAGCAAATCTGTTATTTTAATTTTGAGGGAAAGAATTCATTCACTCACTCATTCTTTCAGTCAGTCAGTGAATAATTTTCGAGACTGTACTGACAAAACTCTCTGCTTGATCAAACTTGAGTTAGGCTCCTCTGAGCCCTCTTCTTGACTAGGCCTCAGCCTTGGTCCTCATTCTGTGTTTGGTCTGCCAAGCTCAGTCTTAGAAAAGAACCCTGCTAAGTCATCCCCTATACCCTTGATATCTGATCATCCTGACCTGCCTTCAGTAATAATCCTGTTAGGTCGGTTGAGCAAGAACCCTCTTACCCTGGATGTCTCCTCTTAGTAATATTTCATTAACTGTCCCCTACCTCCAATATGCATATTGGCTATAAATTCCTAGCTGTCTTTGCTATATTCAGAGTTAATCTTCACCTCTCATCCCTATTGTAATATCCCTATTTTTGAGTACAAATTCTTCCTTACTGTTTTAACAAATGTCAGATTAATTTTTTCTATAACAGTTTCAGGCATGGAGCTCAAACTCTGGCTGGTGCAGAGAAAAAATAAGCAAAAACAAAATAAAACAAAACCCCCAACACCCCACAAAAACTGTAAAACAAACTCCCCCAGTACTCCCCCAGTAACCTCCTTCCCATACAATGCAAACAGACAAACAAACATGAAAGACATGACAAATATGTTAAGGCTTCCCCTTACATAGATAGAAGGCTTCTTTAGATTGAGTGATCAGAGAGGACTACTCCAGGGAGAAGGTCTTTCAGCTGAGAGCTGAAAGAGGAAGACATTATGCTGAGATGAGTAAAAGGGTATTACAGGTAGAGGGCAAAGCTGTTGCAACAACCCGGAAGCTGAACCAAGGGGAGGGAGTCCTAGAAACACACTGGAACATAGTGGATGAGGAGTAGATTGACACAAAGGTGAGGCCAAGAAGTGAAAAAAATCTAGGTCACGATGGGTTTTCAAAGCTGGGTGAAGAGTTTGGAGTTCATTTCATGTAAAATTGGTATCTTGCACTTTAACTATTTGGCTGTTGTCTGAGTTTTTCAGATTTGCATTGCTGTTGACAGAGCAGAGAAATTGTCAACTTTCCTTACTCTTACTGAAGCTTCCCTCTCTTTGGTTTTATTATTTTGCATAAGATGACTGAAAAATAGGAAATCATTTTTGCTTCAGGTTATTACTGTTTTCTCTGTTTCCTTTAATGCTCTGAGGTAAAGCGAAACAAACAAACAAACAAAAAACACCTTAGAAAATAGCCAGTATGCACTTTGTGCTTGATTGCTTTTAATTATTTCTTATACCATTGGCTCCTCTCTGGGACTCCTTACCTCTTGGAAGGCCTTTCATCATATATAAAAAGAGACAGGTCTGCTTAATTGTTTTCTTTTTGATTGGATAATCCTTACTGATATGAGAAAATGTTGACTGTTTTAAGTCATTCTCACTGTGTTTCCCAACCTGGACATTTAAAAAATTTAGTTTATAAGTCCACTTTCTCACATTCTTCCTAATTATTGTTCTAAAAGATTGTCTGCTTGCTGTATTCTTTTTCACAGACTCTACATATTTAAATTTGTGACATTATATCATTTGATACTTAATATTACTTTCAAAAAATTTTCAGAATCCTTGTGATAGGCATTTTATTTGAAGAGCTGTATTGTAATATTTACTATCATATTATATTTTTGTGAAACATTGTGATTCTAATAGCCATATTCTGTCTGAATCCTAGGATGGGTATGTGTGTGTGTGTTTAACTTTATAAGAAACTGCCAAACAGCTTTTTAAAATCGGACCATATTTTCTTTCCATCAACAATATCTGAATGTTCCAGGAACTCCACATCCTCTTTCAAGGACAGGTTACAGAGCTGCCAGGACATCATGCTTTAGGTAAAGTTATTTCTATAATGTGCCAACGTGTTGATCCATAAGACTCTTAATGCTCCTAAATTAAAAAAAAAATCATTCCTTGCTTCTACTCTTTTAAATTATACAGTCAGAGAAACTAACTATATAAATGAACTTAGGATTATTTTTGCATGAAGTGCTGAAAGAGGGACAAAGAAAATGTCATTCTTTGTGGTTCAGGAATATGTTGATGACTCCTTCCAGATGAGAAGGGGAGAATCAAATTCATGTTTGGTTTATTGTGACTTTTCCCCTTTGACAATCTGTCATGCGCAGGGATAAGGTTAGAAAAGGGTTGGAAGTAATTATATTGAGAACTACAGTAGATGCCAAGCTTTAGTCATGATTGTATTTAGGGCTGGAAGTACTCTGGAAAGTTGATTTCAGTCACCTGCATTTACAGATGAGGAAAATAAAACCCAGAGAAGAAAGTAACTAGTCAAGGTCATTCATCTGGTTAGCTACATTCAGCCAAGGCTAGAACTCAAAGCCCTGACCTGTCTGTGATTAGTGCTAGTTTTGATTTTGCTTAAGAATATCCATTATCAGTTCTCTGAATAAGCCTGGATGTTTTCTACATGTTTCTTTGTTAAAAATATGTTTTTGTTTATAGTTACAGGTGGTGAAACATATAAATTGTTCAAATAGATTCTTTAAAATTGTTGTAAAATAAAAAGACACTTTAAAATAGTTTCATGAAGTAATGGAGTTTGAAAGTTTTAAAATTTTTTTCTCTTTTCAAATTATATGATGTTATTATGCAGTTGCCATGGGAAAGCATATGTTAGCTGCCAAAAACCTAAATCAGATTTTGGATGTTAAGCAGGTAAGATTAAGTCACAGAGTTTAGTTATTGTAAAACAAAATATAGTACCTGTTTGAAGTACCTCCTATATACTGGAGAACTGCTACTTGTGTTCTTTCTGTGCACCTGGGAGATTTAAATATTTTTGTTGGTCTATTCAGATGAAAGAGTAGTTTTCCAATGTCCACATTTGTTGACGCCTTAAAAGTGGTTCTTAAGAAGACTTAAGAAGCAATTCTTCGAGCTTGAACTTTTCAAACACTGTTTACTTTCATATTAAGAAAGCCATTTGTGGTCTCTGAATAAACAAATGCCATTTGATTTTATCACACTGTTGACTGTGTGGCTCAAATGTACAGTAACCACAGAATCAGGAAGTGGATTGCAAGTGACTTTTTTCCAAGAGCTCATGGGCTTTGAAATAAAACCAATAAATACCTTAATACTCTAAATAGTTTTCAAATCTTATTCAGAACATTTCTTGAAATTAATACATGAACCATTATCCTTTTATAGAATGAAGTCTTGTATAATCTTACTTATATTCAATTATCCATTCAATTTCAACTCTATTAGACTATTTATCTGGATCTTTGGCCTTTTCAAAACATTTAACAAAAGAAACTAGTTTTTCTCTGTAAGAATCTCCTATAGTTTCATCAGGACAGAGTGCCTTTGCTTTAGAGGGATGATGTATTGGCCCTCACCGTGATATGTACATTCCTCTCCAATGCAAAAGAATGGGCATTTTATACAGGTTTAATGAATAAATAAGTTAAACTGAATTTTGTCTTGCATGAATACCTATATTAATAAGTAAGTCTATTAAGCCTATCGTATATCATGTTGTTTACAGGTCAATCTAGATCAGGAGTCTGTAACCTTTTCAGTAAAGGCCAGAGAGTAAATATTTCTGGCTCTGCTGGCAGTATGGTCTTTGTGACACAAGTACTCCTGTCTGTTGTCATGTAAAAGTAACCATAGACAATATGTAAATAAGTGGATGTGGCTGTGTTCCAATGAAGTTATATTTACAAAAATAGGCAGCACACTCTAAGTCATAGTTTACTGACATGGTCTAGCTACACAAGACTGTGCTCTATATGAAATCAGATTATAGATAAAGGACACACACATCAAAAGTCCTTTTGGCTTTTATTTTGGTATTTTTCTGCCTTGGAGTCAAGTTATGTTTACTTCAAATTCCTACATATAGTGTTGCAAAAGGCTTCTCAGTTTTGTTAAGGAAAGCATGGAACTTTAGAGGTAGTATACTTCTGTCTATGCTGCATTCTTTAGAGTTTTGCATACCACCTAGGATTAATAAATACTAAATAATAATAATAATAATAATAATTTTTCATTTCATCACCATATCCTTTATGGTGTCTCCTTTCGTATCTCCAGAGGTGTTAACCTGCAGTTTTTACAATGTTCTATTACCCATTGTCAGCAGCACCTTGCTGATTAAATCACACTCGAGAGAGAGCGAGAGATAACTGCAAGCTGTAAGTATTCCTGACAGGTTGTTCTGGCACAAGTTTGGTTTCTCTTGTATAAAGATTAAAAATATTGTCACGGTCAATAAAAAATGAAGTACACATAAAACCACCAAGTACCCACATCTCACAAAAGGCACTTCCCCGAAAGTCAGAATTCAGATGAGGGGGATAGATTATGTGAAGTAACACAAGACTGTGAAGTGATGATCAGGTGTTTCCTAGTAGTACTGGGTGGAGTAATGGAAAATTATTTTGTGAGTGTTTGTGCAGGGGGAGGATCATCCAATATGTGTAATACTTTCTTTCATGATTAATTGAAGAACTTCATATTTATAACTTCACTTGGATAGAGTCAAACTAGTAGTCATACTTTTTGTATTTGCTTGGAAGATGAGCTTTTTTCACCTTGAATTTATTTTTTCTTTCCACTGTCCTTAGTGCAATGGTTATACAATTGTCTTTTTGCTCTCCTTCCAGACTCTTTGCTTAAACTGGACTTGTGCCCAAAGCAGCAGGAGATGCTGTCCTATAAAGCCAGAACATTTTATAAGTACTGGCAAGGAAGGTTTATTACTTCATTTCCAAAACAGCACAGAGAGCTGCCATGGCGGTCTAGGGGAGGAGAGTCGCCCAGACTGTACATCTGGGAGAAGTGCTAACTATCATGTTGCCTAGTCTGTCCCAGACTGTGTTGCCTTGTGGCTTCGTGCCTTGGTTGGTGATGAGCAGAATAGGCAGTAGGGATTTTGGTGTTGCAAGTCATGATGAGGTAACTAGTTAGGAGATACACCTATCAATCAGGCAAGACAGGGGCCAATCAGGAAGACTCTATGATTTGAATCCAGAGAGGTAATTTAATTTAAAATAATAATCAATGTGGTTGGTAAAGCCTTTTCATTTTAAGATATGAAAAGATATATAAATACCAGAAAAAAACATATGTGGCTATGTTTTTGCAACACAGAATCAGTCATTATTGTTTGTTATATTTGCCTCAAGTTCTTTTATAAATGAAAGAGATAACATCAAGTTAAAGTTTTCTATTTCCCATCCCTCATTCCTTTTTCCTTTCTTACCCCAAAGGTAACCATTATAATTTAATGGCTGTATCAGTTGGGATCCTGGTAGGAAACAGACATTGCACTCCAGTTGGATAATTTGTGGAGTGTTCAAGAAGGAGATCGTTTGCACAGGTCGGAAGGTAGGGAAATCACAGTGAATATCGGGGTGCTAACACCTCTTAGGCTTGGAGAGAAGAAGGGAGGGAGCAGTTACTAGATCGTGGAGGAGAGAATTGTGTAGATTAGAGGCCTCGATAGTAGCTGTGTCCTTTGGTTGAGGGGCAAAGCCTGCTTAAGGCAGCTCTGCAAAGACAAATGGGCAAATAAACACCCCAGTTTCATTCTTCTCCTGCCCTCTGATCACTTGTCACAGCCCCTACTGGCCACACCCAACCAGGAGGGAGAGGCATCTTATGTGGTTCATGTAAATCAGCCTATCAGGGCGAGGAGAGAGTTGGGAAATGGACCCAGAGGGGGCTAATGAAAGACATCCAGCACGGTATGTATCCTGAAACTATTATTTATACTTGTCCCTATTGAAAAGGTATAATAAATAGTATGTAGTAGAAGTCAGTAAACTTTTCCTGTAAAGGGCCAAATAGTTAACATTTTAGGTTTTGTGAGCCACTTAAAGTCTCTGTCATATATTTTTTTTAAAGAAATTACAAACTTTTAAAAAAGTTAAAACAATTTTTAGCTTTTAGACTGTATAAAAACAGGTCATGGGCTTGAGTTAGCCTGTGGTCTACAATTTGCTGATCCCTACTATATATTATCAGTTTTGTGTGTTTTAAATTTTTTTTTCATGATTTAAATTACACTCTAGTTCTTTTCTAATTCTGTGTAACAAATTATCACAAACTTAACGGCTTACAAGAACACCCACTTTTGATTATTTAGCTAGGAGCAATCAGTATCTTAGTTAATGTGTTACACTGCCTTGGCTTTAATGGTGGAAATATAGTAGAGATATTTTTGTCCAGGGGACTTTCCAGTGGTCTTCAGATTATATCCAATATGCAACAATTCACTGAACTCAGCCACAGGCTGAATTTAGACATTGTCATGAATGAATGGGTTACATTGATATGAGGAATATCTCCTATTCAAATGAGTACCACTAACTGACTTGAAACATATATAATATGATCCTTATCTTGGATGACTTATAGCCAGTGATAGAAAAGGCATTTTGTCATGTTCCGAATATGACAAAAACAGATGACAATGGAGAAGCAGGAGTGGGGTGTCTTCTTTTTGGTTAGGACGACTGGGCACCTAAAAGGCAATGAGGTATACTAACTGAGACGGGACTGAACAGAGAAGACATTTTTATCTTATATAGCAAGAAGTTCAGAGTTAGGTTGGCTTCTGGATAGGTTCATTTAATAGTTTGACTGTGTTATCAAGGGCCCAGGTACTTTCTGTCTCTCCATTCCGCCATCCTCAATGTTGGTTTCTCCTCAGGTTTCAGCAAAAGGAATGGAATAGTTCCATGTATCATGTTCAGACAAAAACTTCAGACACAAGGGACTGTCTCTCTTTTAGGAGAAAAGAAACATTTTCCAGAACCCGCCTCGTTCCCCACTTCCCTGCCCAGTAGCATTCTTTTTATATTTTACTGATCAGAATTAAGTTGTATGTCGATTTCTAAACCAGCCACTGCCAAAGAGAGTGATATCACTATTAGACCAGTAAGAGTTATTTCTGGAACTGGGGTCAATTTCCCCCGAGGCACATGGCTGCTTGGGGGAGGGGTGGGCGCCTGAGCAAAATCAGAGCCTTGTTAGGAAAAAACAGGGGTAGGGAGAGAGAAGGCTGGAGGCCAATAGCAGTTTCTATTGCATCCTGACAGCCCACACCCTTTCAAATATATTAAAAGGTACCCATGGCCATATTAAATGTAGTTTCTCTACAACTATGTGAAAGTTGAGGTGCAGTCATATAGGTAACGTAACTTATACTTTGAAGGCATTTAATTGACCAGTTTTTCACTTCAATTTTGCAGGTTTCTTTTCATATTTTGGAATCAATAAATCTTTCATCACATCTCGAACATTTCAAAGGCCCTTGCAAAGCCAATAGACCCGGGGCACCATGACTGTGGGGCCACTTTCTAACTGAAAGTAGAATAATGAAGCCAGGATTCTTGTTATTTGTAGGTGAAATATATGGTCATCTATCCATGGCATGATTTCAAGTACTTGGGGAAGGGCTGTTTTCTTTCCGTGGGACCAAATTCTTTATTACATAATTCATGATAAAGCTCAAACTATAAAATTCTTGAGGTAACATTTCAAGTTTCACTGAAACTGTTTGGCAGCTTTTAAAAGTGGGGAAATGAGAGCAAGAGTAGTAGGTACCATAAAAGTAGGCAAGGGGAGCCTGGGACTCCAAAACCCAAATTCTCTTAGGCAGCTATTCTGTAGTATCAGGTCTTATGTCAAATATACTATACTTGTTAATTCCATAAATATTCACTGAGCACTACTATGTAGCAATATACCTCAAAGGACATGGTGAGGGATTTGAAAACGTAATTAAAAGTTCTTTTGGCTAAGGAGGCTGCCATCTTGGAAAGGAAGAATGGAAGTTGGGGGAGAGGCGGTGACTGTGTAGTCATAAATTTAAAATATCAGAGTATGATTTGTACTATTTAATATCCCAAATAAATTAAATTAAAACTTTCTGGTGTCAGCCTTGTTTACAAAAAGTTCTTGTTTTCTGTTCTGACAATCGTCTACTTTGTACAATAGTTACTTTTAGATTCGCCTATCTCTCCCTCACTAATCTGTAAACTCTTTGAGGGAAAGGCAAAGATTATACCTTTTTTATCTCTTATTTTCATGGTGCCTTGACTAGGACTCTGAACAAGGATGTCATTAAGCCTATGTTACCTGTATATAAATCGACTTGATACCTGGTTCCAAAAACAAACAAACAAACAAACAAACAAACTCAAACAAAACAACCGAAAAGAAACCGAATGCTTTTTACTGCTCCCTCTGTGCAGATTTCTTAGGAAACTGAACTGACATTAAAAAACACTTGGCTTTATTTTTAACTCTCTAGCTGTTAAAGTTTGAACATGTTGGTTTTTCTCTCGAGAGCAGAGCTTTTAAGATCCATAATGTGTTGAGTGTAAAGGACAACAACATGTCACAAAATGAGTTCAAGTGCAAGAGTATCTCCTTGCCCCAAGCTGTGCATGCTCCAGGCAGTTCCCTATTCCTTTCTCTGGGCTTTGTATGTGAAAATTGTTACAGCAGTTTGCTCCAGGCTGAGCTAGAATCAATTTAAAGCAGATTTTACATATTTATTTAAAAATGTCCTGTAATGTATTTTAGAGTCAGTATTGATTTCACTTGTCTTTGTGATTACATCTCTGACTGGTGTTTTTGTTAGGTTGCAATTGCACAGTAAAGTAATAGGCTCTGAGATCCTATCAGTGCCTACTCTTTTTATGTTGCAAATGCTTGATAATAATTCGATTGTTTCTCTGCCTGATGTTTTAATACTCCTGTCTTCCAGATTGCTCTTACTGGGGAGGTATTTCCCCCAGTGGGTTGCTGCACAATAATAAAAATAAACAAAACAGGAAAACATGTGGTTGGACACCCTTCTTTGTGTGACACTTGTTTCGGCTGACACTGTGGCTCAGGCTGATTTTTACAGATACCATATATTCTTGTTACCTATTGCTGCACAATAAACCACCCCCAAATTTGGTGGCACA
This sequence comes from Pteropus alecto, assembly GCF_000325575.1. Lineage (NCBI taxonomy): Eukaryota > Metazoa > Chordata > Mammalia > Chiroptera > Pteropodidae > Pteropus > Pteropus alecto. Next base: position 15,479,755 of record NW_006432447.1, on the reverse strand, counting down.
AAAACAGCCTCCATTTTATTATGCTCATGGATTTTATGGATAAGAGATTTACATAGGGCAGAGTGAGGATTGCTTGTGTTTAGTCCATGAGGTCTGGGGCCTTTGCTAGGAAGACTCAGACAACTGGGAGTGACAGAGTTATTTGGAAGCCTTCTTCAGTCCCATCTCTGGCTCATGGGCTGTACTGACCTAAAAACTGAGCTTTGCTGGGTCTTTACTGGAGTGTCTGCCCCATAGCCTCTTCATGTGGCTTTGATTTCCTCACAGCATGGTGGCCTCAAGGTAGTTGCACTTCTTACATGCAGGACACCATGAGTGAGTGTTTCAGGGAACAAGATGGGAGCTGCATGACTTTTTCTGACTTCATCTCAGAAGTCATGCAGTGTTACTTCTGTTGCGTTATCTTGGTTATGAGTAATCTACTAAGAATGGTCCAGATTTAAGAGGAGGGAAATTAGGCCCCACTTCTTGATGAGAAGAGTATCAGAGAACTTGTTGCCATCTTTAAAATGTTTTACCCTTTTGTCAAATCTGTTTTCCATCATTTATGAATTAAAAATAAAAGAATTCATTAATTTAGGGTCACGTTCGTTAATGACCTTTTAAAACATGCTAAGGTATGATAAGGAGTAAGGTAAAAGAAAGAAAAAAAATCTTTCTTTTTTACAAAGAAGCTTGCAATTTAATCAGAAAGGTTGTATGCAAATATATAAAAACTTGAATAACATATTTACAAAGTAAAGTATCAAGGAGTGCAAATCAATATGCCCTAGAACTTTGCAGTTCTAGTTGTAGAATTCTTATAATATGCTAATATTTTAGATCTCAGCCAAGGGAATATATCTAATATAACTGTGCACAGTAGCAAATATCATCCCAGCAACCCTTACAAAGGTTAGAAGTCTATGAAAGGAAGAGTCAGACGAACATAGAATGTTAGAGTTGAAAAAGAATTTTAGAGATCATTTATTCTAACGCTTTCCATATGTAGATGAGAACTGAAGTCCACAGATGTAAAATCAGTCCAGGAGGAGGGAAAGAATACTGGCTTATTCAGCTGGGTTACCTTAAGTATGTGAAACATAACTTCTATGGGTTTTAGTTAAAGCTTCAATTGTGGGAGTCTGATTGTATCAGTCAGCTTAGGCTGTTATGTATTAGTAACAAATTACCCCCAAATCTTAGTGATTTACAAGTAAGGTTTGTTTCTTGCTCATGCTACAGGTCCATAGTGGGTCAGGTGTGGCTTTCCTTCATGACCTGGGACCAGGCTGACAGAGCAGCCATGATTTGGAACATTGTTGGTTGATGCAGGGGTTAAGAGATCATGGTGAAGCAAATAGTGGCTCTTAAAGCTTCAGTTTGAAAGTCACAGGCTACATCTGACATCAAAGGAATGAAAGTATGATCTTTCCAGTGGGGAAGGGCTTGCCCACAGGGAGGGGCAGCATGTATTTTGAATAAGAATATAATTCATCACAGGGATGCAGGGAAAAGCCCTTAGCGTACAGAACTCTGGTAAATGCCAGTTGCTCTTGGTCTGCCTAAGGTCTACTGGCCAATCAATGGTGGCACTGAGGCTACAATTCAGGTTGCTCAAAACCCAACTCACTGTTCTTTTCTCTGGAATGATTCACTGACACCTTTGCATTTTACTACTCAACAAAACATTCATTTAAAAATTGTCAATCAACATAGTCCCCTTGCCAGATATAAGGACTATTTTCCTAAGAATAAACTTCCATTTTTTTTTTTTTAGGTTTAAACAGCTATTGCAGCTTTCAGTTTGATTGATAATTTTACATTACATGCTTAAAAGCCTTGTCACATGTGTCTTTACCATTTCAACTTTATGTGTTTTATTTGTGAAGAGGAGACTTTCAATGCAAACATTTTCTTCTCTGACAGAATTTGTCCTTAAAAAAATATGTAAATTCCATTACTAGCTATATAACTTTTCCATAATTTCCTTATTCATCTCTAAATTATGCTTAGAGGAGGCAAGATCGATGATATATGCTTTTCAGTGTTTTATGAAAGAGTTAGATGCAGACATTTTATAAACCATCACTCTCAAGCTCTTTTTTTCAAGTAATACAGTCATCAAAACTCAAGAAACTCACTTGCTGTGGAAGCTGATCTGCAGAATCAATCAGATTGTTTGCTAGACCAAAAGAGCTGGGATGTTTTGATCCCCAGAGCTTTTTTTTTTTGTACCCTTTCATGTACTGTCACCAGTTACTTCCAGATTTAATGTACTTTCGCCAACAGGTGTTTGAAGCCAGCCTCCACTCTGCTCTCACTTTAGTTTATACAGAATTGCAGGGGTAGAATTGACATGCTCTTTCAGAGGAAAGGTAAATTGAGTTCTTTCTGTCTTTTGGCTATGGATTGTTGAACAGGTTGCAATATAGTTGTTATGCCACTAGCCTGCTGGTGACCTTCATGTAGAGATTTTTGTATATTTTACAAAGCAAACATAAATCCAATGAGCCTTAGTCATGGCTGAAGGCCAAACCGAGAAAACCTTTGAAATTTAGATTAAAAAACCATTGCAGCATTCATTTCATACAGGTCAATGAATTATAAAAGTGAGGGTATTAACTTCAAATAGCCTGGCTCTCTCTCTACCCCTGACACACAAAAAAAGCAAGTTCTTGGTAAAATGCCATTATTGTCTCAAGGTAAAAAGCAAGGGATAAAGTAACAGAATATTTCCTGGTTAAAAAATAACAAGCTCTGTATTGACCTATTCCATCACTAGCTTCTACCTCAGTTCACACTTCAAAATGTTTTCTCAAATGGTTATGTATTTCACTTGTGAGAATAAAATTTGAAGTAATAGCCTAAGCTTTCAGAGTAAATAAAATCTATTGCAGTAGCAAGTTAACATTCAATAGCATTAATAAGAGATGATAACTGGCTAATTAACAATGCACTGCAGTAGCCTAGACCCAAGTTCTCACATACCCAGTGGAATAGTCTGTAGGACCACAGGAAACCATTGCTGTAATCATTTTTCTATATCCACACAGAAAAAGGAAGACCAAAAGGTGCCATAATTCTGTGATATGTTCCAGAGTACATATTTATTAAAAAATTCTAGGAGACAAATATAAAGTGAATATATGACTATTACAGTAAGCATTAATTAGATTGTGAATCAGTGAGCATTTTTAGAATATCACTGGTGTGTGTGAGAATGAATTTTAGATTTGCTCTAAGATTTCTAGGGTTATTTACCTTCTGTTTTATATTGTCTAGGAGGAAAGAAACAAAAATGGTAACATCAATATTTCCTTTTTTGCTTATGAATGAGTGTTCTCCTGGCTTAGAGACCATTGCCCTTCTGTTTCTTATATTCTTCACTCATCTTATACTCATATATATAAACCTGAGTTTATACACAGAGGATGAGAAATTAGATTACCTGTAAGTCCTGTGCTTCTGGATTTATTTTACATAGCACCCATCAAGAGAGTGCTTTACTTCTACCTGTATATGAAATTACACACATATACATGCATGTAATATGTACATTTTTATATATAATTTCTAACAACTGGGCATTTGCCATTGTTTCAAGACCAAAGTGCATGATCATTTTCCTAGTAATTTGTTTTTACTATATGTCACAAAAACATTGGTTCATAATGGATTGGAAAGTAAACACAAAACAAAAATAAAAAACTGTCCCTTTATAATGATTGCTTGAGAAACCCTGGGTAGAAGATTAGTGCAATAATCTAAGCTTGTGTTTATTGATAATGCTTTGAACTAGAGTGGTGCTTTTGTAGACAGAAAGAAGTAGATGGATTTGGTAAAAAAATGTAAGGGTTGGTCAGCCCTAAGTAGCAACATCTTACGAAAATTAAGAGTGAGGGAAAGATTAATACATAAATTTAAAAGAAGTGTTCAAAGATGTTCCTTTCCCCTCATTTAGTCAGAGCCTGCATGCTGTTTGCAGTGGCAGCTTTAAGGAAAAATCACAAAGGAGTACAAGTATATTTGAAACCTAAGAAATGGGAACTTAGAGGAAACTTTGGTGATTTTCAGTGTAGGTGCAATGTTTGTTTGCTATTTTAGAATGATCGACTCATCTTGATTTGCCTGGGAATTTCCCAGTTTTAGCACTGGAAGGGCCACATCCTAAAAGCCCCTTCAAGTCCTAGGCAAAGCAGCATAGTTGGTCACCTTCTATATTGTAAATATCGTAACAGTGGTATACATGCCTGTGCATACCTTTTCTTCCTTTGCTATCAGCCCATCTAATGAGGGTCTGCATTCTTGGAATAATGGCATGTGGGCATGTGATATAGATTCCTAGACAAAACGAAAGATATGAGTGAGGCCTATTGGAAGAGATTTAAAAAGTGATAAAGAAATAAAAAATAGGAATAAGATGAGTTGTTACTTATTCAGATAGCTCCTGGGATTTTTTTCTGCAACCTGAACTTTCTCACAAATTCTTTACTTTGCTGACTTTATTTTTCTGTGAGATAAAGAAAGCAATAAAGGAAACTACTGTAGGTAAGAACTGGTTGAGAACATGGATGTGTCAAAAACTTAAGCAGGATGTGACTGTTTCATCTTAGAGTGTGTGAAAACGAGGGCATAGAACATGAGGATAGGGACCCATGATCTCCACTGTTCCCAAGAACATAGAGGATCAATTGTGGTGATTCCACAACCAGAAGAGGTAAAAGGGAATCCAGATCAAAGGAAGTAGTAGATTTTTAAAAAATGAAAATCATGCTTTATAAATAAATAATGTTTTTAGAGGGGAAATGGAGAAAGCACCTGTTGATGCAAATGTGAGTTTTTCACTTAGGAAGTTCATTCTCGAGTTTTTCCAACTTACAACAAGAAATGTTTTTGGAGTTTCCATTCCACCAGTGGGTGATGTCTAGTGTGGACTGTGTGGTGGTTGGCTAATTAGCTAATATACTTCTGTCTAGGATGCCATCTGAGTCATTAGTTCTGCCATGAATTTCCAGTCCTCATGAAAGGGCCACTGTCTTGGCTTTGTAATGTAACATTTCTACTTTCTCTTGGTCCATATCCTCATTCTTGCCTTAGGGGACTGCCTTCTCTTGGAAGACAGTTATGTCACTAAATCCCATACACATCCTGGGTTCTGGGGGTCTACCGAAAGGGTCATTCTATGTCATGATCTCATCAGCCTTTTCTCAAGGGCCAAGAGTGAATCTTTGTCCTAGGATTATGACCACATCTCTTCTTAGCCTTTTATCACCATTATCTGAGAGTTTCACTCCCTGAGACTAAGACTTTGCCTCCCCTTAGTCATCTACCACTATCATCAGGGGTCAAGAGGGAGCTTCAACTGACTTTGAATATTCAGCTGCTAAACAAAACCCCCGGCTTAGAAATTCTTAGAAATACTGACACCAGCTCCAGTTAAGCATGATTTCGATGTAACCGTTTGGATATTCAATATTGGGTTACTAGTTACTCCCATTTCAGGGCCAGCCCTACTGCTGGGTCAGGTCTCTTGTCACAGAACTAGTTTCCTCTTGTTCCCACTGTGTCTGAGTTCACAGAACACTTCATGGCCGAACTCTCTTCAGTAATGACAGCTGGGCCTTACAAAATGCAAAAGATGATGATCAGCTATATGGCTACCAAACAAGGGAGGAAGAGAACAGCTGTTGGGGCATATGGTGCAATATTAACAGACGACAGAGAGAAAGCAAGATTGCTCAATTCCATGTGTACTTCTGGCTTCCCTATTAAGTAGAATAATTGTCATATGTGGTTAAGAGAGAATTGATGTCTGAGATAGGTGATGAGTAATAAGAGGGCAAGTAAGCATTTAAAAGAAAATTGTCCTAGGTTCAGGTAAATTACTTCAAGATACTGAGACTTTTCATATGGAATTATTTAATTTTGATGGATTGTCTCTTAAGATTCTGAGAGACAGGAGATAAGTCAATCATACCTTTTTCAAAAGGGGAAAATATAGATTTCAAAAGTTAAAGACATGTAAACTTAAAGTCTTTCCACAAAAATATTTCAGAATATGTTTTTAATCAGATGATTTTTAGTGCTTAGAAAGGAATGTGTTGATATAATCCAAGGGCAAGTAAATCATCTCTCTTTCTCTCTCTCCTCCTCTCCAATGAACAGCCACTGCTACCCCTGTTCTTTCTGCATGACACGTCATAGCTGTTATCAAATAGAAGTCTCCTCAGATAGAGTCTACATTCCCTCACATGTTGAGTACCTGCCCTATTACAAATTCTGGAAGCATAAATGTTATGGCCTATTGATGAAACACCCACATTTGACCCACAAGAGGGGTCAAAATGGAGCACCCATGTTCTTATTGGCCTAGAATGAAACTATGCAGTGTGACTAAGACCACACCTCATCTAAACCTTCTCTTCTCACCATTTGGAATTAAGAAGAAGCTCACTCACTGGAGCTAAGACCTTGCCTCCCCAAACCTCTACCCTTGATCATAGGGATGAAAAAGGAGTTCCTGATCCTGAAATCCCTCCTCTTTCTACCACTGAACACTCTCAGACTTTCACCAGTCCCCTGAATACATGAGGACCAACCTTATTGTGCCATTATCCTTACTTATGCAAGTCACTTCAAGAACCTTTAGGCATACAGGCAACCCTCATCTCCCCCACTCTAATTCTCCAAAGACTCTGAACATCCCTTCCTCTGCTCTCATCTTCCATGCTTCTTCATGTCTTGAAAGCCTTCACAATACCTTCTGGATTTCATGGTCCACCATCAGTAACATCTTTTTTATAGCTTTTACACCTTTATTCGATGTACTTTTCACAATTTTGTTTTAATGGAAACCTGTCTGTCTCCTGAGGATGCTACTCTATTATAGCCTTCTCCAGTAATGATTGTTTTTCTCCCACTACCTGCTTACTTCTAGGCTCGAGGGATTGCATAGGTCTCTTTTTTTTATTCCTCATTGCTGTTTTAAGACCATTTTCCACCTTCTCCATTTTGAATCTATATTCATCAAACTATATCCCCACTAACTCTCATCCACTGAGTTTACATCACGGGGTGATTCCACAAATTTCTTTATGATTTTAGACTCTGATCCACTATCACCTTTTCTAATATGATTCTTGTCTTAGTAATTTAAATATATATATATAAATATAAAT
>NW_006432447.1:15469090-15472424 GCF_000325575.1 Pteropus alecto | reverse complement strand
AACCTTGTCTTTATTGATAACTAAGTATTTCGTGCTCCTGATTTCATGCATCTCGCTGTCTTACCACAGCCTCAAAAAATTTCCATTTCACTCCCTCCCGTAGCCCAACTCCAAAAGGCTTTTAACCCCCACACTTCCAACACACCCTCCAATGTGTTGAGCATATTATCTTTATATTTTCCTTCAATCCCTTGATGTCTTCTCTCTCTCCTTATCAAGGTAGAATTGTACATTCAGTCACTATAATCATTTTCTTGCATACATCCTCATCTCCTTTGACTATATCTTGCTTCCTTATACTCAATTGGTAAAAAATACAACACTGCTTAATTCTATCTTTTCGATTACTCCAAAATATCCGTGTGGCTGAAGATGGTTAGAGAAAAATTCACAACCACATCGACTAGTCTCATCATAAATTCATAATCGGGTATCTCAAGTAGGACTTTAATGCTGTCAGGGAATCCTAAATTCCTTATTCATTGATTCCCCTACTCTCCTAGATGATTATTTTACCTTTCTTTCTCCTTAAAGCTTCAACATCTCTTTCCTCACTTTTAGCCTTGCTTTCGGCTTCACTAACAAAGTGAAAGAATCAGAAGAGAACTGCTGTAGACTCTACCACTACTTCTGCAGACTCCACCACTACTTCTGCCTGCTTACCAACATCTGAACTCATTTACTCTACGTTCCCTTTGCCTATTTAAAGCTCTTCTCTCCACTTGGGTACTAGATTACGTACCTTCCTGCTCTAGCACCACTTTAGCAATTCCTCTCTCTTCCCTTGCAAAATATCTCCTTGATCATTCCCATTTGTTATTTCTCAATTCTAAAAACCCTCTTCTTGATGATACATCCACCAATACTTCATGCCCCATTTCTTTGCTTCTTTTTGGAGCAAAGTTCCTTTAATATTATTTGAGCTCGTTGTCTCCAATTCCTCTTCTTACATTTCCTGAAGCCACTCTTGTCAAGTTTTCACCCTTATGACATCATGGAACCACTCTCGTCAAGGTAAATATTACCTCCACACAGCTACATCTAATAGTCAATTCTCAGTCCTCATTTCACTAAATCTAGTAGTCTCATTTAGCCTAGTCAAAAGCTTTCTCGTCTTGCTAGCACTTTGTGCATTTGGCTTTCCAGGCTTCTACCCTATCTCTCCCAAACTCGACTTGTATTTCCAACCTGTTCAAAACCGAACTTCTGACCTTCCTCCCTGTCCCAAATCTCCTTCATTTCCTGCCTTCCTTACCACCACTGATGCGGCAACTCCAACTGCCCAGTGTCTCAGGCCAAAAACCTTAGCATAACTCCTTTCTCTTTCTTTTTTAGTAAATACACGCATTTTTTCAGTGAATACCGTTGACTTTACCTTCACAATAAAAGCAGAATCTGACAACTTATCATCACTACCATTTTTCACTGCTAGTACTCTGGTCCAAGTCACCATCTCTCACTTAGATTACCATGATAACATCCTAACTGTTCTTTCTTTTCTATTTTATACATAGTAGCCAAAGTTATCCTCCTAAAATGAAAATCGGATTATACCATGCTTCTGTTCGAAATCATTCAATAAGCTTTTCTTTTCATTCAATGTATGAATTAAAGTTCTTATGATGACCTACATGACATTTTTGATCTTATCTCCTAGTCATTGCCTCAAATCATTCACTTTGCTACAGCTACATTGATTTTCTTTTTTCTTAAACATTCCATTTGCCCTTTGCCTTAGTGTTTTTCACTGGTTGTTTTCTCTGCATAAATGCCTCTTTCTTAGAAATTTGCATGGCTCATTTCCCTCCCCTCTTCCAAGTCTCTGCTCAAATGTGACCTTCGCAATGAGGACCTAGTCAACCTATTTAAAATTTCACTCCTCACTCCCAATACCCTTTATCCCATTCTACTTTTCATTTTTTTCATAAGATTTATCATCTTTTATCATTATATATAACTTACTTAATGTATAATATTTAAGATATATTTTTCTCCCCCTGATATAATGTAAGTTCTACAAAGATGGGAATCTTTGTCTATTTTGATCATTGATATGTTTTAAGGATCTAGAACCTTTGTTTCTGGTGCTCAATAGTATTTGTTACATAAGTGAATGAATCCTGGTTTCTAGATGTGTTCCAACTTTGTTAGGTGTCCTTCCTTAGTCTAATCACCAAGGTCAGGGGGATAAAGTCACATGTAAATAAATTGTACTACTCCCTCCAGAAATGAAGTAGGGTAGGTTCTCTAAAAAACAATCTTTCTCTAAGAAAGTGGAATAAGGGTAAAAAGAACTAATAAGCACATCCATAAAGGGAGGGTCCTGAAAGAATTTAATAACCAATAGATTGTGGAGTTTGGGGCCAATCTTAAAAGTTGGACTGGATGAGATTGATCATTCCTTTCAAATTTAACATTCTGAAATGCTCGTCCCCAAAATGTGGATGCCTGGATAAGATTTCTACCATTGTTCAGCAAATTTCTCCTCTTGGTTCATATCCATTTAATAGCTTTATTCCCAATTCTGGAGACTTAGAAGTTAATAGATTTATCAGAAGACATGTGAAGAGATAGGCAATATAAAAGACTGCAGAATCAGGGGTTCAAAAACATCTCAGGGGGCTCCAATAATGGACCAAAACAAATAAGATAAAACTTAACAAGAATCAATTTAAAGTCAAGCTTTTAGGGGTAAGACAAAAAATCAATGGTCCAAGTGCAGAATGAGGGAAATCAGGCTTGACAGCAAATTATGTGAAAAAATACTTGAAAGTTTTAGCTGATTATAAGATCAATATGAGCCAACAGTGTGATATTTTTTTCTACAAAGAAAACAAAAGAATCTCAAATGCAATCTTGGTTCATATATATAAAAATATAGTCCTAGATATATAATAAGGAATATAATAGTCATACAGTACTTTGAACCATGAAGAGGATGAGCGAAGTTATTTTGTTTTTATCTTCAAGTATTTTATTTAGCTGAGATTGTCATATCTTAGGAGCATTGACAAATAGGCAAAATCTTGAGGATACCAGAAACTATTCATTTTTTTTAAACCACATTTATTAAATGCTGACAGTGTTCCTGGCCCTGCCTTGGGTGCTGGAGATATACCAGTAAACAGGCAGAGAAAAATCCATGCCATCTGGAGTTATCAAAGGAAGTGGGGATAATTTACTTTTAAAAAGCTCATATATATACATATATATTTTTATAGATTTATATTTACTTCCTCTCTTTCTCCCTCCCTTCTCTCTCCCCTTCTCTCTCTCCTTCTCTCTCTCTCTCTCTCTCTCTCTCTCTCTCTCTCTCTCTCTCTCTCTCTCTCTC
>NW_006432447.1:15402442-15468855 GCF_000325575.1 Pteropus alecto | reverse complement strand
ATCATAAAACAGAATTATTTGATGATGTTTGGTTATTGTACAGATTTTGAGAATTAGAGAAATTGGGAAGAAGTGAAAAAAAGTTTGCCCATAATTCCCCTATCTGTGGGTAACCATATTTTTTGCATACTGCTTTTACTCTGTGCAGTTTTTCAGGAACCCAGAAAAAGTGTGGAGGTGTGCATGAGTGGTTTATGTGGGCCTGATCTGAAGTGAGTTTCATCATTTTCATCCACAGTTCGCTAGTCAGAACTCAGTCACATGGCCCACAGTACTTTAAAGATACTGGAAAATGTGGCCTAACTTTGTGTTATAAGAAAATCGGTACTATTTTCTACTATAATCATGACCATTTGTTGAGTCTGGGCACTCTAGTTGGTTTTGTTTTGGTTATGATTCAGTGTATTAGCTATTAGAAATATCATTCTTTACTTAAAATTATTTTTGGATCAGAACTAGTTTAGTTTACATTTCTTTTTTATACTCGCCATTTTTTTCTTTATAGTTTTTGCATTGGGTTTTGTTTGGGCTAATTTTTGACTCCTGAGTTAGCTATGTTCTTAAGTTCTTCATTTCCTTTGCATGATCCTGGTTTTTGATTTTTTTTTTTTTTAACTGTATTTCATTTAGTGCAGCCTAGTGGAATGTGGCACTGCTGCCTTGGCATTTAAGATTGCTTTGATAGTAGAGGAGGAAGGTAGAAATCTACCCTTCTCTAGAAATAGCCCAAATGCCTTCCTTTTCAGTCTCATTCATCATGTTTCTCTGCTTCTTGAATTGTGCTGTACTAATGTCTTCTTCTTTAGCACACATTTTCAACTCATCACTTTTGAAGAGCAACAACTTTATCCTCTTCTACACCTCTGTTTTCATCATGACATTTCCATGTTCTGATCTCTGATCCTTTTTGGTCTTTCTGAGACAGGCTTGTTTGACTAGATCTCTTCATGCTTCAAAAAGAGGACGGCAAGATCTCCCTGGTGAATTTGGTTCCTTTAAATCTTTATGACACCTTGGAGATTTCCTAAAGCTTGCAAAATATCATTTAATGGAGGGTAACTAAAGCACCCCAACTCAAAGATAAAGTTTTAAAAAGTTCCTTCCTAGGATAGATGTTAGAGACCTTTTTTGCTTCCAAAATAGTTTGGCACGTTAATATCCTAATAGGTTGTTTTTACCAAAGTGGTGGTAATTGAGTATTTGGCCAGTAATTCTTTAGAAAAAATTTCAATATATATCTGTTTGATATATATCTGCATTTGTATTCATTTTAATCCATACACCAGAGATAGTTGCAAGATTATACCCTTTGGAAGTGGCTAGCCAGCATTTTAATCAAGAGCCCACACTCCAGAGATGGCTACTTTGAGTGAGTACTTTATCTATGTTGATTTCTGATCAATACTACAGGCTTTGTTAATGAGCATATTATAGGTTACAAATTGACTTTCAACGGTGAGGTCAGTAGCCAAAACATGGGGATTGTCTAGAAGACCTTCCCCACCCTTGCATGAACAGGGCAAGGCTGAAATTCAACTAGGACATAATATTATGCCTATACTAATTATTTACAGTCAGCAGCCATTCTCTTGGGTAATATGTGCTATTTATGATATTAAATATTTTGAGCATTGCTTCTTGGAACAAGATATAAGGATGAGAGAGCCTAGCAGTCTGTACCCTTAGGAATAGCAACAGGTTTGTCCATTTGGTTATATGGTTATACAGTGTTCATCCAACACAACTGTTTACAGCAGCCCTGAAAAATGCCCTGTGTGTGATTCCTAGGCAGTCCTATGTTCAGTCACTAATTGGAAGGATTCTTGGTTGTCTGACATTACTTGCGGATTAGTTGAGTTCTGGTGTTTAAATGTGGCACATTTGGCTTGGCTAAGCCTTTCTTGCAAGGTGCTGTCAGACCTTCTGAAAAAAACAGCTGAGATTTCATCGTTTAAAAAACAGGATACATGATTGTCTTGAGACTGCATATAAATTAAGTGAGAAGATTCTATCAGACATTTCCCTTCTTTTTTACTTTGTAGCAAGGTTGTAGAAAGGTCTAGAACGATCTCCTGCCTCTGATGAAGCTCTCTAAACCTGCGGTCTATGAGTTCTTTGTATAGGGAGAATTTAAGGTCTTGGATATAAAAATGAATTACATATTTATCTTTACTAATTCTAACTGAAATATAGAATTTCCTTCAATTCTGAATGTAGGTAACACACCCTTACTAACTTCCTTTTGTTACTAATAGAAATCACATTTATTTTCATTACACATTGCTGATGTTACAGAAATCTTGACATGTCATTTAATCTCATCGTTCTCTGAAATTATAGTAGTAGTAGACTCACTAGTAGGTCTGTTTTAAATTTATTAATAGGGAATTCTATGTACTTTTATATTACAAATATTTAAAAATATTTCAACAAATTTGCTTTCTTTTTAATCCTCCGTGCATTTTACTTCATGCATTTAAAATGTTATTCTGAGAAGACACAAAAATGATTAAGAACATCTGTTTTTTAGAGGCAATTGATATTTATTTTAAAAAGTCTCCTAGTAGTTCATGACTGAATTGACTTAGGTTAGTTCCCAGCAGTGGATGATTCACAAAGTGGGCAGGTGGTGTAAGAATAAGACTGATGGAAAAAAATGTGGTCATGAATTAGAGCCATTATTCTTTACCTAGGCTGAGTGATTCTAAGCTGGCTTAGATACATAACAAGGTTCTAAAATCAGAAGTAGTATCTCTGCAGGTAGAGCATGAGGGGTTGGGCATGACCTGTCCTGTTGGTTGGAGAGGAAGAAGATGGCATTTGCCTAATTTCTTTTCCTGCCATGCAATCTTATTTTCACATCTCCCTTTGATTTTTTTTTTCTATAGTTTTAAACACCAGTTTTAAACATCATATAAATGTATTAATTTAGAAATTATCGAGGAGGTGTCACTTTTGGAAAATGTGCTTAGAGGGAGCAAGTACATATATTATCAGTCCACCTTCTGTCTATTCCACTTCTGGGCTGGACATTCTGGGAAATAAATAAAGCACATACAACTACAGAAAATGACTTTCAAAATGTGTTCTACTTTAGAGAATGGTTTTTTATTTTCTTAAAAAACTAATTCATCTTAATTAACACTTTTGTAGTAGTCATCATTATAGATATTAGGTAAGAGATTAATTAGGTAATTGGGCATAATAACAAAGCTGAAAGAAATTTTCTTTTTTCTTTAATTTTAAAATTACATATAAACCAGTGGCTTTCAAAATTGTTTTGAAAGAACTTTTGAACTACAGCCAGAAGTACATTTTACATTCTGACCTAGTGTGCGCACGCGCGCGCACACACACACACACACACACACACTCACAATTGAAACAAAAGCCTGAGGAATTAAGACTTACTCTTACTGCATTTCTGTTCCATTTCATTCTGTTCTGTGCCATTCCATTCTGTTCCATTCCATTCTATTCCATTATTATTATTTTTTAATTTAAGAAAAAATGCTGGCCTTAACCCACTAAATTAATGTTACAACTCCCTAATATGTCAGAATCTGAAGTCTGAAAAAATATTGGCCTAGGCGAGGCTGGTGTTTTTAATTTCTTAATACAATTCAGAAGTGACTACATTTTGTCCTACCTTCTCTACAGCACTTATCATCGTGAAACAAAAATGAACGAGGGGGTTAGCTAAAGAATCTAACAATAAGCACTTACTATGTACTAATAACATGATGGTACACTCATTTTGTTATCTCTTCTATCCTTTTGAACAATTTTGAGGAATAGAAAAATCTAAACTTCATAGTGACTGAAATTTTTATTACTTTTTTCCTTTTACACTCATCTCCAGCACCCCCCAAAAATAACTGCTATATGTTAGGCACTCAATAACTACCTGTTAAATTAATCTTATCTCAATTTTATAGACAAAAGAACTGAAGCTCAGAGGAATTTGTGACTTGCTCAATGTCTCAGGGATTTTAGGAAGTGGATCTGGACTTAAAAATATCTGTTCAATTTCCAAGCCAGGGGGTGAGTGAGAAGAGGTGACAGTCAGACAGCAGTTAATTTGACCTTATGTACATGGGATGATATTGTGGGCTAGCAAGTTTGCTGTGGTGGTTTAACACCTTGTTTGAAAATAAGACCTGGTCCTGAAGGGTAAGGCTATTTTTTTATATTCTTGATTATTCATACATGCTGAGGTAGTCGGGACCAAGTTCATATAAATACTTTGGTTACAAATCATACATTTTGAGTAGAAATTTTTCTTTATCATCACCCAAAACAAAGAACAACTAACCACTCAGCAGACTGAGTTCTGTTAACTGCTGACTAGCTGGAACTGTGGATGCCATTGGGTAAACACAATCTAAATCATCCAAGAACTGATTTATCCACTTGAAGACTGAGCATGCCCTTGTGCCTCTTCTGCATAAGTTCTAACTTAATGGCATAAAGCCCTGAAATAAGGTCATTGTTAAATTTTCATGAAGGCAGAGACCTTCTCTAAATCTAGATCAAAGCTTTTCAAATACAATCATGCTGGCCAAGAGAAACACTGAACCAAATGAACAGCATCTTCTTTCTCCCATCTCTCAAAAAACTTTGGCAATAGGCTTTCTCAAATACAGGTGGCACAGCTGTTGTCTGGGGTAGAGCTGTTGCCCCACTGCCTAACAATGGGCAACTCAGCACCCGGCAACTGGGGAGTCAACAAGACCAAGACTTTTAACAACTAATCATGGATCTCCAGGAAGGAGACAAAGCTGCTTAGCAACTCCCCAAACAGAATTGCCTTTACTCATGTGAAAAGAATTTGATTAATGGATTCAGAGAGTTTGGTGGTAACCATTGACATCCGAACACAGAATACATTTGTAGGAATGTGAGGCTGGCAAGTTGTTTCAGGCTGAGCCTGAGGTTGAGCCACAGAGGAGGACACTCAAAGCATATTGACTGGTGTCTTATGCCTTTAAATGTAGATTTCCAGTGACTTTTAATTCAGTTGTGGTCAGACTCAATGAGCGGGCAGTAAACTGGAATGCAAGTAGTAATGCACAATTTTAGATATCTAGGCTATTAAAACCAGAATATTTATGTTCACTGGTCAATGTATCTCATTCTTAGTGATGAGATCCTTGGGAAAATATTAATAAAGTCTGATAAAAACAAAATCCATGTAAAAGGAATTGATTCTTCCTAAAGACATATTTTCATTGTGTTGAGTCATTCTTTTCTGTTGCAGGGTTACACACGTGTTAGACATAAGAGGCTTCTGGTGGACTTTGCCCAGTCTTTTCTGACTACAGTAAGGATTCATCTTTGGTTTTGTGTTCAGTTTAGTAAAAAGAATACATCAAGAGATACTCAGCATTCACACTGACTGAGCTTCTGAGGCATTCCATTCTGTCTGCTTGTTCCAAGCACTGCTTCTGGACTTCCTAGACCTTATCATTTTTGGGGGTACGACCTAAACTATTGGGCCACTGTTCAATTTGATGCAGTGGTTGGCTTTCTCTTAGTGTTTAATATCTACCTCTCTCTCTTCTTTTCTCTTTCATAAACAATGCAGAAGCACTTCATAGCAATCCTCCTGTTTGATTTCTCATAATTGGGCATTCACCGATAGGGCCTATTTTGGGATGGTTTAGGCTTGAAAATGGATCTCAGAAATCTGTTAGCATTTTCTCCCTCTAACAATGCTGCAGCCATCCTGATAAATAGAGGGAAACTAACATTTCTTAAACATTTATCATGTGTCAGACTGACCTGGAGATTCCAGGGCAATTGACTGAAACAACTAATCTATCAAAAAAATAAAAAAAAATTTCCAATCATAGAAGTCTATTACATATTGGTGATTTTGTGCATTTTGGTGATAGTGTTGCCAACTTAAATATTTGCATCTATTCATCAGAGATTTTCAGGGGTTTTGAAAATTTTTATGAACCCTGGGATACTTACAAGAATGTACAGTGTTTCTGTTCATTTCTCACATATTTAGAGTTAGTATATTTATTTTTGGCCAATTAGGCCTACTTAGCTTGTTTGGCAGTCTTTCATGAATTTAAGTTTTATCTTAAGCTCTGAGTTTTTCAGGAGCAAGTTCCCCCAAAATGGTTGCTTCCAACCACTAGTTCATATATTGATAAGTTTTGTGTGTGCTAGTATAGTTTTACAATTTAAAACCACAGTTTTGGAGAGCTATTTCTCCATTTTCTCTGTTATTTTGCCTTTTAAAATTGAAAGTTCATTTTTACCTATTGATACCAAGTTACTTAGACAAATTTTCACCATTTTGACTCTTTATTTCTCTTACAACAACTTTAATAAAGAAAGTTTTATAGAAAAAGAAGTTTTGAAGAAATGTCAATGTTGGTTGGATATGCCTGAAAACATTAGGTTTCTAATGTTTTGACATTGGAATGTGAAAAAAAGTGGTAAGAAATATTTGTCTATATAGTATCTCATGGATTACGTATTTTGATGATGATATGTGGTGTTGAGATTTTTATCTTAACTATACCATCTTAGTCCATTTGGGTTGCTATAAGAGAATGCCATAGAACAGGTGGCTTATAAACAACAGAAATTTATTTCTCACATGTCTGGACACTAGGAAGTTCGAGATCAAGATGCCGGCAGATTTAGTCTCTGGTTCCTGGTTCATAAATAGCTGTCTTCTTTCTGTGTCCTCACATGTTGCAAGGGACAAGAGAACTCTCTGGGGTCTCTTATAAGGGCTTCACCCTCATGACCTAATCACCTACCAAAGTCCCCACATCCAAGTACTATCACATTGGGTGTTAGGATTTAACATATAAATTTGTGGGAGACACAAACTTTCACTCTGTAGCATACACTAATACTGTCTGTGAAGTGGTATTATTAAGTTTATTTGACCAATCCTTTGTATAGCCAAGGTTGCCAACACCGAATTATGATTGCAAGTTTAAACTTAAAAGAAAAACCTGATCATCTCTATGCTAGCTGTTTTATGTACTCTATCTCACAACTACCAACTATAGTGGTGCTATTGAATCCCTTTATAGGTAAGAAAACTAAGGCTCAGAGAAGCTAAGTAACTTTTCAAAGTTCTCTGACTCAAATCAAGATTTAAAGCAAAAGTGAGGCTGAGTTCATTTGAATTCAAATGTTATTTTTCACATCTGTTAAAAAGCATAATAACCTTCTTCATTTCACATAGTGTGGTCTCTAAAAAAACTGTGATCCTAACACCAAACTACCCTTGAATACTTCCTCATTTGTCATCCTAAGCATCTCCTGTATTAGTCTTCCAATTAGAAGCTTGGCCAAAGAATGGAGTATTCTATTACTGAAATAATGTTAGGTAACAAAAGTATGGGTCAGTGTAACCTTTTTGCAAATTTAGTTGAAATGGCAAAGACTCAGTATACGCAAGGAAGTAGATTACTGAAAAAGAAGAAACCTTGCTCTCTCTTTCTCCAAACATATACATATATGTGTATATATGTATATACTTGTATATATTTGTCTTAGTTCATTCGGGCTGTTATAACTGAATGACAAAGAACAGGTGGCTTATAAACAACAGAAATTTATTTCTCACATGTCTGGACACTAGGAAGTTCGAGATCAAGATGCCGGCAGATTTAGTCTCTGGTTCCTGGTTCATAAATAGCTGTCTTCTTTCTGTGTCCTCACATGTTGCAAGGGACAAGGGAACTCTCTGGGGTCTCTTATAAGGGCTTCACCCTCATGACCTAATCACCTACCAAAGTCCCCACATCCAAGTACTATCACATTGGGTGTTAGGATTTAACATATAAATTTGTGGGAGACACAAACTTTCACTCTGTAGCATACACTAATACTGTCTGTGAAGTGGTATTATTAAGTTTATTTGACCAATCCTTTGTATAGCCAAGGTTGCCAACACCGAATTATGATTGCAAGTTTAAACTTAAAAGAAAAACCTGATCATCTCTATGCTAGCTGTTTTATGTACTCTATCTCACAACTACCAACTATAGTGGTGCTATTGAATCCCTTTATAGGTAAGAAAACTAAGGCTCAGAGAAGCTAAGTAACTTTTCAAAGTTCTCTGACTCAAATCAAGATTTAAAGCAAAAGTGAGGCTGAGTTCATTTGAATTCAAATGTTATTTTTCACATCTGTTAAAAAGCATAATAACCTTCTTCATTTCAATAGGTTTTCACAATAATTTTTAATGATTCCATTTAGATAGCCTATAGGTAGTTGCTACCTAAATAGTTATAGGCTACTTCAGCAGGCTTGTGTGTTACAGATGCTCTCAGAGTCTCATTTCTATCCCCTTGACACTATGTGCAGACACACCAGGTAGCTTCTCGTTAGTCACATATGTATATTTTCATAGGCAATGGGTGCTGGAAGTTAACACCCTCCCCTTCCCTCAGCCAATGGCTGGCAGGAATTGATGGATAAATATACCAGTTCCCTTGCCCCTGGGTAGAATAACTCTGAGATGAATGTTTAATCCTGTCTCCAGAGTTCCCCTGAGGCATCAAAGTTCAGTTTCCCACAGTGGTAATTTACATACACATTCTTTATTGGCTGCTATAGACCAAATGTTTGTGTGCCCTTCTCAACCCCCAATTCATATGTTGAAACCCAATGCCCAACACACTGGTGTTAGGAAGTGGAACCTTTGGAAGCTGCTTAGGTCACTAAGGTGGGGTCTTTACAAATGGGATTAGTGCACTTATAAAAGAGACCCCATAGAGCTCCTTCACCCCTCTGCCATGTAAGTTACAGCTGGAAGTCCCCACCTATGAACCAGAAAGTGGGCCTTCACCAGATCTAATCTGCTGATGCCTTGATCGTGGATCTCCTAGCCTTTGAAGCTCTCAGAAGTGAAGACACTAAACTAAGACACCATCTTACCTATTGGTTATGGATATTGGAAGTAACTCTTTCAGCCTGAAACATGAAGTCCAGTCCCAGGCTGTAGGCCCTAGCTCTGTTATTTGCAAAGATGGCCTCCCATTTACCTAGTCAGTTGGCTGTTTCTTGCTTTTGGACCCTTATCTCTATTTCACTTGGCTTCACACTAGAATTCCCTAATCTATGCTTTGATTTTTTTTTTTTTTAATGGAAAAGCATTTGGGGCTAACTCTGGTTAGTCACTTTTTTTCACCTAGTCTCTTGATATTACATGTTACTTCTATATATTAGTTATCTATTGCTGCAAAACAAATTACCTTCACAATTTAGTAGCTTATAACAATGAACATTTACTATCTTACAGTTTCTGTGGGTCTTAGCCATGTGCCTCTCGCCGACAGTCAATCTGTTAGCTATGGTTGTATTCTCATGTGGAGGTCTGACTGAGGGAAATCTGCTTCTAAACCTACTTATGTGGTTGTTGAAAAGTCCTGGTCCTGCCATATAGGCATCTCCACAAGACCATCTCAAGATATGGTGTATAAGTGTGCTCAGGCTGCCTTAACAAGATATCACAGACTGGGTGGCTTAAACACCAGACATTTGTATTCTCACAGGTTAGACAGTCTCATCAAGGTGCTGGCAATTTCGGTTTCTAGTGAGAGCTCTCTTCCTGTCTTATAGATAGCTGCCTTCCCTGTGCCTTCACAGGACCTTTTCTCTGTGCATGTGTAGAAAGAGATATATCTGGTGTTTCTTCCTCTTCTTAAAAGGACACCAACCCTTATGTCCTCATTTGCTCTTAATATCTGTCTAAAGTCCTTTTCTTCAAATACCATAATATCAGGGATTAGGGCTTCAATATATGAATTTTAGGAGGGACATAATTCAGTCCATAACACATAGCCAGATCCAAGACAGAGCAAGTGAGCAAATGAGAAAGTGTCTATAGTGGAAGCCAAAACCCTTTTATAACCTAATCTTAGAAATGCATCATGTTACTTCTGCCATATTCTGAGTTAGAAGTTAGTCATTAAGTTTAGCCCCCATTCAAATGGGGAAGATTAAACAAGGGTGTGCATATTAGAAGGCAGAGATCATCGGGAATGTATAGGAAAAACTCTGTGGGTCTTCCTTTACTCACACACACAATACTTCTGACATCAGATATGTGGGTCTTTTCCCCTCTACATCAAGCAGTTCTCTGTGACATCAGCTGGATGTACTACAATTTGATTAAATTCTGGCACTAATCAGAGTTAGTGCAGTCTCTGTCGGTTAAGGACTCATCTCACAAGACTGCTCCCAACTTCAAAAGCCTATAGCAAATAGTAGGTCCCGCATTACCCACAACTTCTGTCCATTTTGGCTACAAATCAGAGGCTCCCAAGGACCCTCTCCTTGGATTTAATCATTAGTTAGAACAGCTCACAAAACTCAGGGAAACATGTTTACCAGTTTATTATACAATAAAGAATATGATAAAGGACACAGAGGAACAGCCACATAAAGAGATATCTAGGGTGAGGCTCGGAAGGGCCCTCATGGAGTTAGGGTGTGCCACCCTCCTAGCAGGTAGATGTGTTCACCAGCCCAGAAGCTCTCTGAGCCCTGTACTTTGGGGATTTTAATGGAGGCTTCATCATGTAAGTGTGCTTGATTATAAACTCAATTTCCAGCCCCTCTCCTTTCTCTGGAGAATGGACAACACAGATCTAGTGGATATGTGAGGTACCTACATAGTCTGTTACAAGTGCCCATTTCAGTAGGTTGCCATGGAAATTAAATAAGGTAGCATTCCAAATTTTATAATTTCTAAGAGCTGGCATTACTGGGGATTTTATTAGTTACTAACAGGTTTGATTCTTGGAGAGAGGCATTCGTGAGACAATAAGTTAGGGAAGACCAGTGCCCTGAAGGGTTGCATTGGATAGATTTTAAAGACTGTATTAGAAGTTTAGCCATCATCTAAAATATGTGAGTTCCTTGACCCCATTTATATCTATTTTACTCTCCTAAACTTCAACAGACATTTAGCAATCCTGATGTCAAATTCAAGAATAAAGCAAATATCAGCAAGTTTATTTAAAGGGGAGAGTGAACCAGTTGTATTTATGTGCATTTGATGAGGAAAGAAAGGAGGCTGCATTCTAACTGAAGGTGTTATAAATTGAGAACTTGGATGAGAAAGGTACACACAGATTAATTTATAGAATCCTGTCAGCAATACTACTTTTAAAATAGCACTTATAAGTTCTCTGGTAAAACAAAAGTGAAACAGCTGGAACTCCTCCAACCTTAGGCTTGTAAAACCACCAGCAAGTGAATCCAATAAACAGATGAACATTCCTACCTTGAACCACACATCCTCCCCCACACTTTCCATGAATCCTACACAACAGCACTTACAAAAATATTCATACTTGGTTTACAAAAATCAAGGCCTCAACCCACACTCACCAAAGCCACAACTCTTATCTTCTCTCCTTTGGCCATTTCCCAATACAAAGACTCTCCTCCCCAGCATTGCATGTTTCACATATCAGAGCAGAATTTGTCTTCAGCAGAAACATTCATAAAAGATACTGAATAGGATAGAGATTTCGGTCGCAGCATTAGTGACCTTCATTTGTATTTGGATCCATTCATTAGCTTTCTATAGGAATGTGGTTCAATCAGCTACAAATTGCTATAGTGGAGTCATTTGTTCATTCAGTAAATATTTTGAATTCTAATTTTTGCCAAGCACTGTGCTGGGTACCGAGGTTACAGCAGGGCACAAGTCCCAGTCCTTTTCCTTAAAGGTAGACTGGTAGGGACACAAACAGGTAAACAGGATCATACAGGATGGGAAGGGTCGGACAT
Source organism: Pteropus alecto (assembly GCF_000325575.1). NCBI lineage: Eukaryota > Metazoa > Chordata > Mammalia > Chiroptera > Pteropodidae > Pteropus > Pteropus alecto. Next base: position 15,457,068 of record NW_006432447.1, on the reverse strand, counting down.
GGTCATGAAAGCCTCCTTGAGGAAGAGTAAATGGGAATTAGCAAAGTTAATGTGGAGGAGACAGATGTGAAAGGAATCGAGGGAAGAGCACGTGCAAAGTCCTGGGGGTAAAATTCCATATTAGTTTGCCAACAAGACTATTATAAGAGTTTAGAGAGAGCACTATATCCACTGGGTCCTGAATTCTTGTTTGATGAACTGGCCATCAAATCGCAGGAGCTGGAATGAAGTATGGAGGTGTTAGTAGAGGGCTGAGACCAGGGTGACTTCTACAGGGCCAGGAGAATATATTTGAAATTTGAATTTGAATGTCTCCAGGAAGTATACATTTTTTTATAGTTTGCCCCAAACCCTGTCACTTTATAGTGTTGTAAAGCAGTGATTTTTTTGTAGAGACAAGGGTGACAAGGATACACCAGAGGGTTATTTCTACTAAGAAGACCTAAGAAGGCAAGTTATCTAGCTTCTAGGCAGATGGATGCTCTGGAAAGCAAGATTTAGATATACTACAAAGCAAGGACGGGAAGGAGATAGGTAGAACAAGCCCAGCCTCAGGCTGATGGGCCCTGGCAGACACTGGCTTCCAGTACCACAAGGATCAGGAAGGAAATAGAGAATAAAAAGATAACTAAGTAACAGTGTAGGAACTCAGTCACCAGAACTGGGTCCTATGAACAGAGGAGAGTCAAGGTAAGGCTCTCTGACTGTGGTGCTGTTGGTTTGGTGGCCTTTAAATTCCTTCTGTATAAAACTTAACTTTGAGGAGCGCCCAGGGCAAAGCTCGCTTTGTAGGAAGGAATTCAGCTACATCAGATTGAAGACAATGTAGAGATCCAGGCAATTCAACATGATTTACCCATCTGTTGCCTTAAACAAAGCATTGTCTGAAGCTAGTTTGATGTGAGTGGGTCTGGGTGCACCAGTGGTGACTCTTAGTCATTTCTACATTCCTTCCTTAGTTGCATCAAACATTTCTTATCTACCACCTCACATCTTCTCTACATTCCTGTCCCTTGGGTCCTTGACCATTTGTTTTACTTAGCTGCTATGCAACTAGCTTCACATGGGCACAACTCAACAGTGAGTGCCCGGCCTCCTGCCCCTGCTGTGTGCATACTTGCTTGCTGCAGTAGGCTTTCCCATGGCCTCTGAGGTGTGAGGTGCTGTGGGAGCCAAACTGGCATCATGTTCTATGCAACCTGAAAGTGTGGGGGAGTAATGTTTTCTGTGAAGTGAACTTTAGTCAAGGCGAGATGGAAGCTAGCTGATAAATTCTTCTTCCTTCTGAGACATACGAGCTTATGTGTCTCAGAAGATTATTGTATGAGATGGGACAAACAATTACCCTTGTTTCCAAGCACTGGTCAACTCAGTGGCCATTCTTCCCTGCCTCACTGCTTCTTCGCCTCATTTCTACTTCCTGGTATTGCACCTGTAATAAAGTAGTAGTGCATAAGCTTTTGTAACAGCTTTGGCTGAGATACAATCAGTTTTAGAACTGTATTGAGGCTAGCAGCTTACAGGTCAGTAGCTGCACAGCCCAATGTTAGCCAAGAGCCACATGCGACTATGGAGCACTCGAAATGTGGCCAGTTCTAATTAAAATGTTGTATAAGTGTAAAATACACATCAGATTTTGAAGGTGTAGTACAAAAAAAAATTAAGATTCCTCATTAATTTTTTATATTTATTACATGAAGAAATGATTATATTTTGGATATATTGAATTAAGTAAAATGTACTGTTAAAATTCAATGAATCTGATTTATTTAACATTTTAAAATGTGGCTATAATATTTCCATTGGAGAACATTTGTCTAGAATTTGTGGAATCCACCTCTTTTCCCATTAAAAATTTAGAGCCACATCTGCAGTCTCCTATCATCTTTTGTTCTTTTGATACTTCTCTTGTTTTCTATAATTTCTTAAATGTTATTAATCAGTGATGTTATCAATAAGTGATATTTCCAAACCAAGGGAGTGTGTTTATAGGGGTCAAAAGAAACAATAGCTTGTGCAATTTGTTTATGTGAATATTAACATGATCATCTGTGTTTGTTAATGCCTAATTTTGCGGGATATTAAGTTTATAATTTGAACTATAAATTAACAAGGGCCTCTACTCAATGCCTTACTAGGTATACTAGGATAAGTGCAATAAGTGTTAAAAAGGCTAACAGTTTAATAGGCACTAATCTTCTGTACATTTTGTCGTATGTATTTTCCATGCTAATTGAATAAAATGAGTGTAGTGCCTAAGGGTTAACTTTTGTGCTTTTTTTTCTTGTTGTTCACTGCTATAATCAATTACATGTTGTGATTTAGAGGCCTAAATTAAATTTGTTGCAGGATTTGGACCAGCTCCTTGCTCTGGAATTTCCTTGTGGCTTTCTTGCCCAGAGTATTTCATCATCATATTGTCTTATTAAGCTCTCATACACATAATCTTACTTTTCATGATCTTACATTGGCTATGTACTGTATACAGTACAAGTCAAATAGCTGTGGATTCTACTCTGTTCTATAAAAAGACAGGGTTCTGGCTCAGAGTCACATTCCTTCTCTTGGAATTTGGTTCTGGCTGGATTGAAATATTGTTACAAAATAGTTTGGCGAGAAATTGCTTGAGGGGTAAGAGCTGAGTGAGTTCATGCTTAAAAGAAATGTGACTTAAGAGAGAAGGAGAAGCAAGGGGACAAGGAGTCAGCTTCAAGCCGAGCAGGAAATAGATTTTAAAGATTTGAAAGGAGCAACAGTTTTAAAATAATAAATTAAAATGATATAACAACATCCAATAAATATAAGTTTTTTGGTTTTAGTTGTAAGTCAACTTGGTAGCAGAATATGTTACTTTTATTTTTGGTGATCAATTTATTGTTAAAGAAAGTCCAGAAAACATACTATTCGAGATTTTGAAATAGTGAAGGGGACTATTTATTTCAAGATGATTGTAAAAATGACCTATAATATTCTCTCAACAGACACAATATTTGAGTGGATCCCAACAGCTAGATTCAGAGGTGAATTTTACATGCCATGGATTTACTAATTTTCTTTCATTTCTAGCCTCTAAATTCTGTTTTCTTTGAAATTTTGTTTCTTTTCTTCTCAAATGATAGAAACTAAATGTATAGGAACAATTCTATCAAAAGTTTTATTTTGATAAGAGAAGAATTAATAAAAAGTTAATTATATATGTACTTGTATCTGAATTGCTATATTAGTATTAACTTTGTTCAAAAGCACATGTAAGCAGAATGCTGAGATAATTACAGTAAATCAGATATTTCAAACTCAAGTCCCTGTTTAGTAGCCATCCTGGGGTAGGAGTTTGAGTTCCAGGAAGTATAGGATTAGAAAGGTAAACCTTTTGTCCCATTCATATGCCACAGGGATTTTTATCTGTGCTGGAGAAGTCCACTTGCAAAGCTGATTTACACACATTCGATAATTAGTGTCAATTCTAATAGCATTCTAAGGTTTATGTCAACCTCCCACTGGATCAAGGCCCACTACCACAATCATGTCCAGTCTGGTTTTATATTAAATAAACATCTTTTAAAAATTACTGTTAACAGCTTTCACTGCTCATAAAATTAAGATTACGTTACTCCGTTAACATTTTAAGACCTAGAGAAGTAGGTTATCACAGGCAGAAAATGGGAGAGAAAATGAACTGTAGCTTAGATTTTGGGGGGTGGGGTGGGAAAATTTAAAGTATAATTTTAACAGCAAACGTCATCATGGTAGTCACTTTTAAAATTATAAAAAAAGTTACAAGGATGATATTCATGCGACACTTGGAATACAGGACTTGGCTGACCTGAGACTGATAAGTAATGAGAAGGTTGTGGTTGTGGTGTGTGGGCAGCAAGGACTGTATTTTATTCGTTGTTATCCTCCCACCCCAAGTACAGCCCTGATGCACGGAAAGACCTCTGTAAATGTCTGCAGAATGAACAGAGGGTGGAGGGCTAGAAGTTGTCTTTGTGGCATTGCCAGCTCAACAGGGAAAGTACTAGATGTGTGATCTGGATGTGAGATAATAAAGGGAGCAAGTGAAAGCTGATGAAGTAATGGGAAATGGGAACACAGGGAAAAAGAAGCTGCTGAGCTTTTCTGGTGTACTCAGGATTGGACATGTATTTTTCTGAGAGGTGATTCATAGGAGAGGTGATTCATAGGAGAGGTTGATCTGGATACGGGAAAATTCTGAGTCGTAGCTATCTATGTTCATGGTAAGTAGAAAACACATTTTTGGACACAGCACAAGAGACCTAAGAAGAATTAAATAAATACAAAGCTATTGAAAACACAAAAAGACTGCTAAATTCATTTATGAAGAAAACATTTAATACTAATCTGTAAAAAGGGAATAAAAATGAAAATATTGCATTTGCAGTTATTGTAACATTTTTCTTTTTAAACCTAAAATGACGTTTGGGTGCTCATGTCAATATGCTAATGGAAATAGTATGAGATGCTAATGACAAAGGTGTAGAGAGAGGACCAAGGAGACAGAGCTAAGTGAAGATCTTTTGTGCCAGGATTTATGATGAATGCTTTGCAGGTTTCATCTCCAATCCTCACAATATATGACTAACACTTGAAAAGCTCACAACGCCTTGTAGAGAAAGTGCAGGAAAGCTTTTTGTTTTTCTTACAATAATTCTACAAGTCATATACTTGCTTAATCAAGTTTCAAACACCGAAAAATGTAGAATAAGACAGGAAAAATTTAGCTTCAGTCCTTGCCACTTTTCATGTCTTGTTTCCCTTCACATGTGTAATTGCTATTAATAATTTGACATATGGCTTTCCAATTTTTTTGTTTGTATGTATGTATATATTTAACTTTTTAGGTATGAAGGTAATTACTGAGGAGCAAAATTTATTGGAACATGAATGTAAAATAATTTTATTTTAAAAAATAACTCCTCAATGAAAATATTTTATACTCTTTTTCATGGGATAGTGAGTGGGTTCTTTAATGAAATCTCAGCCCCTTTGTAAAACTTTCTGTTACTTTCAGTCTTTAGAATGGTTTTATTTCAATATTTATGATTATATTTGTTTTAAAAGTTCAGTCTTAAATGCAATTCAAAGTGGGCCAGACCTGTGTGTGGCTCCAGCTGCTGCATCTGCATGGCAGTGAGTGAAGGGAGCTTTCTTGTGGCCTTTTCTTGGTTGGGTCTATCTGCTATTCTAGCCTTTGTGAGCTCAGTGAGGATGGTCAAAGTGTCAACATGCCCCTTGCAAGAGGGGGTTGCTTCCATTCAGCATTGGTGGGCTACAGAAGCCCTTTGCCATATTTAGATACCTCTCCAAGCAAGAATGGCAACCATTCTCATTCTTTGATAAGGTACACCTTTGCCCCCTGTAATACCCAGCTATAGTGGTTCTAAGAAGAGTTTTTCCAGGCTCCACTGCTTGCCAAAACGGTCTCTAAGGCTGGCAGACACATGTGGGATCCCATCTTCCATATCTGTCAGAACTCAAGAACTTGAGAAAATGGTGGCCGTTCTGACTTTCTACTTGGCACTTCCCATCCCCCACTTGCCATCTCTTTTCAATTCTCTTCTCCTACTTAAGTAGCACAGAGCAGATCATCAGTTCTGTTGCCCAAGTAGCTACCCGGATAGGGAATAAGTGCCAATTTGTTCTTGCAGTCACTCCAATCTTTATGAGTAGTTTTCCCAGAGCCTCGTTAGAGATGGTCCACCTTGTCTTGGGAAAGAGAGGAATCTCCTCTCTCCCTCGCCTGCATGGGGAGCAGGAGGATAGACTCTTCCCATGATATTCAGTTCTCTTTTTATAGCAACTAGAGGCAGGTCATGTGGCTGTGGTGGTGGTAGGAATGGTCCTACAGTTTTGCTTCTCTCTGTAAGGTCTGTGGGAAAGAAGGTGGCCCCAATATTGGCTGCTTTGTGCACATAAAACACGGAGTGCTTATTGCCTTCTTCCTTCAGCCCTAACCCTTAGCTGAAATTTTACACTATGAGAAAAATCTAAGTTGGCATCTTGTTTCATATCCTTAGACACCAGAACGTTCTCCGCTTGCTCCTCTGATCAAGAGTGATTCTCCACCTTGCTCTGTTCTGAGTAGGGTCCTGAAAAGTTGATTTTTATGGACTATGTCCCCTGGGCTCACTTGTCCTCTTACTTCTGATTAGGTTCAGCTAATGAGAAATACTGGAAAGAGACTAGGAAGTTGGAATATTTATAACCTTGACCCTCCCTCCCAGCTTATGTTCTTCTGTTGCCAACGTGCTTGCTTGGCGGCCCCTCTTCCTTAGCTCCAGCTGTAGCTGTTCCCTTCTCTTGCTCCTTCAGTTTAATGCATCTCAGGATGCATTCCCATCCCGTGCTGGGTCCCTTAACACCTCGCTGTTCCTCTAACCCTGTCTGCACCTCTGAAAAGAGTCCATTCATTAAAATAATTTTAGTTAAACTCTTTGAGTGGGCCATCTGTTTCCTGTTGTCATCATGACGGATTTTCTCCCTTTTTCCATTAGTAAAATACCTTGAGGTCTTCCCTGTCATTATATATATATTTCCTTAAATGAAAACAAAAACAAAACAAAACAAACAACAACAACAACAAAATGGCTGCATAATCTAATCATGAGGAAACATCGGAGAGACCCAAATCAAGGGGCATTCTATAGAATAACTGGCTTGTGCTCTTCAAAAATGTTAAGGTCATGAAGGACAAAGACAGAGCAAGGGACATTCCAGATGAAAGGAAATCTCAGAGACATGACGAGTAAATGCAATTTCTGGGCTTGCACCGGAAAGAGAAAGAGGTTTTAAATTTGGCTGTAAATGGTGTGTGCACATGTGTGTGTGAGTGTAGAAAGAGAGAAAGAGGGACAGAGGGAAGGAGATAGAGAAAAAGAGAGAAGAAAGCAATTGTGATAAAATGGATAAAATGTTGATATGCAGAATCTGAGGAAAGGGTCTACGGGAATTATTTGTACTGTTTTTGTAAGTCTGAAATTATCTCAAAATAAAAGGACTGTACAGTATACATGACCATGGCCTTGCTGTGGGTCATTTATTTAGGTCGTCTCCCATTATTCTCTAGTACAAATAGTCCTGCAGTAAACTCATATCTTTCTGTACATGTGCCAGTATTTCTGTTAAATAGAGTCAAGTAAAACTGTTGAATCAAAGGTCATACAGATTTTACTTTTTGGTAGATTTTGCCAAGTTGCCAAAGACTGTTAAGTAAACACCTACAATCTGTCTTATACTATTGTGAAAATATGAGGAAGCTTTTATAAAAAAAGTCATAACCTGCACAAATACAGTCTTTCAAATTTAAATTAAGTTAATCGCATGTATGTTAATTGCCTTTACCCACCCTTATCACTAACATTTTCACGGCCCTGCCTGTCTGTATCCTCCCTTCGTCCTGGAGTTGGTGACCCATCTTCTTTTGGCCTATCTTTCTGAATTCCATTTAGTCAGAAATGCTAGCTAATTTTAGTTAGGAGGGTAAAAAAGTGAAAATATTACTTTCAGAAATTAATTATATCTGATTTTTATATCAAGAATAACATTGCTTCCTTGCATGAATATACATAACCAAGAACTGACAGTTATAAATTCTTTGAAAGATCAAGGGATCTGATATCAAGGTTGAACCTGGAAATGTTATACAATTGCTGTACAGTTTAAAGAACACATTTACATTTTTGCTCTTTGGATATAATCACAGCATTAAAGGTGGAAAAAGTTATAGACCATTTGGTCCATTCTCTTCCTTTATAGACATGGAAACTGCGATTTGCAGAGTTTGATATATTGACTGAAATCACAGAGCTGTTAACTGACAAAACAATGGCTAAGCCCTGGATTTCTGACTTTTTAAAGTGCCCGTTGCTTCATATCTGCACTATCTTAAATAAAGTTTTCCAGGCTATGCTATGGAGCAAATCATGCTATTAGTTCAGTTACAAGTTTGGAGGTGGTGATTCAGGGTAGGATGCTTGGAATGAAAAATTATTTCAAGTATGTAATGAATAAAAATTTGCATAATGTGGTCAGTGTAAATGACTTACATCAAGCTCCTAACCAGGAAATATAACTGGTAAATTGGATTCTTTTCTTTTGATTGCTGAGAACTGCAGCCAAAGCCTAATAATGCTATATTACAGATGTATTAATATGTAAGCCTCAAAAGGTTTTGCCCACGGGACAATTTTAGCATGCTTCATATACACAATGTCAAATATTACTATATTCGGAAATGACTAGATTTTCCTAGATAATTTATAAAGCTGAAACTTGGATGATTCAGTTCCTAATTCTCTTTGTAATGGCATAATTCAAATGAAGATGTCATCATTTAGCTATTATAATTGAAATAAACAATTCTTTTAGAGTTTATGTCATAATGAAGGAAAAATAACGTATAATACAAGTATTAACACTAACCCCTTTCACTCTCACCAAATCTTTCACTTTTGCTTTGGATTTTTTTTTTGTACTGTTAAGTGTGGGTGTTTGTAATATTCAAGAAGCTCAGAAAGTTGAATCCTCAAGTTTGAATGCTACTAGATCATATCTGTACCTTTTTCATAACTCTGATGGAATCACTTGCTGAGCATATTAGGATTTGGGAAACTTACATGGATATGGGAGAAAATTTTATAACAGGGTGGGGCTGACTTGGCCATGGGTCTGATCACCAAGAGAAAGAGGATGGCCAGTTAGAAAAAAAAAGAGTTTCTATCCCAAAGAACTCTGAGATTTGGCCCTGATTTGGATTAATGTGATCATCTAAAGAGACCCATCTGGTTAGTAGGTGGCAGCAACAGGCATTTTAGTCAATGATGATACCATAATTTGGGGGTCCCAGTTTTCAGCTAGTGATTGTGGTTAAAGAGAGTCGATAACCAATGACTGGACAGATGGTCAGGGCCCAACGAAGTGGCTCTCAACCCTGACATACTTGATTCCCATGTAAAACAAATATTTTGTTATATCCACTTATTTAACATTCATTGATGAAATAAATACTTAAAAAAAATTAGTATGTCCTACTGTAAAACAGAAAATAAATAAAAAAGTTAATAATATTTATTTTACTATATAATACTGTGCACAATGGCACTGGAACAATACTTCCCAGAGTTGACTGTACATACAAACCTCCCGGAATCGTGTTAAAAAGCAGATTCTGGTTCAGTAGTTGTGGGGTGGGCCCTGAGATTCTGTATTTCTGACAAGAACATGTGATACGCTTTGAATAGTTTGTCCCTCGAAGACATAATGAAGAAATCAGAGGGTTGCACTGAGAAAGAGAAAGCCACAAATGTAGCCTGACATGGATATGTTGAATTAGCAATTGATTTGCCTGGTTTTGTCATTTTTTCCCCAGGAAATTCATGAATAATTTTTAGTAAAATTCTAATCAAAACAAAGTCTACTTTTCCCTCGATGCACAGTAGTTGGATTCCTGCAAAAAACTTTGTGTTCACGTGCGAAACAAGTTCAGTTCTCAGATAATTATGGGCAAATGTTTCAGCTACAATTGGGAAACTTGAAATTTTTATGGAAGGTGGGGCCATTCTGTATGCAAAACTGTCCCACGGATTGTAGGACAATTACTATCCTTGACTCCTGCCCACTAAACACCAATAGCACACGCAATTATTGTGACAATCCAAAATTGCTCCCTCCTCCTCCAAGTTTTCAAGTGCTCTGGGTCATAGAGTGGTATTTACATAGAATCAAGACAGAGTGCTAGTCTCGGTCTGCTCATTAGTAATGTGGCAGAAAATAATGTAAGGGTTGGACAAGTACATCAAAAGCTAGAGACTACAGCTACCTGGAGACAGATAAGCCTGGGCTCATTCTGATGTGCTGATCCCTTTGTTTGTGGTAGAAATACTGCTTCACACTCTACTGGGGAAGGGATGAGCTGGAAGAGAGAATGCCTCTCTAATGCACCTACAGATCACCTGGGGAGCTTGTTAAATTCAAGTACCAATGCAGCAGATCTGGGGTGAGGCCTGAGATCCTGCATTTCCAACAAGCTCTTAGGTGATGCTGCTGTTGTTGCTGTAGCACAGTTTGTTCCACCAGCTCTTCATAAAAGTGACAGAGTACCTAACTCGGGACAGTAGGTTGAGAACATCAGTGCCTAATGCTGAAAAGAGCTGAGGGCAGCCGGGACGATCACCATCCCATCATCCCTTCCCCTCTGTAAGAATTCTTTTTTTCTTTTCTCGCTCCTTTTTACCTCTCTGATGAAAACTAGCATACTAAAGCAGAGCTAGCTTGTCTGCATAGGCTTACAGGTTCTTATCTTCTCTAGACTAGGAAAGCAATATGTAACATTTTGTTTAAAGTTCATTCTAGGTCTTAATGGTACAAAATAAATGGTATATAGATTCTATTTGTGTTGTCAATGGATTTAATTAGACATAATTTGACATATTGTTAACAGACACTTGAAAGCTAGATTTACTAAAGATAATATCTAAGCCAAGGAATTACTTACTGATGATTGAGAATTTTCTCTAAAAATCTATTAATGGGAAATTGTTCTTTGGTTCTACAGTCAAGAAGACAGATATAAAACACACTCTTGTGCACAGAGTGTGGTAAGCAGATACTTAGAGCACAAAATTTAAGGAGACACCTGCTCTCAGGGTTGTACAAGTGCATGGTTGGCACCCAAGAGTTAGTGCCTCCTTAAATTTTGTGCCCTAGGCACCTCCCTTGCCTCACCCTTGTTCTGAGTCTACCAGTACTCATAACAGATATCGCTAGGAGATGATGCCCAAGCTAAGACTTGCATGGTGGATGTAGTATTTACCTGGATGAAGATTTCTTTCATTTATCTTTGGTTGATTATCTGTTGTCTAGAACAGGGATCCCCAGCTCCCGGGCTGTGGACCAGTACTGGTCCGTGGCCTGTTAGAAACTGGGCCTCACAGCAGGAGGTGTGTGGTAGTGAAGCAAGCGAAGCTTCATCTGTACTTGCAGGCACTCCCCAGCGCTAGCATCACCACTTCAGCTCCACCTCAGATCATCAGGCATTAGATTCTCATAGGAACACCGGTCTCTGATGCCAAAAAGGTTGGGGACCACTGATCTAGAGCACTGTCTTATTCATAGTATTGTGGTTTGCCACCATGTAAAACAATGCCCGATTTTTTCTTAAAGACTTATAGAGGGAAAAATCTCAATAATTCTCTAAATGGATTTCTCATTCTCTGTATCTAATATTTCTTTTTGGTCTTCTTATAAATATAATATTATTTTGCCATAAAAGTACATAACTTGTATATATATTATTTTGAAAGCTTGCCTAAGGGCAACAATCTCTAGGTTTAGTGAATAAAACCGGGCAAAACAAACAAAAAACAGAACATAGAAGTCAAAACCACACATATACACACTAACACCCCTCCCCAACATGATATATTCATGATTAAGTTATAAAAATTTGTTATTTTTGAAAGAGAATAAGATCCCAAAGGCCAAAACCAGCACTTGAAATCTTTCTTTGGAAAAGGAAATTTAGAATGTCCCATAGCTAGCTTCAACTGCTTTGAGACCCACTGCATCAAAATCTCTAAGGCTGAAAATCGGACATTTAAAATGCACAATGGTGCAAAGGATATGCTGGTGCTCAGGCAGAATTGAGAACTGGAGCCTTAGATTGTGTCTGTTTTCAGGGTGTCAGAAAATGCTTACATTGTCAAAACAAAGTTTTTTTCACTATACATTAACCTAAAGATGTGTTACCAATTAAAAAATTATTTAATTTGTGGGAAAATGATATTATAATGGCAGGAACAAAAATAAAAAATCCCACAGCCCTAACAAATAACTCACTTATTTTCATTTTCTCTCTTTTCAGCCAGTCTGTCCCAAGCTTCATGGGCATGTGACCTTTGCAGTGGAACAGGGCCTCATACTCAGAAAGGCCTGAAAAATAGGTAGCTCGTCATGTCTATAAGCATGTATACATATATATATATGAATATAATTTTACGTAGCTTTGAGTTTGGTGCTGATTTGAAGTTGTGTCTTTTGTCAGGAATGTATATTTTATAGCAATATGAATCTTTGTGTATTTAGCTTTATCTTTTGAGAAATTTTACTCAGGATAAATTTTTAGGATGGGGATCACTGGGCTTCGCTGATCATATTTTTCGATTTGCTGAGGACAGAAATAGTTTACGCCTGTTAATAGTATCCCCTTTTGATCTCAGAAGTTCCCCCATTTGGACTATAAATTTTATGATTTTCTTGGCTTTGACTGGTATTCTGGCTAATGAGCACTTTTAGAAGGGAGAACTGATATCAATCACTCATCACTAACTTCTTTAGAAAAAATTATTAAACTAGATTTAAATTCTCCACACAATCACATAATTTTAAAAAATGGAATTAATTAAATGAGTAGTAATATTTTTGGCATTCTTTATTTTTAGCAAATATATAGTTATTAATGCCTCATGGTGGTGGGAACACCATTTACAAATGTTAGCTTTATTTTTAAAATCCACAGATAATACAGGTATCGTATTAAAATTTTATTAATCCTGATATTACAAATTTAAAATTTATGATATTTCAGAAAGGACTTCAATTTAGGGTTTTCTTTTCTATATTGAGAAAAAAAGGGTATTACTAAGTAAGGAATCATAAGTAGGGGTGTAGGAAGAGATATTTATTCTCTTTGGAGAATAAATAACTTAAAAAAACTTCAGTATTTATGCTTACATAGACTCTGTAAATTGGGTCTTGTGGCTGCTTAGATTGATTCCCTGATTTGCTAATTCAAATAAATCTTATTCATTAAATTAGAGTCCTCTTCCACATATGATTGATATGTCCAGTTTTGGTTAATATATGACCACGACAAACAGTGTACCATCATTATATTACTTCTTCCTACTCCAGACAGACTTGTCCCTTGAATTTGTTCCAAATTTATGATATTTTGCTTTCCCCTTGAAGCTAGCATCCATATTTTCAGGATAAGTGCAAAAACTCAAGTGTTTTTAAGACTTGCACTTGGATATGACCTTTATGAAACAACAATGTAGTCCAGGATTTAAAGGGCATGAAGATTTTGACTGAATGTTTCTTTCCTCTGGGAAGAAGGGGTGAGCAGAGGTCAGGGGCGTAGTCCTGGATTTCTTTGTACTTGCCTGGCGTGTGATAGTGGGCTGCGGGGGAGATCAGGGAGCCTGCTCTGGGAAGATTAAAGAGTTTTGAAGATTTGACGGCGTGTACAAACTGTTGAGTCTAAGATGGCATCCTTTTAATTTTTCACACCGATTAGCTCTGTGACCAAGGACAGATTACTCATCCCTAAGAATCAGTTTCCTTGTCTGTATATCCCTGAGCAAGCTTCTCTCCACGGTTACTGGGCTGTGAGTTTGGACTATGTCCCTAAAAGTGAAAGAAAAGACAAGGATGCCTGAGAGGAGAGGAAGCCAGGGAAAAATAAAAAATGTTGGAGTTTTGCGTGCTTCTCTTCAAGTAGAACAGGTCCCCTTGCCCGAGGAAAGGAGATAAGGAGAATTTGGGCAGGCTTGACCATCTTGACTAGCTGGATCAGAATGGATGACTATCCATTTATGCCCTCATCAGGGGGCAGGCATCTTTTAGGGTAATGCAGTCTTCAGAGGGTGTGGTCTGGACGTGACCAGCTGGAGGCACTGGCCAGAGGGAGGAAATGTATTGGATGGGCAGAAACCTGATTACAAGGGGCAATTCCCACCTAGGAGAGGTTACAATTGAGCAATAAACTGATTCTAAGTCTGGATATCTGTCTTTAGCCTTTAGTTTTTGACCTAGTGGTTTCTAAAAAGCACCTTTCATTTACAGAATCATGCATAACTCTCTCCTTTATTTATCGAGTGCTGACCAGGTGCCTAGCACCGAGGATAAAGATGCAGTCTCTTCTCCTGGAGCTCTCAGAATTTAGGGTGGAGACATTCATTACAGTTTCATGAATACATTAAGGTTTACTTATGACTCCTCCTGGCTAAGTTGACCTTGTGCTGGAAGTGACAACCTGCTCTTCTTTCTAGGAAGCAAGGCATATATGTAGTATTTGTCCAGTGTCCCAGTATCTGTGGCTGGTGATGCATCAGTTTTGTAAATCTAACTCCCACCCTACGAAGCCAATCTGCCAAACTGGTCCTGTCCCACCCATGTTGCCTGGATTCTCTTGGGAAGAGGGGCTGGAGACCACCTTCCAATTTCCTGGTCTATCTTGGTCACTGTTCCACAGAGCTGGCCTTGGTTTCCTTTGCCTTGAGGTCAGTGCTCTACTTCAGCTAGTAGACTGAGGACCTAGTCTTAAAAACTGAGCTAGGTCTTACTCCTATTAATCATGTTGCCTAACCCAACTCTCAAGTCTCAATCCTTTTTTCTGTTCTATCTACCATAGAACTGACTGGTCAATGATACATGGCTGGAGGCAAATAAAAGTAGTTAAAATGAGGTCAGGTAGCTAGTAAGTGGAAACATAGGCAATTTAAACTCGGGCTTTCTTACTCAACACTATATATTTGTCCCTCAACACTGTGTAGGCACTCCTCCGTGTGTCTAGTATCCAGTATTGCTTTCTCTTGAAAAAATCCAATTCATTCCACATTACCATTGTTTTGTATGCAATCTGATCTCTCTCCTTCCTCTCCTACTTTCCCTTTTCTTTCCTTCCTCTCTCTGGGAACTTTTAGCATCTTAACTCTATTGCTAGTGTTCTAAATTTCACAACGCCTCTCTCTTTTTTTTTCTGTTTTATTGAGATATAGTTGACATACAGCACTGTATAAGTTTAAGGTGTACAGCATAATGACTTGAGTTACCTATATTGTAAATGACGACCATAATAAGTATAATTAACAGCCGTCATCTCATATAGATACAAAAAACTCCTTGTGATGAGGACTTCGAGAATCTACTCTCTTAGTTACTTTCAAATATAACATAATGCAGGTTAACTATAATCATGTTATACAATACATCCCCAGTACTTATCATACCTGGAAGTTTGTACCCTTTGACCACCTTTATTTAATTTCCCTTCCCCACAAAATGTCTCAATGTAGGTCTTTTTCTTTTTCTCTTTTCCTGCACACTTTTGGTCAGTGAGTCCTTTCAATTTTTCATTTCTAATATTTTTTTTGATTTATTTGACAGATTTTCCTGTTTATTCATGTTCTCTTTATGGAAAACCAAATCCTAGCTATTTAGCCTTCTAGAATGATCTTCTATGTCAAATATTTTGGTCTCATATTTTTTATCTTTTAGTCTTACTCTTCGGGGAATTTCCTCAATTCTATTTTCTAACCCTTCTATTGAAGTTTTAATTTTAGTAAACATATTTAAATTTCTAAGAACCTTACTTATTTTATATTATTCTGATTTTTAAAAAGTAGATTTAACATTTTGTCCATTTTCTCTGACACCATCAGAGATTTTTGAAGTTTTCTTTCATTTCCAGCACTATTTCTCCTCCTCCTCCTCCTTCTCTCTTTTTTAAAAATGAAATTCACTTTTTTCATACTGGCCTTTCTCTTTCATGAAGACTTTTAACAAATATTTAATTATTCTTAATTTTATCTTCATATTTTAAAACAAAGTGCTAAAAGTCGATAGAGAGTGCTGTTGTAAGGTTGGGGCATGTTGGTTGGTATCTTTAGATATAGAATTGATTGAGGAGCCAATCTGCGGTGGAACTCTAGGGTAATCCCAAATGCCAGACTGTCCTTTATCGTGTCCAAAGAAGTTTCCAGTTTTCTTTCTGGGGAAGCAGATCCTGTGTGAAACATTCTGTATGAAGTTGTGGTACTTGACTCATCCATATATTGACAGTTCTGGCTATTATAGATGCATAACAAATTTCCTCCAAATTTGGCTTAAAACAACAATAATCATTTGTTACCTTTGAAGTTTCTGTGGTAGTGGAAGTGGCTCTGACTGGTGATTTAGACTTGGGATTTCTCATCAGTTAGGACTACAGAAGACTTGACTGGAGCTGGAGGATCCACTGCCAAGGTGCTTCACTCACATGCCTAGAATATTGGTGGTGCTGGTACTGTCTTCTCTATATGAGTCTCTCCATGAGGTTGCTTGAGTATCCCATAGCATGGCAGCTAGCTTCTCCAAGAGAACAAAGTGGAAGGTGCAAAGCCTTTTAAGATCTAGCTTCAGAAATCACTCCTTGTCACTTCTGCTATATTCTATTGGCTACATAGGGCCATCTTTTATTTAATATGGAAAATGATTACGCAAATGAATCCCGAGAGGTAAGGATCCCTGGAGGTTATCTTGAAAGATTTCTACTGCACTGACTTCCAATTCATCTTCCTGTTTTCAGCTTTACACCTGACTCTCACTTTCTGACATAATTTAGTTTCTAATTCTAAGTCCCTCTGGGGTTTTGTCAAGAAATCAGGTAACTTTCTCTATGTTCAACTGTCTCTATGTACATACTATATTCTGCCTTCTTCCTTAGCACTTATCCTTTCCATTTTTCATAATTTTCTTGAAATCGTTTGTCTGTCAGTGGATTCCCTCTGGTTCTTTTTCTTATAGTAGGTATATATATTGTTCCTTCACTATCATTAGTGAGTTCTTAGGAGGAAGAAGAGAAATGTATTTGATTAATTTGTCATTTTTAACCTGAAGCTAGAAATTGTTTTGTTTTTTTTTCAAATGTGGCTCCTAGAATATGACATGATTTTATTTTATGGATTAATTTTCTGATTATCTCTATGAATAAATTGCCTTCCTCTAATAGCTAAGAACAACTAGTTAATCTAATTGATATTGAGGGATTTAAAAAACTTTAGATTATCTATAAGACTTAAATAATATTATGTGCAGTGTACTAGCTTGACACTTAAATTTTGTTAGTCTTGTTTTGGTATTAATGTGAAATTAGGGATGCAATTTATAATAGGCTTCATGCTGTGAAGTTTATACTATATTACAGAAGCTGAAGAAAAAGATGAGTTTGATGACTGGTGATCCTGTCACTTTTGTGGCTGAAGCGACTCTACAATGTACCTTTTTCTATCATTAAAAACATCTCTTTCCTTCACCAAATACAATTCTGTTATAAATATTTATAGCTCTTCATTCTCCAGGCTTTTTATTATGGAGAACTTCATTTATTCTGACGCAGAGCTCTATCTAGTTTTTTTTGGTTAATAAAGAACACACACTTTTCTTTTGAAACCAGTAAGAAACCAAACTGAAAAGAGCCAAAAATATCTGATAATAGTTTTACATTTAAATTTCTCTTTTTCCATTACAAACAACAAAATCCAACTACTAAGCTATAATTCATGTTTATTATTTGAAGAATTAAAACACACACAAAACCAGAAATAAAAATAATAAACAAAGATCACCTATAATTATATGACTTTTTTCTTGGTATATATCTCTTTTGATTTGTTTTCTGTACATACATATTCATTAATTTTATCACTTAATGGTTTGCGACCACCTTTCCTTACTAAGAAATATAAGCCAGTTATTTGTCTATTATGTTTCAATAGGGCCCAAATAAATAAATTTTAAAAGGAAATGTAAGCCTAAGTAATCAACTTAATGTCAGCATTTTATTCCATTTCATGAATACAATAACACATTTAACCAGTTCCCTATTAATGGATATTTAGGTTGCTGTAAAATGTTCATTATAATAAATAATGCTGCAAAGAATATTCATGTATATGTGTATGTATATATATATTTCTTTATATATCTACACACACACCTAGAAGTGCTTTGACTATTTCTGAAGGTAGATCCTTTGAAGTAGAATTTTGGAGTTAGAGGATATGCACATTTCATATGATCAACTTGACCTCTAGGATGGAAATATTTACATAACCACAGGCATGTATTTGAATTCCCAGTTCTCCATGCCCTCTATGGCACCAGTATTTATTATTCTTTGAACATTTTCCAGTGACAAGTATTCAATTTCCACCTATAGATGAGCTCTCCACCCTTCTCCACACTGTTCTTTGGAGCATCAGTGGGCTCCTTACCCTCTGGCTTTCTCATGGGGCAGCCAATGAAGCCATTGGAAGAAGATGGGCAGATGGGAGCAGAGTGAAGTCAACACATTTATTCTTCTGCTCCCTCTTTGCTATGTTCATGGTGGATGGGCTGAATCCTTTTACCAATGGTCACATCACTTCTCTGGTGGGCTCTACTCCTGTGTTTCAGGAACTACTCTTCCCTTGCTTTCCGATCTATGATGGGAAGTGGCTCCCTCTTGGACTGTTGCTAGCCCTGGGTGCTTCATCATTCCTGGATGGTTTTCCTTAGCATTGTCCACTTATTAAAAATCCCCTTTACATTAAACTCTCCCCAATCACCTAGCTTGAGTGTGCTCTGTTTTCTGCCAAGACACTGAATGATGTGATAAATAATATCTTATTTTTATGGCAATATCTCATATATGAAAATCCCACAATTTGTCATTTAACCTCATTTTCAGTGTTTTTGCAGTTCAGTGTTAAATAGCTTTATGCAGTCAGATGTATTGACCTTTTCCTTGTTATGTTTAGAATGTTCTTCCCCACCCTGATTGTGCAAATATCCACCTGAATTTCCTTTTTTTCTGTTTACAATTATATTTTTAGTATTTATATCTTAAATTCATCTGAATTTTATGCTGATTGAAGAGATAAATTAATTTTCATTTCTCTTTTAACTACAGATTTTTCTCCAGTTTTCCTAAGAACATTTATTGAATATTTATCATTTCCCCAGTGATTTGAAGCTCTTCTTTTATCTTGATTAACCACTTATTTATTCTGTTTCATTGATTTAAATGTCTATTCTGGCTCCTTTGTCAAGCCCTTTTCACTTTTATAACTTTAAACACATTTTAAAATATGGCAGAATAGGTTTTACTTCATTACTTTTCTTTTTCAAGCAATTCTGGATATTCAGTTTTCATGTTTATTCTTCTAAAAACACTAGGAATTTTTTTCAAGGCCCTCTGCTCTGAATGTGTCTTAGGATTTTATTTGGAGTGTATTATATTCACACGTTATTTGGAAGAGAATAGGTATTTTTTCAATTTTGATCTTTCAATTCAGGAATATGGTAAGTATGTATTTACTTCAGTCTTTTAATGTCTCAGTATAATTTCTTCACATATCTTGTACAATTCTTACATTAAAAATAATTGTCATTGCTGTTGTGGAATTTTTTTCTTGTTATGAAAATATAATGGTGAGGGAGAGACAGAATTTTCCCATATGAGTTTTGAAAAATCATTGGCAAATTTAAACTCAAATTTATTACAAGCTACTTTGTAAGCATTTTAATTTTTCCTAATATTTGTACTCATAGTAACTGAACTAGCAATTTATCTATAGTAATTTATAGTTATGTGTTATATAGTGTAATTGTTAATTAATAAATATATAATGGCTTCTACTTCTAAGACCATACAGTACCTTAATATTTATACTTTAAATCTTATCAAACATTAGTGGCATCCCACAATAACCTTATGAGCAAAGAAATCATATATACAAATGAATTATCTATAAAAATGAAAACTTTACATGCATACATTTTCAACAGAGAAACACAGGCTAAAAAAAAAAAAATGCACGCAGATTGAATAGCCTTAGATTTTCCAAAGCTCTCGCTAAATGTGAACAATTTTTACTGCAATAAAATGAATACTAAACATTAACTCTAGAGAATTTAAGCACATGATTTATATCAAGCAAATTACCTCTAATTCACTTTAAAATGAATTTAGCATTGTAGAAAGTTATTAATGCTAGAAAGTCTTTATAGATACCCCAAACCAAATTCAGCTCGTTTTCTACAGTCCACCTAAACTTTGTATGCATCGTTTTGAATTCTTGAATTTAGTTAATGGGCTTTAAGAAAAACAGACTTTATGTTTTAGAGTACTTTCAGGTTCATAGTAATATGGAGCAGAAAGTACAGAGGTTTCTCATATTTTCCTTACCCCGCCACACATGCTTAACTTCTCCCATTCTCAACATCCCCCACCAGAGTGGTACATTTGTTACCAATTCGTTACCAATAAACCTACATTAACACCTCATTTTGCCCAAAGTCCATAGTTTACAAGAGAGTTCATTCTTGGTGTTATACATTTTATGGTTCTAGACAATTGTGTGACATGTATGCATCATTATAGTATCGTACAGAGTGGTTTCACTGCCCTAAAAATTCTTGATGTTCTGCCTATTCATTCCTCCTTCCCCCAAATCCTGGAAACCACCGATTTTTTTTTTTACTGTTTCTATAGTTTTGCCTTTTCCATAATGTAATATAGTTGGAATCGTATAGTAGGAGCCTTTTAGATTGACTTTTTTCACTTAGGAACATACATTTAAGTTTATTCCATTTTTTTCATCTCTTGATAGCTCATTCCTTTTTAGCACTGAATAATATTTCATTGTCTATACATACCACAGCTTATCCATTCACTTATTGAAGCATATCTTGGTTACTTCTAAGTTTTGGCAATTATGAATAAAGCTGCTGGAAATATTCATGTACAGGATTTTGTGTAGCCATAAATTTTCAGCTCCTTAGGGTAAATACTGAGGAGTGTAATTGTTGGATTGTATGGTAAAAGTATGTTTAGTTTTGTTAGAAACTATCCAATTCTCTTCCAAAGTGGTTATACTATCTTGCATTCTCACCAGCAATAAATAAGAGTTACTGTTGATTCACATCCTTGCCAGCATTTGATGTCATTGTTCTAGATTCTGGCCATTCAAATAGGTGTGTAGTGGTATCTTACTGTTTTAATTAGCATTTCCTTGATGATATATGATAGAGCATCTTTTCATATACTTATTTGCTATGTGTTATACCTTCTTTTTTATGGCTGAGTAATATTCCATCACATATATATATGAACCATAATTTCTTTATCCAATCATCTGTTGATGGGCATTAGATTGCTTCTATATGTTGGCTATTGTAAATTGTGCTACCGTGAACATAGTGGTGCATAGATCTTTATGAACTATTGTTTTGCTTTTCTTTGGACAAATGCCCAGAAATGCAATTGCTGGGTCAAAAAGTAGATCTATTTTTAATTTTTTGAGGAAACTCCAGACTGTTTTTCATAGTAGCTGCCAACAATGTGTGATGGTTCCCTTTTCTCCACACCCTCTCCAACACTTGTTATTCTTTGATTTATTGATGGTAGCCATTCTGACAGATGTGAGGTGATATCTCATTGTGGTTTTAATTTGCCTTTCTCTGCTGATTAGTGATGTCGAGCATCTTTTCATATGTCTATCTGCCATCTGTATTTCCTCTTTAGAGAAATAGCTATTCTGGTCTTCTCCCCATTTTTTAATTGGATTTTGTTGTTGTTGTTGTTGTTGAGTTGTATGAGTTTATTATATATTTTAGATATTAACTGGGCTTTTTTTTATTGCTAATGTTTCAATTGCGGATATAGCTGCAGGATGGAACATACGTCTTGTGTGTATTTAACAAATCGGTAAACAGGTATGGGAAGATTAAATGGCTTATATTATTATGTTTGGTCATTGCCTTAGTTCAGGTATTTAGACTTTTAATTTCTCCAATTGCAGAAGTTCTCTTGCCAATATCATCTCTCTAGGTCATTGATCTTGGCCTTTTGTGCAGTAACCTCTTTGAGGACAAATAAAAACATGTCTCTCTTGCTCAAAGATTTCAAAGAGAAATGAGCACCTTTAAAGCTTCTTAGGCTTATAGAGTGAGCTTACACTGTCTAAGTTTGCATTGACATAGAAGGTTTAGTCAACTTATCTTTTCCTTTCTTATTTTTATATTCTGCTCACATTGTTCAGTTTTCCTCCCTACCTTTTAAAACCCTACCCAGACTCTCAGCAGAGGCTCAAATACTCTTTTATTATGATTTTCCTCACCCGAAATATACATTTTACTTTTTTCATTGCATTTACTTTGAGCCTCTCTTATAATACTTAATCATTTTTGGTGTATGTGCTTTAAAAATTCTATTTAATAAACATCTTCGTGGCAGGTGGAAGGTTTTATCTTTGCATGCCCTGTTGTGCCCATAATTGTTGTTTTTATACATAACCATTTGTAGAACTGAGTAGTGGCTTCTAATGCCAAGATTCACTGTACAATGTTGCCATTAACCATAGTCGGACTATTATATAATCAAAAATGTACGAATAAAGTTATAGGTTTCCACTATTAATTTTATTTAGAAGAAGGGCAAAACAGATATTTTTACAGATTTTTCATACACACTAATGTATGTCCCTTTCTCCATGATACTTTCATTAACCACATTAACTATTCTTTGAAAAAATATAAACTATAAAAAGGATAATAATCCTGGTTTTTATTTCAGTAGAACAGAAAACAGTGTTATAGGTGTCATTTTTACTAAGTCTGAGTATGACTGTTATTTAATGTTTAAATAGTTAATCTTTAAATAACACTTTAGTGTTGATTTAGGAATAGTTTAGTTCCTAAGTAGAGAAGGAAATTTTGCAAGTTTAAATATAGCGAAGTCATTCATCATGAGTATTTCTGTGAATGGTTGTAATGGAAAATTGTTAATGGCTTAATTTTTAAATATTGAAATACAATAGACATATGACATTATCTTAGATTCAGGTGCACAACATAACGATTCAACATTTCTATACAATGAGAAGTAATCACCATAGTAAGTCTAGCCACCATCTGTCACCATACAAAATCACAAACAAAATTTTTTGTAATGAGAACTTTCAAAATTTACTTTATTAGCAACTTTCAAATTTACAATATAGTTTTATTTACTATAGTTACTGTGCTGTACAGTGCATACCCATGACTTATTAATTTTGTATCTGGAAGTTTGTTTCTCTTGATTTCCTTCATCCATTTCACCTCCTACCCCACTCCCAAATCCCCTCTCTTCTGGCAACCACCCATCTGTTCTCTGTATCTATGAGTTTAATTTTGTTTGTTGATTTATTTTGGTATGTTTAGATTTTACTTATAAGTGAAATTATGTAATATTTGTCTTTGTCTGACTTATTTCACTTAGCATAATACCTTTCAGATCCATCCATGTTGTCTCAAATGGCAAAATTTTATTCTTTTATGTGGTTGAGTAGTAGCCCATTGTATAAATATAACACAATTTCTTTATCTATTCATCCATTGATAGACGTTAAGTTGTTTCCATATCTTGGCTGTTGTAAATAATGCTGCAGTAAACACAGGAATGCACATATCTTTTCAAATTAGTGTTTTCATTTTTTTTTGGATAAATACCCAAAGGTTGAATCACTGGATCACATAGTAGTTCTATTTTTAATTCTTTCAGAAACCTTCATACTGTTTTTCCACAGTGGCTGCACCAATTTACATTCCCACCATTAGCGCACAAGGGTTCCATTTCTCCATATTCTCACCAACACTTGTTATTTCTTGTCCTTTTGATAGTAGCCCTCTGACAGGTGTAAGGTGATATCTCATTGTGGTTTTGATTTGCATTTCCCTGACAATTGGTGATGCTGAGCATCTTTTCATATTCCTGTCGGCCATATTTATGGTATTTTTGAAAAATGTCTATTTAAATTCTCTGCTCATTTTTTTAAATTGAATTTGTTTTGTTATTGAACTATATGAGTTCTTTGTATATTTTAGATGTTAACCCTTATTCAATATATGATTTACAAATATTCTTCTCCCATTCTATATCTTGCCTTTTAATTTTGTTAATGCTTTCTTTCGCTGTGCAGAAGCCCTTTAGTTTGATGTAGTCCTATTTTAAATTTTTGCTTTTGTTGACATTACCTTTGGAATCAGATCCAAAGAAATATTGCCAAGAGGAATG
The DNA here is from genome assembly GCF_000325575.1 of Pteropus alecto. Lineage (NCBI taxonomy): Eukaryota > Metazoa > Chordata > Mammalia > Chiroptera > Pteropodidae > Pteropus > Pteropus alecto. Next base: position 15,433,190 of record NW_006432447.1, on the reverse strand, counting down.
TCGAGGAGCATACCAACTACATTTTCTTCTAGGAGTTTTATGGTTTTTGGTCTTACATTTAAGTAGTTAATCTATTTTGAGTCGATCCTTGTGTATGTGTAAGACAGAGGTCCAGTTTTATAAAATTATGTTGTCAGCAAATAGTGAAAGTTTTACTTCTTCCTTTCTAATTTAGATGCTGTTTATTTCTTTTTCCTGCCTAATTGCTCTGGCTAGGACTTTCAGAACTATGTTAAATAAAAGTGACAAGAATGGGCATCCTTATCTTGTTCCTAATCTTAGAGGAAACTTTGATTTTTACTTCTGAGTATAATGTTAGCTGTGGGTTTGCATACATGACCTTTATTATATTGAAGTGTGTTCTGTCTATACCTACTTTGTTGACATTGTTTTTAAAAAATCATAAATAGATGTTAAATTTTTTCCATTACTTTTTCTGCATCTATTGATATGATCATATGATTTTTATCTTTTGTTTTGTTAATGTGGTTTGTCATGTTGATTGATTTGTGGATATTGAATCATCCTTGCATCACTGGAATAAAGTCCACTTGATCATGGTATATTGTATTTTCAATATATTGTTGAATTTAGTTTGCTAATATTCTGTTGAAGATTTTTGTGAATGGCTTCCTCAGGGATACTAACCTGTAATATTCTTTGTCATAGTGTCTTGGTATGGTCTTGGTATTGGGTAATGCTGGCCTCATAAAATTAATCGAGAGCATTCTGTCCTCTTCAATTTTTTGGAAGAGTTTGAACAGGATAGGTATTAAATCTTTTTTGAATGTTTGGTAGAATTCAGCAATAAAGCCATCTAGTCCTGGACTTTTATTTGTTGAGAGTTCTTTATTACTGATTCAATCTACTTACTAGTAAACAGCCTATTCAGATTTTCTATTTCTTCATGATTCAGTCTGGAAGATTATATGTATTAAGGAATTTATCCATTTCTTCTAGGTTGTCTAATTTTTTGGCATATCATTGTTCAGAGTAGTCTCTTATGATCCTTTGTATTTCTTTGGTATCAATTGTAACTTCTATTTCATTTTTGGTTTTATTTATTTGCTCTCTTTCTTTTTTCTTAGTTATTCTAATTAAAGGCTTGTCAATTCGTTTTTCAAAGAACCAGCTCTTAGTTTCATTGATCTCTTCTATTGCATTTTTAGTCTTTATTTAATTTCTGCTCTGATCTTTTTTATTTCCTTTTTTTCTACTAACTTTGGGCTTTTTGTTCTTCTTTTTCTAGTTTCTTTAGGTAAGGTTAGGTTGTTTATTTAAGATTTTTTCTATTTCTTGATGTAGGCTGTATGGCTATACACTTCCTTTTTAGAACTTCTTTTACTACATCCCTTAGATTTTGTTATATTTTCATTTTCATTTGTATCAAAATATTTTTTAATTTTTCCTTTGATTTCTTCATTAAACTATTGGAACATTTTAATAAACACTCCCTCAAAAATACTAGAATTGAATCAAGTCTGAGTGTATGTATGTTTAATATCTACATATTATAGCATATTGTTTAGTATCTACATATTTGAATTTTTTCCAGTCTTCTTGTAATTGACTTATAGGTTCATTCAGTTGTGGTTGGAAAAGATGCTTGATATGATTTTGGTCTTCTCAAATTTACTGAGACTTTTTTTGTTGCCTAGCATATGATCTATTCTGGAGAATGTTCCAATAGCACTTGAGAAGAATGTATATTCTGCTGTTTTTAGATGAGATGTTCTGAATATACCTATTAATTTAATGTAATATACTGTGTCATTTGGGCTGTTTCCTTATTGATATTATCTGTATGATCTACCCTTTGATGTAAGTAGGGTATTAAAGTCCTCCATTATTATCATAATGCTGTCAATTTCTCTCCTTAGGACTGTTAAATATTTGATTTATATATTTAGGTGTTATTATGTTGGGTATGTAGATATTTAAAATGTTATACCTTCTTGCTTGGTTGACACCCTTATCATATGTAATGTCCATATATGTCTTTAGTAAGTCTTTGTTTTTAAGTATATTTTGTCTGATATAACTACTCCAGCTTTCTTTTAGTTCCCATTTGCATAAAACATCTTTTTTTATTTCTTTACTTTTAGTCTCTGTGTGTCATTATATATGAAGTGAGTCTCTTGTAGGTAGCATACAGATAGATATTATTTTTTTAATTCATTCAGCCACTCTGTCTTTTGATTGGCGAATTTAGTCCCTTTAGATTTGAAGTAATTAATTTAACTACTCCAGCTTTCTTTTAGTTCCCATTTGCATAAAACATCTTTTTTTATTTCTTTACTTTTAGTCTCTGTGTGTCATTATATATGAAGTGAGTCTCTTGTAGGTAGCATACAGATAGATATTATTTTTTTAATTCATTCAGCCACTCTGTCTTTTGATTGGAAAATTTAGTCCCTTTAGATTTGAAGTAATTAATGATAGGTATTTTCTTGTTACCATTAAAAATTTTGTTTTCTGTATGTTTTGTAGTTTCTCTCTGTTCCTTTCTTCTTCTCTTGTTTTCTTCCCTTGTGCTTTGATGACTTTCTCTAATGATATGCTTAGATACCACCTCAGTATCTTTGTATGTCTACTATAGGTTTCTGCCTTGTGGTTACCATGTGGCTCACGTATAACAGTGAATATACATAACAGTTTATTTTGAGTCGACAGAATGTTATGTCTGAATGCAACCTAAAGTTCTGCAGTTTTACTCTCCCCACTTCTACATTTTATGTTTTTGATGTCACATTTTACACTGTTTTATTTTTTGTATCTTTTAACTAATTATTGTGGTTATAGTTAACTTTGCTTACTACTTTTGTATTTATACTGGCTTTATAGGTGAATAATCCTCTTCCTTTACTACATATTTACTTTTACCAGCTAGATTTTGACTTTCATATGTTTACTTGTTAATAGTTATCCTTTCTTTTCAGTTTAAAGAAGTCTCTTTAACATTTCTTGTAAGACCAGTTTAGTGGTAATGAACTCTATTAGATTCTGCTTGTTTAGAAAATTCTTTATCTCTCCTTCGGTTCTGAATGATAACCTTGCTGGGTGGAAATTCTTGATTGAAAAAATTTTTTCAGCACTTTAAATATATCATGCCACTCCCTTCTAGGTGGCAAAGTTTCTGCTGAGAAATCTAATGATAGTTTTATGGGGGTTTCTTTGTATATAATAAGTTGTTTTTTTCTTGCTGCTTTTAAGATTCTCTCTTAGTCTTTAACTTTTGACATTTTAATTATAATGTGTCTTGGCATGAGTCTCTTAGGGTTCATTTTGTTTGGAATTCTCTGAACTTCTAGGATCTGAATATCTGTTTCCTTCTCCAGGTTAAAAATAATGTTCAGCCATGAAATTTTTTACACCTAGACTTGATTCAACTCTAGTATTTTTAAAGGAGTCCTTTTATTGAAATGTTCCAAAGCATTTATCCAAGATTTCATATAACCAACTCTCTTTTTGCCCTTATACTTCTCAGTTTATAGGATATTCAATTAAATTACATAATTACAATAACAAGTCCTATTGGCATTAATAACTTGGGTGCAAACTTAACTGACTCTTGTTAAAATATAACTCAACTTGTGTAATCCCTATCATTAGGGAAGGTATGTGTGTGTACTGGTTGAGGGTCAACATGCCATTAGCATGATCGCTCTAGTTTTTGGAAATACTAGGAGAGCATCAGTTATTCGTTGATTGGGTGTGTGAGTGCAAGATAGTTATAAAGACTTCTTCCATCCTTTAGCTTTCTATATTCATGTTTCATTTTAATATTCTAGCTTAGAGGATGGTTTGACCATGAATGATCATTGAAACCATTATTGCATTAAAAAATGGCCACTAAAATATTTCCATCAAATAGTAATGTTTTCATAGAGGAAGGTAGGAATCCTCTTTGCATTATAAAAGAAAATACATATAAAATGGCTAGCATAATATATGGCACATGATAGATGTTTGGCCATTATTAGTTGAATCTTAGTCCACATTCTCCTTTGAAGAATAAGACAAAGTTATAGTAGCCTCAGGAGCTGTCTTTGGGATAGTCTATGATGGGAATGGAACATGTTCTTTTCCTTAGGAATATTTTGGATCCTTTGGTTATTTAGGGATAAACATAACTTGCATCTTTTCCTGAGACAGAGGAACAGCCTTAGGAGTTGTCTAAAAAGAGTGTCTACAATACTTGTCTTAGGTGAAAATTGGGGAGGTGGGGCAATTCTTTTTGCACTTCAATGAAATGTCCAATGAGACCTTTATCCATTGTTGCTTAAAGGGCAAACAGCTGCCACCAGAAAAGTATCCCTTGACCCAGAAAACATTTAGTGTTATGTATTAGATATCTGATTTAGCTCCTGCACAACCATGAAATGATATCAACTCATTTATGTCTTTTATGGCCTTTTGAGTCCAGAGGAGGGGGCTCCCTGAGATCCTTTCAGAGGGTCCATGAAGTCAAAACTATTTTTGTAATTATACTAAGATGTTATTTGCCTTTTCTACTCTCATTTTCTCATGAATATGCAGTGGCGTTTTTCTGGAGACTGAATGATGTGTGATATTGCAACACAGTGAATGCAGAAGCAGATTGGATAATCTGGTTGTCATCTGTTAACTATTAAAGAGATCTGCAAAAACGTAAAACAATGTTAGTCTCTCACTAGTTTATTTTGGTTTAGAAAATAGAGTTATTTATATTATATACTATTTGTGGAAACATGTTTATTATTGTTATTTGTAAGTGAATTAATAAATATTTCAATATTTTCTCTTTTAATTTTCAATATGGTAAATATTGAAATATATGGACAAAAAGCTTGTCCACCATGTGGACAAAAAGCTTTTTGGGGTTCTTAATAATTTTTAAATTATGGAGATGTCCTAAGAGAAGATAGTTAAGAACCAATGATGTAGAAGAGAGAGACTGGACTGAACGCTAGAAAATGGTACAGCCAAGAGATGTAGAATTCTAATAATCAATTAGCATTTAACAGATTATATTAGTGTGGATACTTTATTCCAAATACTTCTAAGGGAGAATAAAAACTCTAAGAGCACTTAAAAGTTTTGCCTTAAACCATTCAAGCAAAACCAGACACACTCAAAATAATTAATGAAAAGGAAAAAAAACCAGATAAATGTTTCTAAAAAGTTCTAGCAGGAGAGGAATTGATGTGAGGTGAGTAAATTATCATGTATTTGTAATGGCACAGTCTTTTAAAATAAATTGAAAACATTGAATTAAACTAATAAGCTTTGAAAGTTTCTAAAAAATTCATTTGAGCTTGGGAGGCTGGGAGAATGGGGTGAAGGGTTAAAGAAGTACAAATTAGTAGTTGACAGATGGTCATGGGGATGGGGAGCACGGCATAGGAAATGCAGTTAGCATTAATATGTTGGCTTGGTGGAGGGCCAGAGGAAGGAGGGAGTAATTGGGGGGATCATTTTATAAACTATGTAGATCCTTAACCAATGTACTGTATACTTGAAACTAATTTAAACAAATTTCTATTTTTATTTTCTTTAGGAAAAAAATAAGGAAAAATTTTTCTAAAATTGCAAACTAGCTAAATTAACCAATATTTTGTTAATTTCCTTTACTAATATTTTTCTTTATTATATGTGCCAGCAATTACAATACACTGTTTTAACTAATCTAAGGAAAACATAGCTGCTCAAATACCAAGCCAGTGTAGTAAGCATTAAAAAAATACTTGGATTCTCAAAGAGTGGGGAATATTTTACATGCAGATTGATAATATGTTTAACTACAACCTTTTAGTAGTGTGTTCTATCCCATGATTCATCTTTGTGAGTCATGATTAACATGACCTATTTGTACATATTTAGTTTTTGAGAATCAGGTAACAATAGGTGATATACTCCAGTGGTATCATTAAGATTCAAGAGCTGTTACAAAGGCAGGTCTTTGGAATAACATTTCATTAATTGCCCACATAGTTTTCAATCAGTAACTCTCCCCTAATTATTTTGAAAGTTCATCTTCGAGTATGCATTTCCCAAAATAACATTTGTCATTTTTTTCATTGCAAAAGTAATATGTATTCATTGTAAAATATAGTAAATATGGAGATGATAAAAGAACTAAAGTATTTGTAGACACATCTTTCTAATGATGATCACTCTATTAACATTTTGGTACTTATCTTTCCAGTCTTTTTTGGTATGTAAATATATACATATGTATATTTTTTTTTGCAAAAATAGGACCATACTGTTTTGTAAATTGATTTTTTCCTCCAATGGTATTTTATTAACACTTTTCTTTTGCATATACACTTTTTTAGTAGTGACATTATCTAAAGTTCTTCAAGTATTTTTATTGCCATTATCTTAGATTATGAGACCTTGTCATGATGTCTTGGAAGTTAGATCACTCAGGGTTCTTAGCTGCAAACAACAGAAACTAGAAACTAACTGGCTAAATTTCACAGAAAAAGAATTTACTGGAAACAGCAGCAGCTCCCAGGATGGGAGTTGGGGTGTGGGGTGGGGAGAGATAGGCCAACCAGACTCAGAACATGAAAACAATTGCCCACTACAATGAAGCATTAGAATTTCTACCTACATTTGTGCACAGTTTAAAATTAGGCCTACCTGCTTGACTCTGCCGAATCTATTCCATTCACTTAGACTAGAGCTAAGAGAAAAGAGATATAGGCTGGATTCAAAATGGTGAAAGATTAACAATGCAGACGCTGATATAAATGGGAAAGACTTCGGTAGCTCTGAATCTAAAGGGGTTATTAGATCATGAAACTAGCAGACTAAAGATCCTTCAGCTTGCTGCATTGCAAGTTAGATGTAAGACAAGCAGGTTTTCATTTCTCATTATTTCTGTTTATGGAGCACACACGTTATTGTTATTTATTTGAGTGATAGGAATGACCACAGTGAGCTGCCTGAAGAGGCTTGTGAAGCTCAGCTGGAAACAAAGGCTAGACCACCTGAATGTAAAATGCTCAGTCTGTGGTGACATGGAAAAGTGGAGGAGGTGAACCCAGGATGTAAAATTAAAACAGAAAATGTTGCTATATTTATTAATTCACTTATAAATAACAATAATAAACTCATATGGTACTATAAATAGAATGTGGTAAACCTTAACATTTAAGGCTGATCTATAGAATAGTGGCAAATCAAGCCCTTTCATCCCCCCTTACCCCTCCTCTAAGTTGCTAAGTCTGAGACTATGTGTTAGTTTGATTGATAGAACAGCTTGAAACTAGGCTATTTGAAATATGAGATGAATTCTTGGGGATAGGCGAGAAAATATGCCATTTTGAAAAGCCGTCTTCTACGAAAATCATTGCATAATGGCATTCAGCAGCATTAAAAATGACATGGAGAAGAAATAGTGCTTTGAGAATAGAATTTCTCTTAGCTTTCTTTAGAGTTCAGAGGAGTTCTTCCAGAGAAATGCACTCTTGGTTGGTTCAGTAAAACTGGATCGCCAAGAACTGTTCTAATTGGGAGAAGCTGTCCTCCATACAGCACTGGACTCTTAGTGGTGACAAAAAATATTAGTCTCTGTCCTCCTCAACCCTCTGTCTCCATCTTACTACCCAAAAAGAAAAGAGGCCTTAGTAATGTTCAATCCTTAAAAATGGGAGCTTGCCAAGAAAATTAGTGCCCTAGCCTATGCAATTGTTCATTTTAATCCTCGTGTTTTCTCAGAAAATAAGAGCTTCAAAGAGTTGGCAATAAAGGGAAGTTATGAAATGGACATTAAGTGGAGAAAGAAAAAGGAGGGAACTCACAAATTGAGAACCTACCAGTCCCACTTACTTTGCTCATATTTACTTGGTGAATTCTCCCAACCACTCTGTAAGTAGGCATCGGTATTTCCATTTTACAGGAGTTAACTGAAACTCAGAGAGGTTAAGAGATTTATTTAGCATCTGCCCAAAACCACAGATGCTAAATAAAAGAAGCCAGGCGCAACAGTGGTTTCCTCTGCTTCATACTTTTTTCACCATAATCTTTGAGGGCAAGGAAAAGGTGAAGGACATTGCACTGATGGAGACAGGGGAGATGAAGAAACAAGACTATTTTATGATATTTGTAATTGACATTTGTTGTTGACATCTGCATTTGTAGTTTGAGCCCAATACAAAATGTATAATACAAAATAATATTAATGTAAAGAACTAATTATTTTCTGAGTTTGCTTAAAAATATTGTCATTAGCATTAATATAATGGCTAGGAGGAGAGACAGAGGAAAGAGCAATTAGGGGGATCATTTTATAAACTATATAAATGTCTAACCAATGTACTGGATACTTGAAACTAATAATAAAATAAAATAAAATAAATAAAATAAAATAAAATTAAAACATTGTCATTAATCACTAATTAATATGAGATCTCTGTGGCTCACATTTCCATGCTCTTTACATTATCAGAAGTATTTTTGTGATAATTCATTCCAATATATTCTAAGTTTTGTAAATGGCTCTATAAACTATCAATCCTATCTATCTATCTATCTATCCATCCATCCATTCATCATCTATCTATCTACCTAACTATCTACCTACCTACTTATCTACCTACCTACCTACCTACCTACCTACCTACCTACCTAGACTGTAAACTTGAGGGCAGACCCTTTTTTCCTCAGGGCCTGTAATATAATCATCCATCCATCCATCCATCCATCCATCATTCTTTATATGTATACACACATATATATGTATGTGTATATATATATATATATATGTATATATATATATATACACACATATACTACACACTCAAAAAGTTTTTAATAGTGGGGACTCTAAGTTTTTACGTAACTTAAAACAATATAATAACATTTTCTGATTGTAAAAATAATCTTTGCTCATTGAAAAAAATTTAAAAGTGTGAGAAAATAAAAATCACTCAAATCTTATAAATCAGTGGAAAATACTGTTATCAGTTGTTGCACTTCCCTATATTCTAAAGGGTAATTGTACAGAAAAAATCTTTTTGTTTTGGGATAATTATAGATTAACAAGAAGTTACAAAAATAGTTTAGAGCCATCCTGTGTACACTTACCAATTACACCCAATGGCTACATCTTATGTAACTACATCTTATGTAACTTATGTACAATATTAAAATCCAGGAAATTGACATTTGTACAATATATGTGTATAGATCTGTCATTTTTATTATATGTGTATATTCGCACAACCACCATCACAATAAAAATTGTATATGTATGTTTTAAAAATTGGGATCATTCTATAAATATTTTTAACTTTTTTCTATTTAACAATATACTATATTGAGAACATTTTCCAATATAATTAATATCTCTCCCACAATTATAACATTTTTTATGTCTGTTTAGTATTCCACTACATAAACATACACATTTGTGTGCATTTTGAATAATTTCTTTAAAGTAAATGGAATTAGGTGGTCAATAACTATGGACATTTTAAGGGTATTTACTTCATACTACTGAATCACTCCTGAAATGTGTCAATTTATACTTATGTGAGCCAAAATAAATGATAATGCCCATTAACCAGTGACTTAGCTAAGGTGGATTTTAGCACTGAAATAAATCAATGTCTATTTGATAGGCAAAAAGTAATTTTATTATGTTTTAATTTGTATATATATGAATCCTAGTGAGGTTGAATATTTCTTATGTTTATTGAATATTTATATATCTTTCTTATAAATTACTTATATTTTAGTCAAATTTCCTATGGTGGATTTTTTCCTTTATATATTTGTAAGCATCATTTATGTGTTAAGGCTATTATTCCACAATTCTATATGTGATAACATTTCTGTGTGTTTGTTGTTGGGTTTTTACTTTTGTTCATAATGACTTTGCTGTACTAAAGTTAAGAATTTTTGTTTTATTAAATCAATCATTTTAAAAATAATTTCTGCCTTTGAAGAGTTCTTGTTCACATTGAAATAATTAAGTTATATTTTCTTTTGGTTCTTTAAGATTTCTTTTTTATATTAAACTCTTTAAACCACCTGCTGTATAGTGTATAAGTATCTAGTTTAATATTTATTCTAAATTATTAGGTATCCCAGCAATACCTACTAAAACTAAAGTCCTTTTAATTAACTTGAAACATTTATCATGTATTAAAATTATATGTATACTGCCCAAAAGATAGAAAGTCGATTTTAACTCATATTCATTCATTAATGTACTCATTTATTCATTCATTGATTTATTCATTCTTCCATTCATGCATTTTACTATGTACTCTGAATGAATAGTTAAAATGATGCAGAAGATAGACAAGGTATCTGTTCTTATAAGACTTTCATTCTTTTAGGAGTGGGTTAGGGAAGGGATTAAAGCAAATAAAGAAAAAATTATAAGAATTTTAGAGAGAGGTTCTATGAGAAAGAGAAAATGACTGATTCTTATGACCTCATGCTCTAGTCCAAGCCACCATCATCTCTTGCTTGGCTTATCTGTGGTTTCTTAATTGGAACTCTTGATTCTGTACTTGCTCTCTTTTAGTCTGTTCTCAAAACAACAGCCATAGCAATCATTCTGAAACACAAGCCAGATCATCTACCTTGTCTGCTCAAGCCTTTCAATGACCTTGATACATACATTTGTATCTGACTGTTTCAGTGGGAAAAGAATCAGGGATGAAAGGAAGACTTTTCAGAATCTATCTGCCATCCTCCCATGTCACTGAGATAAGACAAAGCCCTCAAATGGCCCTGGAGTCCCCACATATTCTCCCCTGCCCTTCAACCTCTCTCGCCACAGCTCTACCACTCTGTCTTTATCCCTCCAATGCAGGCATGGACCCTTGGACGTCCTCAAATAGAACAGGTACTCTGGGCCTTAGGGCCTGTGCTCTGCTGTTCCCACTGCATGGAGGGTGCTGCCTACACATGACCTCTGGCTAACTCCTTACTCTCCTTTAACTCTACTTATATGTTGCCTCTCATTGCCCCTGACCACCCCATAATGATGTAATCTACTCCTCCCCAGCTGTACTCCTGCATCGCTCATATCCCTTACCCTGCTCTCTGTTTTCTTTCTTCCACAGCACATCTTGCTTTCTGACATGCTGTTTGCTGTGGTTATTTGTCATCTGTCTCACCCCACTTGAAAGTAAATTCCATAGTGCAGGAATCTTTGCTTTCTTCATGGTGTATGCGCAACATCCAAAATGGTGCCTGGCATGAAGCAAGCATTTAATAAATATATATTGATTAAATGAGGCTGGGGATTACTTAATGAGGGGTGAGATGAGGACATTCGAACTGAGTTTTGAGTGATAAGCAGCCTCCTCTGACAAGATCTAGGATAAGACTCATTCAGGCAGATACTTAAAAACTTTTATATAAAAGCTCTTCTAAGCACTTTTCAAACGAACATTATTTCATCTAATCCTCGAGTAACCCTACAATGTAAGTATGATTATTAATGCCATTATACAGTTGAGGAAATGAAGCACAGGGAAATTAAGTTATCCACCCAAAGTCACACAGGCAGTATCTAAACACAGGCAGAAAGTCAGTATGGGGCAGAGCCTGCACACTTAACAACGACGCATTGTTGCCTTCAAGACATAGTCAGTGTCAAGGCCCTGATGCTAGAATAAACTTGGAGCTTTTGGAAGCAAGTTTATGGCTGGTGTTTATTTAGGAGTGAGAAGTATATGGACTGTATTCAGACAGGTAGGTGAGGGCAAAAACATAGAAGGCCTCAAGGTTAAGGTAAAGGGCAAGGTAAAGATTGCTCTCATTGCTGGAGGCTTTTAAAAGTACAGGGATGTGATTCCATTTAGTTGTAGAAAATTGCTCTAAATCCTGAATGGAGAAGGAACTTTGTGAAGGTGAAGCAGGAGGTAAATAAAAAGTAAAACACCCTCATAAACAATTCTGCTTCCCCTGGTTATATTTCTTTAAAGTTATATTAGTTTTTAAATACTTCCTTGAATCTAATTCTTGCTATGTTAGTTAATGTAATATCTTTACATTTTAAACTATGTTTCATTATTTTTACATAGCAAACTTTAATTTCTGAAAATGCAGATGATACAATATTAGAACTTTTGAGAAGACAGATATAAAAGCCTCATATGCATGATGTCAAGCTATAACCAATCCATAATGTCCCAGCTCACTTCCAAAATTCAACCATATTTATTGAAACAGCTTTATCGAGCCATCATGTGCATTCCATAAACTTCACCCAGTTTAAGGAAATAAATTCAATGATTTTTAGTATATGTCCATGGTTGTGCAGCCATCACCACATTCTCATTTTAGAACATTTCCATCACCCCAATAAGAAACTTTGTGCCCATTAGCAGTCACTTCCCATTCTCATCTTCAGACCTAGGCAACCATACATCTACATTCTGTCTCTGTAAATTTATTTTTTCTGGACATTTCATATAAATGGAATCATTTGACATATGATCTTTCATGTCTGGTTTCCTTAACTTAGCATATGTTTTTTAGGTCTGTTGACGTTGTAGTATGTATCAGTACCACATGCTTTTTTGTTGCTAATTAGTATTCCATTATATGGTAATACTGCATTTTGTTTCTTACTCATGGATGGATGTATGGATTATTTCCACTTTTGGCTATTATAAATACATAAATTTGCTTTAGACATTCTCATACAAGTCTTTGTATGGACACTGTATTTCTATTGGGTGGAGATTTCTTTGGGAGTAAAATTGCTGGGTCTTTTGGTAAATTTATATTTAACATTAACTTTCAAAGTCTTAAAATAAAACCAGAATGTCCTACATCATGACTTTATTTTGATAAATTATCATCCCCCAATAATTTTGATTATTTTGCTATTAAATGTAAATGTGTAAAACTAGCTTTGTTATATATTGGAAATTTTAACTTATTTAATGGAAACTGTCTTTGTATTTCATAATGTTTCAGATATTGAGAAATAATTTCTCCATGCTCATAGATTTTTTTTCTTGGTGCTCAATTTATGATTTGATTAAACATGTCTTTAAAATGAAGATGTTCTGTAAATTATTGTTTTAGAATATATAACATATGGAGCTATTTCTGTCTTTAAAATAATCTTCTGTGGAACAAGAGGCTTGAAAAATCACACAATGAATATCTTTCTTCTTTGTTATTTTAGCTGCTGACATTTTAAATTCAATTTAGCAATGGTCTTATATTTTTAAAGTTAATGAAGTGGATTTCAGGTTCAGTTAACAGTAATTTAAGATGACAATTAAATCATTAGTGAAGCTAATTATTAAATGGAAAATTCACTGTAATGCTCTAGCTTGTAATAAAATCTTAGGTTCAAATGCTGTGAGCTGGTAGCTGTTTTAACAAAGCACTATAATAGTAAGGTTGATAGATGACAATTCTGCACATGGTTTTATTTCCAGTAGGCTGAAGTTTAATATTTAGGTTCATTTATTAGTTATGATTTTATTTACCTAAGTCATGTAGGATGTAAAACACTTTGCTTCATAGCATCTCAAGCAGTATTTCTAAATATAAACATTTCATTATATTTATCTCATCATCTCAAGCTCATATGACAAGTGTAGTAATTGCCATGTTTATTAAATAAAAATACAATAGGAATGATGCTGCTAAGAATCCTTTTGTGCCTTTATTTTGGTAAAGAAGTACATGTATTTGGGGGAGATACACATCTGGAGAAAAATTGCTGGGGCATGAAGAGTGCTATGTTCAATTTTGATAGATAAGGCCAAATTATTTCCCAAAGTAGTTAAGCCTCTTAATACTCTCACCACCAGTGTTTGAGAGTGTCTGTTGCTCCATCTCATATTAATAGGTAGAACTGGAGACAATCCAAGTCCAACAGTGAAATGGATGACTAAGTTGAGGTATATGCACACAGTGGAATAGTATACAGCAATGTTACCTGAACCCTATAGTTCCTTTTCATTACTAAGATTTTAATTTTGGTTATTTTAATTTTATAAATTAGTTTGGGAGGAACCGACATCTTTATAGATTTTTTTTTTCCATCTAGGTGTATCTATGATGTCTCTCCATTTATTTAAGTCTTCTCTCAAGCTGTTCAGAATTAGTAACTTTTTCTTTTTAAAACTCAATTATAATCATATAGTTAAAATATAAATCCATTCTTGTTGTTAAAAAAAGTAAAACATAGCAAATAAGTCTATAATCCCAGATTCGGTTATATCACTTTTGCTTTTATAGGGCTATCCATGGTTACCAATTTGAGGTGTTCCCCTCCAAGCTTTTCTATGTATCTACATATGTGTAAATGTACCCATAGAAGACATATGGTAATGTATCATGATTTTTTGTCTACATGAATTGTATCTTGTAATCTATGTATTTGTGTTTTTTGTTATTCATTTTCCCATCCCAACAATATGGCTTAGAGCTCTTTCTGTTCTAGAACATGAGAATTCCCTCATTCTTTTAAATTAACAACTAGTACTCAAGAGAATGGAAATGCTATGGATTATCTATCCATTCTATTAATGGATATGTATATTGTTTCAATTATTTTGATTATAAATAATGCTAAACCACAGCCTATACACATCTCCCTGTGTACACTTACAAGATTTTTTCTAAAGTAGATTTTGAGAAGTAGAATTGGTCAAAGGTTAGCCATATGAAGTTTTGATTAGAACTGTGTAATTCTGCTCTACAAATATTTTTTCCAATCGTCATGCCCACTAAGAATGTATAAAAAATTTCATTTCTACCCTCTCATCAATACTTCATATTTTAGATTTTACCATGGGAAATGGTAAAAATGAATGATTACTGCACTCATGAATTTTACATTGAATGTCATAAAGTATATAAATAGTTATAAGGTAATAAAAGTAATGCCTTAAAGGTTGCTGAACTTGCAGAAGGAATAGCTTGTGGGTGCTTGGCAATGAAAAAAGGTGTTAGCTGTTCCTCAGGATGCCTTAGTGAATTCTTCTCAGCCAAAGGTGTAGGCTCAGAAACCTAGTCAGTCTCTTGGCTCTCTGAGTGGATTCATTTTTCAGGAATGGATTCACCATAACCAAACTTACTGAACCTGAAGTACAGAACCAATTTATTAACGCACAGGAAGAATAAAATTGCCAAAAGGTCCAGACATGCTCGCCAACTGTCACCTTCTGTTCACTGTGACCCTACACAGAAAGCCAAATTATCATTTATATGCCAGCTAGCCCAGTTTTTTTTTTTTTTTTTTTAAGAAAATATACCCACATGGCAGTCCATTTGGCTTGTAGTCTCTGTGAAGCCTCTCAACTGGAAAAACCAGTTTATAATCTTGACCAATGAGAATGGAATGAGAATGAAGAGAAAGAGTAGAGTCAGTTATAGGAAACACCACATTCGCAATATGGAACATACCTGCCCTGGTCAGGAAGTTGTCTCCTAGGCTAAGACATCCTCCCTCTGGACATGGCTGGGGTAGGTCCAGCCAATATTTGCCTCTAGCATTCTCTTTTTTTCTGGACTTTCAAGGATGGACAATCCTCTATATAAGGGGTACATTATATTTTACTATAATTGAATGTTATTCTCTAGGAGTGATCCATGTTATTTAATTCTAATAATAAAATCAATAATTACAGTCGGTGATGTTTATTTAGGGCTTAAGATGTGCTGGGCGCAGTTCCAAGTGCTTTAAATACATTAACTCATTTAATCCTCTTTAAAGTGTCTTTTTCTATCTCTATTTTTGTCCATCATGTGTTGGTTTGAGAGCTTATCTAACTGAGAGAGGAAACTCATTTATTTTATTTACACATTCTTGGAGTGACCCTCAATATTGGTGCAACATATGGAAACAATTAAAATACATCAGAAATTCTAAGTAGAAGAGATTCTTTTTCACTATGTCAATAAGGAAACTTCTCATGAAGGTAGAGTAAGGGCTTTAAAGCATGAGTAGAATTTTTATTGATATAGATAGAAGGAAATTCTATGCTCTTAAAAAATATATGACAGTTTTCTTGCTTAAAAGGTAAGCTTTGACTGATCTGCAAAGTTGTCTTATGTGAAATACTTAATTTATCAATAATGCCTGATAAAGGAGATGTATTTTATAAAGAATTTGCTATTGAGGGTAGGGACGGGGAGCAAATATGAATATTTTTATTGTCTGATTAAGCTAAATGGATATAAAACAAAATGTCATTGGCTCTGTGAGCTTTTTCTTTCTAATTGTGTTTTTCACACAATTGTACGTTATATATCTTAATGAAAATGAGGCTCAAGAGATGCTCTTAAAATCCAGGAGGGGAAATTAGAATGCATGCCCTTGATTGAAGCATTTGTTATTTTAGAGGAAAAAAGCATCAGTGGTCACTTATAAATGGTGAGTCTGACCTACATTGCAGAGCTAGCAAATTTCCTTGGGAACCTGATCAATAACACACCATTAAAAGAGGACCTTGCTAATAGCCTTTCCTTAGAAAAAGCTAAGGTTGACAGTCAAGAAAACAATTTGTTCAATTTCCTCTACTCTCCTGGAATTCTCATCAGATAAAATTGCTCCTTATTTCATAGTCATGAAAACATTTTATTTAAAATAATAATATTGATGTTCATTGTATTTTTATTTTATTTTATTTTAATTATTTTTATAGATGAGGCAACCCTTGGTTGACCTCACAGATTGCAAGGATCTTGTCAGCTTACAATCCCTTATTTTTTTTTAATTTTTAATTTTTTACACCTACAGCACTTGGTCTTCCTAGGTGGTCTCCCATCCAAGTACTAACGAGGCCCAATCCTGCTTAGCTTTCGAGATCATATGGGATCGGGCTTGTTCAGGTTAGCATGGCTGTAGACTCATTTATATCAAAAATACTTATTGTATTTTTGATATAAAAGTTATACATAAGGCCTGCTGAATAATTATGGTAGCAGGCTAGCTGTGCCTGATAACCTGTCTTCCAACTTCCATTACAGTACCTTGAAAAGATGCACAGTTAAGACCCAAACTGGCAACAAAAGAGGAAACTAATGGAAAGACAGAAAGTCAAAGTCTGCATGAAATTTCTACTATCATTGATGGAGATGAATTGAGAATCTTATTCTTGGACTAATGCACCACCTGCCCATGCTTTACATCAGAACTATATAGTCTCAAAGATGACAAGAGGAGATAGTAAGTCAACCCCTACAGAAAGGCAGCTGTCCTTAAAATCAGGATTTCTCAACCTTGGCTCTATTTACTTGGGACAGGTAATTCTTTGTTGTGGGGGCTGTTCTGTGTATTATGAAATGTGCAACAGCATCCTAGTCTCTACTCACTAGATTTTTGAAGCACTCTTTACCTTCACTCCTAGTTGTGACAAGCAAAAATGTTTCCAGACATTGCCAACTTCCTTGAGGGGCAAAATGGACTATCTTGAGAATGTTGACCTAAAAAACTAGAATAGCCAGAGCTTGGAGATTCCTCTCTGTCCCATCTCTCTTTTGCTACTATTAGATCCTCTTTTTTTCACTTTTTATGACAGGAGGTCAAGGGGAACAGACTGTAGTGCTCTGAAGTCTGAGGCACCTTGTTCCTAAAAAAAAAAAAAAATTAAAAAGTGCATTTGGAACCCAATTCATCCATGGTGCTAGAAGTTAAACTAATAGTTACCTTTGAGGGAGAGGAGACAAAGGTAGCTTCTGTAGTGATAGAACTATTCCATAAATTGATCTGGTGGTGGTTAAACATGTGATAAAATTCATTGAGTCCATCTGTTTAGCTGCATACATTTATTTAAGTTATATCTCAGTCAACAACAACAACAAGAACAACAATGAAAGGCTTGGGAGAAAGAAAACCCAACATGGGTCATGTCAAATGGAAAAGGGCAAGGGACCATTTCTTTGAAGATTGATAGAGAGAACGTACCTCTGAAATTAAAAGATGTAAACATTTAAGAATGCACGTGCTTGCATCAAAGAGCTCAGTTTGGGAAGACTAATAGCTTCTCATGTAGTCCATGCCAGCGATCCTCCATAATCTCTATGATGCAAAGGGAAAATTAGCATTAAAAGCTGGGGCTGTTATTCAACCTATTGTCATAATCTTGGAGATTTTTCAGCATACTGTGAGGAGAATGGATTGGTTCTAAAAATGCAAGAGATGGCCTATCAAACTGTACCAACAGAAGCAGACTCCACAGGCTCACTAGGAAGTCAAGAAAGAGAAGCTCCATATCGTTCATTTGCCTGCCTCCTTGAATGCAAGCATTGTACTAGCTAGTATTCTATGCAGCTCTTCTTCTATCACACAGGTACCATTTTTTAAGGCAGAGACTTCTCTGTTCCCCATCTCTCCAGTAACATCAATTCTTCTACATCTAAATCCAGAGAGCAATATCCTAGACAATGCTATGGCAGAGTAAAGTGCAAGGGGCCAGCAATGGCTTATTGTTTTAGAGAATACACAAATAAAGCATTGTATCAGGAGTCATGACAGTGAGCAAGAAGTATGCATTAAGTCAGGCTTGACATGTGTGTAGAGCAGTCAGAATTCCTGAGTGGTCAGTGTAATAGTGGCACATCTGGCACCTCAAATCACGTATCATTTATGTAACAATGATGTGCATACTACACTTATGATAAATCCTCTAGATTCTACTTCTAACCATATTTCCATCTCTAATCCTCCCCTATATAGAGATTTAGGAGGCTGCTGCTAAAAGCAGCAGTATGCCCAGAGTGGTCAGTGCATCTGCCATTTCATAGATTCCAGCAGGTCCTTATTTTGAATGTGATCATTCTGTCCACAGTGGTTAGAATGCTTGAAATGGTTAATGTGTTGAGTGTAATTCATCTCTTAGGTCTTCAGTGTGTTCATAGTGGTTAATTTGTCTAGACCAAAAGGGCCTGCACTGTTCATTTGTATTTCTTTGGCATCTTCTCTAGGCCTAGATGAACTCTAGTATGTTTAGGAGGTAAAGTGACCTGAGGACATACATGTCCATGGGCTTTTTGCATGCCACTCTGGGACATGAGTTTCTACTGCCCCAGGATTGTTCTGTTGGCTTGGCTGTTCAGGCTCTTAAATAGTCTACCTCCTCTCCCAAAGATGAAGGAACCACCCCTGACCTGCCCATCCTAGCTCTAGCAGCTCCCCACCAGGGATGTTCAATAAGAATGAGACTGACTAGTTTTACCTTGTCCAAACTCCAGCCTGAGACCCAAGAGACCTTACCCCTTAGCCTTCTACCAGTCTTTCTCTCTCATCTAGCATTTTCAGAGTTTAAGGAACCCCTGCCATCGATGACCTCCACATATTTCTCTTCCACCTCCTGGCTTTGTGTAGTAAGAGCCATTATTCACTGACTCTCTCATTTATTAGCATTCAATCAGCAAACATTTATTTAGCATCTACTGTACTCCAGGCATTACTTTAAGGGTGAGGGCTATAGCAGTATATGATACAGACAAGATTCTCATTCTCTTGGAGCTTATTTCCTAGTGAGAATATACACCAAATAAATAAACAATCAGACAAGTATATATTAGATAATAATGAGTACTATGATACAAATAAAACCTGGATATGTGATATTGACTGGGGTGGGAAGTACTGAGAAAGTGTAGTTGTTTGCCTAGCAAATAAGAATGCCAAAGATCTAGGAAAGTCTTAAAATAGCCCCATGATTATTGACACTTATTTCTGCTTGTTTCTTCCAAAACAAACTACTTCCTAAATATCCATGTGTTGCCCTACCCCAGAAAGGCTGAGTAATCCAGCTTTAATGCTTGGCTCAGGTTAATATCACCCATTCATGGTAGCACCGTCCCCTTGTCAGTGATTGGTCTAAAGATCTGGGCCTAAGTCAATAAGCACAGAGCATTTTCCTGTTAATAGGGCTTGGTTCAGGAATAGGCATAAGATCTAATTTGAGACAATGAGATGTGTAGGGAGGTTTTCTAGAAATGTCTTTCTATGTTTTAATGTAAAGAGATGATCTGACTTTCTTAGTAGCTGTGAACAAGGAAGCGATCAGATGTAGTTGTTCTTGGCAGCTGGCCTATGAATATGAAGGAAATACTCCTTAGAGGAAATCTGATCTCTAGATAGCTGAGTGTAGAGAAGGAAATTATCTGCTTCTTGAAGACATCAGTGAACCCCTAAGCCAACCCATATTGAAAGCCTGCTCTTCATCACTCATCATTCTTGTGCAGGCCACAGCTTCTGTTTGTTTATGCACACAGCAGGCCAGAGAGGCCCCAGGAGCAGCCCTCAACCAGTGATGGATGAGAGGTGATAAATAACTACCTCAGCTTTCCTGTCTGTTGCTTGAGACAACTCCAAACATCACATGTGATAGACAAGCGCTCTCCAAGAAGAGAATGTTTACCCTGAGCTGTGAATGACAACAAGAAGTCATCTTGTGGGAAGAGTGTACACAGCTGAGGCATAGGTTGGCAAAGACCCTAATGTGGGATTTGTTTTGGCATCTTCCAGAATCAGAAAAAAGGAGGGCAAGTACGGCTGGGCCCTGGGTAGCTGACAGCGGGAGGTCTAGAATCAGGGAATCTGGCTAAGTCCTCCTCCTCATCTTGCTTGCAGTTTGGTCTTGAGCAAGTTATTTAACCCTTTTGAGTTTTTCCTCACCTTTTAATGGGCTTAATAATAGCACCCCTATGACAGGGCTGTTATGAGAATCAAATAAGCTCATAAATGTGAAATGTTTATCACAGTCCCTGGCCCACAGTAGTTATTCTCTCATCTAGATTAGGTTTGCTTGCCTAATGTTCAATTTGCCATGGAGTTTATATCTTTTCGGGGTCATTGTCAGAATGAGCAGAATAAAATCACACCCAGCTGAACCCTGAGACAACAGAGTGCAAATTACCACTGGTAAACCCTGAGGAACCATAACTAAGCATTTATTTTTTTTTTAAATAGAGAGATTATCTGGGCCCATTTAGAGTTTTAGCTGCCCCAGGATTTATCTCCTTGCCAGGAAATCTAGAAGCATGCCTTAAAGGTTTACGAAATTTAAGATAAATGTATCATCTGAGCAAGAACATATCGCCTCTCCTGTAGGAACATCAACTGCAAACTATCAAAAGAGAGTCTGTCAAAATACATAAAGATTGTGGCCCACAATAAACACTTTGGCCAATTTTTCCATCACATAAAATTAAAAACCTACTACAGACATGTTATAGAGAAAAACTTGAAGTGCTAATTTGGTTCTAATGGAACACACATAATTGATTACCTGATGGACCTTGACATATGTATTGTGGGCTGCCTTGAAAAGCTGCCTCTGGACTAGACTCTCCAACAGATATTATTACTCTAGGAAAGATCCTGAAGTAGCCCTTATAAAGAGCACCAACAAAAATACTACTGCCTCTTTAGACTATGTTCAGACCATGTTTAGACCATGTTTGCAAAAGCTAATTGAACAGATGATTATATTCAGAGCTTCCAGAGCTTACCTACAAGTGAGAAAAATTCCACCTAGAATGCTTTCAGCAGTGTGCTGTCATGAGTCCACAGAGAAAGCCAGTGGATTTAATAATGTGTATTCACTTATAACAACAAAAACCAAGAAAATTATTTCAACTCATCTGTCAGTAGTGATGTTTCCTGTTGAGCTCCCTGTCAGAGAAGTCTAATAAAATAGTAGAAACTGCTAAGTAATATTTATCCTAGGGCAGATAATATTTTTCTGACCTCTAGTAAGCTCTTAAAGAAACTAAACCCCTCTACATTTAGTCAAAAGCTGTTTAGTGACCATTTCTGTCTACCATCATATACTAATTTTCTATAATTATGTTCTATTAAAAATGAAATGAAGAGATAGAGGATTCAATTCCTAGCTCTGCCACTTACTCATTCTTTGACCTTATTAATATTGATAGTAATAATGACAGTTAATATTTGTGACTGCTTACCAAGCCTCGAGCACTTTGCATAACACTTAACTTATACCCATTTTATTTAATATTTGTAGAAAGCCTTTGGAAGGGAGATATGTTATCACTCTATCCTTTTTATAATTGAGACAGAGAGACTTTAACAGGTCATCGATGGCAGGGATTCCTTTAACAGAGACTTTTACACTTGTCCAAAGTCACACTCTTAGATAAATCGGTTGCGTTTCCAAGTTGGGCTGCCTGACCCGGAGGATCATGTATTCGCTGTGTGTTCTGCCTCCTCTGGGGCCTAATTTTCACATCTATATTTGTCTTCCTCTCCTGGGTAACCAGGGAGTCTAGAGCTTCCAGAGTTTCCAGACTTGGCATAGGAGTGAGTGGGGCTGGCTCACAGCTGAGGGCATGGAGCAAAGTGTGACTGAAACCAAGGTGGCAGGCCATGGGAGGGCAGGACAGGAAGCAAGGGAATGTGTGAAATGCCCACTCTCAGTCTAGTGATCCAGACTGAGGGATCAGCAACAGAGAACCTGCAGGACTGAGCAAGCAAGTGTGGGAGGCAGGCTGGAAGGACTGCCAGAGTCTGGGAGACCTAAGTCATGAGAACTTATTAGAGAGTGTTCAGGGCAAAGGGTGTTGGTGGGGCAGAGCTGTGAAGGGTGCTGAGGACATTCCTGCAATCCATGAAACAAAGGTAATAACCATCTCTCTCTTACGTGGATCTGTGAAGAGTAATAGCCAATGGATCTGTGAAATAGCCAATGTGCAAGAACTTTGCAAACTCTAAAGTGAATATTTTTATTACAAGGTGTTGTCTATGTTTGTGCACACAAGATAAAATAAATCTATGCATCCGTGTTTCATAACAGCCAGGGCTATGGATTTTTGACCTAGGACACCTCAGCTGGGTTTAGGACTAGGAGGAATGTAAGAAGCTTGTTTGGCAAAGAAAGAGAAGAGATAACTTTCCAGCTTTGTCTCGCATTCTGAAGAGACAATATTCAAGTGTACCAAGAGAAGAATCAAAACCATTGTAAAATAATGCTTTAATATTATGGAGTCTCAGTGATGATGTGTATCATACTGACAGACTAGTTACAGGATTTAAAATACATAAGATGGCTTTTGTTTTGTAGGTGCTTCTCAGCATCAGTTAGTGGCAAAAGGAATCTCCAGAGTTTATGAGTGCTATCCCCACCTTTAGCAGAGGACAGCATGATGGGGAGCTGCACTCAGATGCAGTCAAGGACAGACCTCGGAAGAATTTAACACCTCTGAGCTGCAGAGAACAGACTGGAGATGCACAGGGTGGGTCATGGGGTCACATAGAACATATTATTGGGTTTCGTTTCCACTCTAGCAGCCTAGGGAGCTAGAATTAGCAGCACTAGGAGGCAGCTGGTTTCACACAGCGGTCACAGCGAACACATCCAGAAGAGTGGTAAGGCTTGTGCCCTGATTTGGCTGGCAGCAGGACCAAGAAGGGGGTAGGCAGAGGCACAGCTGTTACCTGGCACGGAGGCCTGGCAAAGAAGCCAGAAGCAGAAAGCTGGAGGCTTTGCAGCTTCATCAGTGCTGAGAAGAAGCTGTGCAAAGACCTTTCTTTGCTGGGAATGCCTTTGGCTCCCGCTGCGTACTGTTTGCTTCAGGCCGAATAGGTAATAGACATTGACATCAACCAGCCCTCTGCATGGTAATCTGAAAGGAGGATCCCAAGGACAAACAGTAGAAATAGGTGAACCCAGCCCTTCAGTTTGTGGAGGAAACACTAAGCCAGAGAAAGCCTTACTTTCCTCTCGGATGAATAAGTAGGAAAAAACCAGAAGAGCAAATGGAAAGAAAAATGGAGAATCCACTTTGAGGATATAGAGAAAAAGGATAAAGTGTTAAAAATAATGACAGATAGCTTTGGAGCAGAGGGTAGTTGATTAAACAGAGATAATTGAGATTTCTCAAAAGGAGACCAAAGCAAAAGGATGAGAGTGACATTCAAATGTAAAATAGAAGACAATTTGCCCGAGCTATGGGAGACCTGATTATGTATATAGAAATGGATAATGCAGCCTCTGTCTATATTAATGAAAAGATATCCAGACATATCCTGGTAATATTTCAAAATTTCAAGTGCTTCCAAAGCATCCAGGGGAAAAATCAGGTGGCCTGCAAAGGGGACAAATCATATTTCCCTCTGATATCCTCTCTACAATATTAAATTTAAGGAGAACATAGATTATAAGGTTAGATGGGGCCAATATTTGGTACAAGAATTTTATTCCAGCAAGATTATTTATATATAATTTTGAAAAGGTAAGCCAAGTAGCTACTAAAGAAAATTCTTCTGAAAAAGAATGACTTAAAGATATAGAACTTAGCCGACTTAATGATATAGAACTCAGTGATGGGAAAATCATAGTACAAAAGCACAAGATATACATAAATAGAATTTAAATAATTGTTGCAAAAATTGTTCCAAGTCTAAGGAAAATGTCAAAAACACAATTTGAAAGAAATATACCTAATAATAAATTTGGCAGAGAAGGTTTTGTATGTTGTCCAAAATACTTGACACATAGTAACCATGCTTTATAAATATTTGCTGAATGAGTACAGGACCCTCACCATGTATGTAAAAATAAGTTGGAGAAATGGAGATGGCCAGTACTTAGAGGAAGCTGAGTCATTTCCTCATTCCCCTGGGTAAAGCAGAAAATTCAGGAGGGTAAATAGTAGAACTTTCTGTTCCCTTTATGCCAAAGAAACAAATTTTTTTTGTTATTTCAAGGTGGAAATCTAGTTCATTATTTCTATGTTGTTGTTGTTGTTGTTGTTGTTGTTGTTATTATTATAAACTCAAAGGGGTTTGGTCAGATTCCCTGAACGACTACCGTAGGTCATGCATTTAGGAAGTGATGGGCACTCTGAAAGCAGATAGGTACCTTTTGCCTCGTAACAAACTGTATCCCCATTGTCTATGGGCCTAAAAGGATAATGTGTCTTTCCGGGTTTCTGTCAGCCATGAAATCTAATTCAATAAAAGCGCATTCTCCCCTCACCTCCATATTAGTGTGATTCATTCTTCCTTAATTTTTTACTTTATTCTCCTGGATTTGCATGATTCATTGAATTAAGTTAGGCTTTTCATTTATAGCAAATTGATTGCAAGCTGATTTGTAACCATGATTTTTTTAAGATCACTTCTTAACAAAAGGCTTTTATGGATGTCTGTATATGAAGCTCACTTACTGGTGAGCGGTACTGTTCCCACATGTAAAAACAGTTTGCTTTGAGATTTGGGGGTTTTAGCTAGTGGTTTTGTGCTATCAACAATATCAGAGTTGTCTGATTCCAGTCACTCTTGAGTGAGAGAGAAATTAGCAAGGACAATTTGTATAGTTTGTCCCAGAAGCTCTTAAATGAATGAGATATGTTCTGGATTAAGGATTAAGACCAAACTGACCCAAGACATTCTCCTGGGTTTGACTGATTCCAGAATTGATTTATCACAGACACCAGTGGTTATAGGATTTTTACCCTTTGTCTTATTATTCATACATACTGGATCATCTTTTGTATAATATGAGATTGTTCTCTAATTTGGGGGTGAAGTCTAGAGAAAGTCTTTATTTTTGTTCTGGGAAATAAGTTTCAGGAATTATTAATGATGCATGATTTTCCTCCCTCCTGAATTTGACCTTGGCTCAGAATAAAAGTGACAGTGAGTTGGGGATTTCCTGGGAATTTCTTTGCCTTGCTCTAAATGTGTCAAAGACATACAACTCTGTTCTTTGTCCTCTATTGTCTATTATATCTAGAGAACATTTAATTCTCTGTTTGAAGAAGGCTAAGTGTGGATTATCCACTTTATAAGTTATCAAGGATGAATTTTAGGGCATTTTTCCTGAATATAAACATGTGCTAAGAAATACAAACTCATTTCAATACTAGTACAACATCAGTAGAACTATGAATTGGCTGCAAATATACACATATATGTATATGTATTTGGCTTGTTTCAAAGCCAAATAAAATATTTTTATATTATCCATTTCTTTATTGTCAGTGCCTTTAGTAAGTGAATAATTTTTGACTTTATATTACTGTTGCTTATTAGATAAAATAAGCACAAAGGCATGAAACAGAATCATCCTCTAAAAATATTTTAACTGTCAAGTTTATATCTGCTAGCTTCTGTGTAATTTTCTTAATAATCCTGTTTTTTATATTTTTAATGTTACTATGATCCAAGAGTTTGCAGAACATTCTCACTAATAGACATATACATATACTATATATATTTCTTTCATGTATCACTTGGTTTGATTCTGTTACATTAGTAACCAAAGGACTTAATTTATTATGTATTTCCAGTCCTACTGTCAATAAAGACTTTATGCAATTGCAGGGATGCTAAAAGAAAGAATGGTAGTGTAGGCCAGTGGTTTTCAAATTTATTCATTTATTTGTTTTGTTTATTTGTTCATTCACTAAGTAGGAGAGAGAAAAGAAGATATATTTAATTTATGTTGCAATTTTTATAATATATTAAAGTTATATACATATATGTATACAGACGCGTGCACACACACACACACATACGCACACACACATAAAATCTCTGAAAGAGATAGAATCTGCCAGCTCACTTGTGGTACTTCTGATGTACATTAGGGTGCTTGGTGGTAGGTGTGGGTGTAGGTTATCCGGAGATCTACATTATAAATGTGAGGGAGAGAAGGTTCAAGGCAGAGAAATAAGGTGGGTGTGAGGAAGAGTGGTATAGGGGGTAATTTTTTCTTTTTCTTTTTCTTGCAGAGGAGGAGCTGCCAGAGATGGGAGGAAGCCCTGGTGAGAATTTGGAGAATTTCATGGGATGTTGCTGTGGGTCGGTTTTGGAGACCCTTTGACATTCTTGCAGAGGTGTATCATTAAGGTTGGAATTTCTCTTTACTTTTGGCTCCTGGGCAGCATTTTCTGGAAGGAGAGCCCATACGTAGACTGAATGTGTGTGCTAGGTAAGGACAATATAATAGTGGGCACGAAACCCATGCTCTCTGCTTTCATGGAACCTACACTCTGGTAGGGGAGCTGGCATGAATCAAATAATGTATCATTCATTCATTCATTCACTCACAATTGTTTTAGCACCTATAATGTGCCAGGCACTGTTTAGGTTCTTGAGTTTCTGATTCATCAGTAAAACAAATAGATAATATTATTCCTGCCTGTGGTGGCTTTACAATGTACCAACCTGTCTAAGCTGGAACTACACTTCTCAGAATTTCCTTCTCTATAAGCTTCTGGGTTATGGATGGCCATGAGAAAAATTTGCATAAGGTCTGGAAGGCAGAAGTGAAGCCACAGCCATTAGTCTCAAGGTCAGCGTAGGGTGCCTGGCACTGCTGCAGCTCACATATTTGGAGCTGATTTGCTGGATCACCTTCTCATGTGCTGTGGGTGACCTTCAGGTCCTGCTGGATCTTCTCCTGCTTCTCTGGGGCCTGGCCCAGCACGGTGCAGCTCCATGACAAAGGGCCAGCTTCTTCTGCACATGCCCCACAGCACTGAGGTTAGAGTCAGTGAGAAATGGGCAGATGTAGGTTCCAGTGTGTCTGCGGTTGTCCTTGTGAGCTCCACTTTGTCCCTGCTCCTGTGCACAGCACATCCAGGTTTCCTTCCTCACTGCCAGAGTGGTTGACTCATGGCAACTTCAGACACCACACCAGATGCAGAGGCAACAGCCCACATAGCCACTCCACCTGCTCCCACAACTGCATGATGACTAATCCTGGGACAAATCCTATTTTCTATCTCTCACAGTCATTCTGCTGCTCTAATTGAACCCTGATGGATACTCTGCCCTTGTGCAATTTACATTCTAAACAGACAGGAAACAGCTTAATGGATAAGTAAACTCTAAAATATTTTTAAGATTAAAAGGTGTGATGGAAAAAAAAATTAGAGGAGAAAATCAGAGAAGGAAGAGTAATGGGGACCCAGGGTGATATGGGGGAAGTGGGAAGGCAGGTGCTTTATTGAATAGGGCAGCCATGATGGGCCTTATTGAGAAGGTAGGACTTGCACAAAGATTTGAAGGAGTTGAGGGGCTAGCCAAAGGAAAAGCTTCAAGAGTAGAGGGAACATAAAACACGTTCCCCAAGGCAGGAGAATGCCTGGAGCATTCCAGGAGCTTCACAGAAGCCAGTGACTGGAAAGGAGAGAGCAAGAAGGATACCCAGGAGGATATCAGGCTGGAACTAATAAGGGTTGGCAAACACTGGCCTGTGGTCCAAAACCAGGCCCTTTGCCTGTTTCTGTGCATCAAGTCTTATTGGCACACAGCCATACTTGTTTGTTTACACATCGTCTAAGGCTGCTTTTGGGCTACTGCAGCAGAGTTGAATGGCTGTGACAGAGACCATATGGCCTACATTGCCTGAAATATTTACTAAAAATGTTTGCCGACCTCTGAGGCTTTGGCTTTTACTCTAAATAAAGTGGAAACCACATCAGTGTTTTGAGCAAAGGAGGTCCATGCTCTGGTTTATCTTATATAAGAATTATTTCTGCTGCTGTGCTGAGAGCAGATTGCAGGGGGCGAGGGTAGAAGCAGGGAGACCCAACAGGAAGCTTTTGCAACAATCTAAGCAGGCAATGATGGTGGCTCGGACCAGCATGGCAGCAGGGGAGGTAGTGAGAGGTGGCTGGATTCTGATTATCTTTTGAAGGTTGAGCCAAACTGACAGACTGAATTTGAGATGTGGGAAAATAGAGGAGTCGACAAATGTGTAATTATAACCTTCCTAAGTGCTAGTATAAAAGGATTCCTTAGAGGTGCCTCAGGGACCAGCAGGGAGGGGAGCTATGCCAATGTCCCCGCCCAAATGGAGCAGTTCTGCTTTGTCTGTTTTATGTATTAGACTTTCTACTAATTCAGTTGTTCTCAATCTTGGTTGCACATTAGAATCATCTGGGGGGGCTTTGCAAATTATTGATGCCTGGGTCCCCTACCCCCCAAATTCTTATTTAATTGGTTAAGGTTTTGACATGAGCATTAGGATTCATAAAACTCCGCAGACGATTCTTACATCAGCCAAAGTTGAAAACCGCTGCTCTGATATTTTTTTTGAACAAACTTCCTATGCTTTTTGAATGATGGAAAAGGGCTTGAGATCTACAAATGTGTGGTAAAATTTGTTTTTTTTTTTTTCTTTTTATCTTCCCAGCACTCAGCACCTTCATAATACCTCCTAATTTCCTTCGAAAGAATTTCTTCTCCCTTTTGTTCACAGTCTTGGTATTAATAGTGCCCATCCCCCACAATTAAGGTGAACTTCCCGGATCTCTTCTCTCTTTCCCTGGTGCAGTCAAACAGCAGCCGTGTGACTTGAGCCCAAACCCTTGAACCAACCAATGTCAGAGATGGTTGCAGGTGACGTTGCAGCAATGGCCAAAATGGTAACATAGTCTGTCCAGGATTTTCCACCATGAGATGGTCGCTGACTCCTGCTCCCAGCTTCTTGGGCCTCAGAGCTTCCTTGGTTCTTTCAATTCATTCCCAAGCGTGGTACCCCAGCCTCCTGTTGATTCTGTCAGTCTCCCGCCTCGCTACATTATGTCAATAAATTCCTTGTTTCTTAAGTTAGCTTTATCTCGTAACCAAGAACCCCACTGATACAAAATGCCTGGGTAGCATTCTTTGCTCTATTTGTATCATGACATTATTCTATTCTATTTATTTGGCAACTCTGCACTGTGATTTCATTTTTGGAAAAGAGCAGACAACAAGAATAACAATCTATCGAACTATGCTTATTCAGTAGGGAACAGATGGATATGAATTGGTGTGCCAGATCCTTTGGAAGTTATAACAATTATTTATAAAACTAGCATTGCTATCAATAATAACAGCAATTTATTAATCATCTACTTCTTGAAAGTACAAAAATTTGATTTAATATTTTTTCAGATGCCAAGTCTTTGGTTGAAAACGCAGCATGCATAAAATCCTCAAACTGATGATCTAGAAAGACCTCAATCTTGGGGCATGTGTCAAATAGTCAGAGGAAGAGGAATTAGTGTTTGTTTGGGTCCTGATGGAAGCAGATATTATGACAGAATTAGAAGCGAAAGAGATTTAGTGTAGGAAATATCTGTGAAAGATTAAGGGGAGAGGTCAGAGAAGCAGTTATAGAGACACTTTAGACCATGCTGCAGGTCTGACACCTGTGAAAGGAAAAGGGGAAGAAGAAGAATCTGTAGGAAGAACCTCAGATTTCAATGCAGCTCTGAGAAGTCTAGATCAGGCTGATGGGAAGCTTCAGAGCAAAGAACATCAGTGATTTCCACGGAGCAAACTCAATGGCTAGTTCTATATTCTTGCCTAACGTGGCTTCTTTAGCACCCAATATGGCTGACACTCCTTTTTTTCGAAATGCTTACCTTTCTTGGTTTTCTATTCTTCCGGTTTTCTCCCCTTCTCTCTCTCTGGCTATTCTGTTTCAATATTATTAGTTGACTCCTCCTCCTCACCCAAATCTAAACTTTAGACTTTCTCTAGTTTGGTCTGAGCTGAGTACTCTTTTCTCGCTCCCTCTCCACCAATGTTTCTTGGTCAGGGTGCTATGGTCATTTTGGACAAGGCAACTCTTTGTCGTGTGGGATTTTCCTTGCATTGAAAGACTTTCACCCTGCATTGAAAGACTTTTAACATCCCTGGTCTCCAGGCACCTAAATCTCATCTTGTCTTTGGGCTTTTTCTCAGTTCCCCAGAAGCTGACCCTGAAAAAAGGCACTCGTGTAAAGGGTTTTTAAGAAAGAGCACCTACGAGAATTGGACAGAGCGTGGAGAAGTAGGGCAGGG
>NW_006432447.1:15317074-15402367 GCF_000325575.1 Pteropus alecto | reverse complement strand
ACCAAGTTCCAGCCTCAGACTGATCCTATGAGAAGCTCCGAGCATAAATTACACCTCAGGGTTGTCTTGGCTTGAGACAGGAAGCTAGTTTTTGTTTTTTTTTGTATTCCTACTTCCATCAGTCATTGGTAAAAACTCTCTCTCTCTCTCTCTCTCTCTCTTTGTGTGTGTGTGTGTGTGTGTGTGTGTGTGTGTGTGTGTGTGTGTGTGTTGGGGGCAAGGGTGTTTGGTGCGAGTAGGTCAGATATTAACTCCCAAGAATTTCAACTCTACGTTTACAGTCAACACAGTCCAGTAGCTCAAAAGAAATCATGGGAGAAGTTGTAGGTGCAGGGCCTTAGAAGTTAAGTACCCAGAAGGTGCTCAGAACTGGTAAAGAGGATTCCAGGGTACCTGGATGGAGCACAGACAGCATCTGTAACAATTGCCTGTAATGGGAATGTAGATGGAACAAGGAGGGTGGAAGCTGAGTGCAAGGAAGAGGAAAAGGGGAGATGTGTCTGACTGCTCAGTCATAAGAAAGGTTCCTTTCAGGTCTATTTTCTGGGAAGCCCTCAGGTGAATGGCCATAGGAAAGTTACATATGAGTTCGTAGGAGCTGTACTGGGTCCAGGAATCAATCTCTGGGATAAACTGTCCACTTTGCTTGTACTTAGTGACCTGGCCTCCAAACTTCCTTCACTACATGTGTCTTGTCTCCTCCCAGCACTGCTCCCAGGCCTCCTCTGAACATAACAAGATCCATTGTGGAGTGGAGTTTAGGTGATCTACTCACTATCAGCAATGAACAGGAACATCTGCTTGGCTGTAACTTTCAGATTAAGGTTTTATAATTTAAAAAAACCCACTAATTTGATGACCTGGCCTCCAAACTTCCTTCACTACATGTGTCTTGTCTCCTCCCAGCACTGCTCCCAGGCCTCCTCTGAACATAACAAGATCCATTGTGGAGTGGAGTTTAGGTGATCTACTCACTATCGGCAATGAACAGGAATGTCTGCTTGGCTGTGACTTTCAGATTAAGGTTTTATAATTTAAAAAACCCCACTAATTTGATAATTTCAAAAGTTAGGAGACTGTTTAATAAATGATTATACTCATAAGTTTCAAAAGAGTGTTGAATACAGAGTACATGTAAGTGCACCACAATCTGGAAACAGAGGAAACTGGATATGTTATTATATGGAAATATGGAAAATTACAGAGAGAAGAGTAATAACTCAATTCTAATTCCTAAAGACACTGATTTTAATATCTCACTTCT
The DNA here is from genome assembly GCF_000325575.1 of Pteropus alecto. Lineage (NCBI taxonomy): Eukaryota > Metazoa > Chordata > Mammalia > Chiroptera > Pteropodidae > Pteropus > Pteropus alecto. The sequence goes on along the minus strand of NW_006432447.1, from coordinate 15,401,103 downwards.
TTTAAAGATTTTTCCATTCGTATTTTTTCATTAATGCTTTTCTCATCTAATGAAAATGAAAGCCCTTGCATATTCTATTGAATGTTCATGGAAAACATTATTTGAAATTGCTGCATAGTATACACATATCTCGTTTTACTCAACATTTTCTGGATGGTTGGATATTAAAAGTTTAATGATTCTGTTTTATAAATACTGCAATGAACAGTATCATAAAGATGTGTGTGTGTGTGTGTGTGTGTGTGTGTGTGTGTGTGTGTGTTGGACTACTTTCCAAAATATTTTGGGGCTTGTTGTGTTTTTCAAGTATGTTTAAAATTTCTTCAATTCCTCCTTTCTTTAAGCGATGGCTCTTGACTCCCCTCCTCTTGAACATGAGGTGAATTGACTTCTAACGAATAAAGAATGGCTTTGGAGACTACATCATAAAAGGCTTACAACTTCTTCCTTGCTTTCTCTTGGAACACTCGCTCTGGGGAAGCCAGCTGACATGTTGTGAGAATGGTCAAACAACCCTTTAGAGCTTTAGAGAGGTTCGTGTGGTGACCTCTGCTAACAGCCTTCTCCAGGACCTCAAACCAATAGGCAGGCAAGTGCAGCATTTTGGAAGCAAATCTTGTAGCCTCAGACAAGACTTTAGATGAATGTAGACAGAGCCAGCATATTGACTACCGCCTCAGGTGAGACTCTGAACTAGAGCTACCTAGCTAACTTGTTCTTGGATTCCTAATCCACAAAAAAATGTGAGATAAAATTGTCTGTTGTCTTGGGGTAATTTTTAATGTAACAATAGATAACTAACATACGGCTCCTGATACATTCAAATTGCCTTTCAAAAGGTTATATAAATTTATTCACTCATCAAAAAATAGATAAGAATAGCTGTTTTACTATGGCTTTTTCAGTTGAATTTTTATGACTAAAGAAAGAAATCTTTGCTCTTGTATTAATAAATTATTATAAGTTTTAGATTCTTTCATTCTGTTTAGTTTAAAATTAGAGTTCAATGTCATTTAATGAAAGCTTTAAGAAGGAAACTATTAACAAAGGACTCTAGAAAATGCAAAACACTGACTTAAGTCATTGCCCGTTATTGAGAAATAATAAGAAAGGGTAGAAAATATTCACATATCGTTATCACAATATTTAAGTTAATTATGTGATATTCTTTATCTTGTCATTATAAAGTTGAGCTTCAGTCTTAAAATATTTCTAAGAATGACAAAAAGTTTCCCATAATCTAGAGAGTTTTTCTTTAATAGATCCCAGAACTGTTGACATGAAACCTTAACACTATTAATGTTTCTTAAAGGCAACTACATTTGCCAGAGCTAGAGAACATATATTTTATTTGAAGTTATTTCTTAAAAAAAGGTGGCTTTGTTTCTCAAACTTGTGACAATTAAGTATTAATTGACCTTGACCTCACTAATCTGGTTTCGCTGATCTCAAGCAGCTTTTAAAAGCATTAGAATAGGGCAAGTATTTGTAAGCTTTTCTTTTTTATGTAAGTAATACAGGTAAAAATGAATATTATAATATAATCAGCCCACAAACAAAAAATGATATCTCTATATCATTTTATAATTTTTCTCTATACTCTTTTGATAAATTAAATACAGGGAGGAGGGGTTCTTATATTAAAATGTTGATGAAGCCTTGAATGAAATGTAATGTTTATAGGTTTTCAAATAGCCTCGTATATGAGAATATACACAGTACAATCAACTACCTTATTACGTCTGTGTTTTCAAAAGCTCACTCATTTCTTTTTATCATTGACTTGAATTTGTAGAGCTCTTTAACTGCTTTGAAGCCACTTCTGTGAGTGAAATTGGAGAGAATGATATTGCCCGTTCAATCATAGAAGCCTAAAGTTGGCTGTCATATTGTTCCACTAACAGTATGTGCTTAGCTGCTAATTGGATGTGCCGTGGCATATGTCTGGAATAGCAAGACATATAGAATAGAAGAAAACACATAACTGAAATGAAAAACAATTTGCGGTACTTATTAGCATTAATATTTTAACTTAAAACTCCTGGAAAACGATGAAGTAATTTGTATTTCCGGAATTTACTCTATATAAAGTGTTAATCAGGGAACTTCTGGAGAGGTCTTTGGTTTGTATTGACTTTTCTAGTCTTTAAGTACATAAATGAAATTCTCCTTTTTGACCTCGTGTACTATATGCTTTTCGTTCTAAATGTACAAGTGGAAAGGTAATAGCACGTGAAGTTCTATGCAATGTCCATAAAAGCATTAAGTTAGGTGGCTGTCTTCTTATTTTTTAAAATGCACTTAAAATATATTTGATATAAATGTATTTATTTTTAAATATAAATATTTTCTATTTCAATATATTTTAAATGTATCAATACTGCATCTTTATTCTGTAGTTCAGGACGATGATACATAAACAGTTTTGTATGTGTTCACTTGAAGAAGCTACCTCCAATTCTTGGAATGAAGCATATATAAACAAATGCTAGCTTAAACAAAGCTTGGCAATTTTATTGTGTTATAACATCATAATAAAATTGGCATTATTTTACTCAGTTTATTTTTATGTGGATCAATGACTCCTGAAAAATTATGAGAAACTCTCAAACTTACAATAATTAGGAAAAATATGATTTTTTCCCCCTTACCCTCAGTTCTTAAATTTTGATTTTAGAAATAAGTTTGCTTGGCCAAATTTATTTCTGACATCACAGAAGAGTCTATAAGGTAATGTATAGCATCTGCATTGTGTAGAAACACTAATCTTTTTGAACTATGAGGGAAGAAAATCATTTCAGTGCAATCCCTTCTTTGAACATTTCTTTAACTACTGCATCCCATAAAAAAAGTTGCTGCTGTAATGTAGTCAAAAGGTACAAACCTCCAATTACAAGATAAATAAGTCATAGGGATGTAACATACAGCATGTGTCTACAGTTAACAGTGCTGCACGATGTATAGGAAAGTTGTTAAGAGAGTAAATCCTGAGAGTTCTCATCACAAGGAAAAAAAAAGTTGTCTTTCTGATTTTGCTTTCTCTTTTTGTTGCATCTATATGAGATGATGAATGTTAACGAAGTTTACTGCAGTAATTATTTCACAATATATGTAACTCAAAACATTGTACCGTGCACCTTAAATATATGGAGTGATGTATGTGAACTGTATCTCAATAAAACTGGGGGAAAAGATGACTGCCACTGTTCATTGGTTGGTGCAAGACTCCTGGGTCTTTCCTCACAATGTTGGCTTTGAACCATCTTCCCTGCCTCCCTCCTGTTGCTTGCACACCTGGACCCTTCCTCCTAGGTGTGTCTCCAGGACTGTCTAGCCCAAGACAGCCATCCCAGTTCTATATACAGCCTTTCCCAACATCTCTGTGTTTCATCACTAATACCTGATGCTGGATCTGGGCATCTGGCATCCACCATTCCTCCTGTCTGGGCCCTCGATGCTCTGGGCCTTTACTCATCCAGAAGTGGAACTGGACATCTGCAGAGACTGTTCCTCCTATGCATGATAATACAGAAAACAGGGCAGAAAGTTGCCAGGCATTGACCCTTCTAATGAATGCCTTTTCGGACAACATACATTTTAAGATTATATAAAAGAGACAAATCATGTATTTGAAAAATTAGCTAAAGGTGGAGTGTTTTCCTACTAAAAAGATTCTCCTATCATTTTGGATGGCTTTGGAAAGAAATAAAGCAAAACAGATCATTATGAAAACTATCTGTATTTCTTGTAGCAAGAATTCACCTGAGCTTTAATTCCACTTTTGCAAGAAAACAAAACAAAAACCAGTACAATACAGTCTTGTGTGTATAGGTCAGTTTCTAAACAACTCCCAACAAATCTAGTGTCTGAGATAGTAAGGAATCTTTTTAGACTTTGTTTCTAGTGTTGTCAGCTCCTCTAGTCCACGCTGCATTTCTGCCAGAGTCATTTAAAAAGTGCGAGTTTGATTGTGATACTCTTCCCCTTAAAAATAAAGCAAATCTGCAACAATAGAAATGTTCCCTTTAAACTCATGGGAGCCACCTTGATCAAGCCAGTCCATACTCCTGTGCATGTTCTTTCTTCCTAGAATTCTCCATTGGTCTGCTTCTCGATCTCCAATTTCCCCCATGACCCATCTCGATCGTCTCCCCTGGGAAATCTTTTTTCACTTTCCTGTGTCAAGTCGAGTCAGTCCTACTTGATGCCATGGCTCTATGTTGCATATAACACAATTTACCACTGGCTTATCTTTCTGTTCCAGTCTTTGAGCTGTTCGAGGATAGAGCTCTATCTCTTTTGTGACCCCTTAACCACGGTGCTCACGGAATATGTGTGGAATGAATAAATTATGTTGAGGAGCAATGAAAAGCCAGATCCAGCAGCTGATTTGAAATCCCAAGGCGTGATATGCCATCAGACCCTATGACACAGATTGTTATGTCTTCTCTTAAAAATATTAACTTTAGTCTGGAAAGTTGGACTACACACAGCCCTGATGTGGGAAAGCAAATTTGACAGTGTCTCAATAATATTTCTTCGCTCCAGCTGGCTAAAGGAATGCTAAGTCAATGCTTTTCTCTCTCTACAAAACCAATACATTTTTATTTGGTTTGTCATTTATCAACCTCTGAATAACTTGTTATAGGTAGAGTGATAGCTCTAGGAGAGGGATTTCTTTGAGACAGGCTGGCTTGCTGCCCAGGCAGGCTCTCTCTCGAGTGCCATTGTCCCAGCAGGGCTGCCCTATTCTAGGTCTTGTGCTTTGCCTAGTACATCCTTAATATTTCATTCAGCATAGAAAGGATCATATAACCAAACCCGCAAGATTGATTTATATTAATCAAGATCTTGATCTTACAATGAAAAATATAACTGGCAAGCAGATGAGAAATTCATGTTAGTTGGGTAGTGTGTTTTTACACTTTAGGAAAATATGTTTGAGAAACTAATATTTAAAATACAAGTTATGTAGTGGATTCAAGTGATGAGAAAGTCTGATGCTCCACTTGCCTCATGGCCCCGAGCTGCCAAGCAGACTGGACGTTCGTGTTCAGGGACCCTGGATGGCGGACTGACTAAAAAGTCTTTGTATTTTGACTTCCCACTTACAAGATCCCCATGTAGTCAGTTCCTGCTGTCGGCAGGATTTCTTCAGACAAGGCAAAATAAAACCGTCAGGTCTCAAATTTTCATATTAGAATTATAAACCAGTAAGAGCCCTGTGACACGGTACCTTCTGGACACCTTGATTGGACTTCAGGACTTTCAGATCCCTGCAGCCCTACATTTTCTTGAATTAATTTCTACATTTAGCTAATCTCATCCATTATGCATTAACTCTTATTAATTTCATTCTTAGAAAATGGTTACATTATTTATAGGTTTGAGGGGGATCTGGGTTTTCCTTCTAATGTTGCTAACACAGTTTTTGGGCACTTGGTTCACTGCCACACACAGTATTTAATTAGTATAAATACTAATTAATAATTATTTTTTAAGCAGTGCTTTTCAGACCACCAGCCCTCATGCATTAGTGTGTCATAAAATCAAATCAGTGAGTTCTGACCTGTGGCTTAAAAATGAAACAGAATAGAAAATATTAGAATGCATGACATGTAGTAAGGCAAATATTGTTTTATACGTATATTGTGTGTACTAGGTTGTGATGTAAAATTTTTTTTTTTGACTCTGGGTTGGGGTTAAAAAAAATTATAAACCACTCTTAGAACTCAGAGCTTTATCCTCTGCTTCAGAGAGCAAGATGTTCTTTGTGCATGAAGGTCTTAGAAAATTTATTTAAATAAAACCTTAGCTAGGAAGAGCCCTGATACTGTGAGGACAGACGGTGTATACTCTGTGTCAGGGGTCTGCAGCAATGTCCCATATTGGAGAGTGTGTGATAGGAGCAATGGTTTAAAAATAGGTGTAAAACACATAAAGCCAAATGTGAGATGAGAATCAGCAAGTAGAAAAGATAGAAGGAGTTATGGACACTGGAGGGTCACTGCTTCTCTGTTACTCGTTTTTCTTTTGCACTGGAGCTTGGGGTTCCCAACTATCGGAGAAGAGCTGCACCCCATTTACTGATTTCCACATAGACAGGGTCACAGGGATTTCTGCTCAGACTCAGACAGAACACATGAAGAGACTGTCATGTGAAATTCTAATTTTCTTAGGAAATTGCTTTCATAAGCATGACAATGCAGCATATAGCTAGGTACTCGAAGGTAAGGATTTGGTAAACTCTTTGAGTCATATCTTCATCCATTCATTTGTTCACCTATTCGTGCATCCATCTGTTCTTCCATCTATTCCTTTTTGAGCACCTATGTATTCTGTGCAAGAAGTCTGCCCTACATGGTGTACTTTCAATGTCAGGACCTCTTGAAAGAGAATTTAAAAGTTGTTTGATATAGTTCTTATCAGATAAATGCATCTTCTCTATAGAAATGGCAGGTGATAATTCAGGCTTCTGCAATCTTGGGAATGCACCCCTCCGACTGAGAGAGTTCTTCCTTGTGTTAAACTAAACTAGCTCCCCTTAGAAGCCTCTTATCTGATCTCCAAATAGCTAAAAATACTGAAGAGCTGCCTGCTGCCTACTTGCCCATCCCAATTCCTGAGCCAATTCCTTAATTATCAGGTTTCTGAGCTAATCTTAATCTAGCCCGATGTGCCATCAGGCTCCCACCAGAGGACAAGATGAAGACCATGTTTGATGTCTAATAGATTTTAGGTGTGGCCCCAGTACAAGCTACACCATTTAAGATCCCACTCTGGTACCCGTTTTGCATTTTCTTCTTTCTGGTTTTGGGTGGTTACTGTAGGATCCCTCTGGAATTGATATTACACTCTGAATCTTGATCTCATTGGGGTCTTAACAACCTTTCAGCCTTTTCCTATCTCTTTATCCCCAGCCGTTGGATGGATGGGATTCAACCTAAACGGTCCTTCTCCTGGCACTATGATGCCCACATCTGGCAGTGCAGATGGAATCCTTGGAAACTGATGCCATCTGAAATTGAGGCTAAGCTAGCTAACCATGTACCTTTGAGCATTCTAATCTAGATTTTTGGCTTATTTCTTCGAGGGCAGTCCTAATGCCAGATGAATCCCACAACTCTGGCACTGTCTTCTGGATTTCTCTGCCTAGTCTTATCTTTGAGGTTCCAGCCTACTTCTCAGTGAGTCTCTCCAAGTTATGCATATTGGTTCTAATTCCAGCCCATGGGGCTATGTATACGATAGCTCTTCATATATTTGTAAATGCTTACGGTTTCAGTTTTCTCTTGCTGCATAACAAACCACCCCAACACTCAGTGGCTCAACGCAACAATAATATTTTTGATAATGATCTTACAATTTGGCAAAACTCAATGGGAGAAGCTCATTTTTGCTCCATTAGGCATTAGCCAGAATAGCTTGATGAGATAAGGATCCATTTTCAAGTGGTTCACTTACATGGGCTGGCAGTAAGTTTGGTTGGAGCTATTGGCTGGGTGCCTCAATTCTGCTACATGTGGGCCTGCCTCTTTAGCTGCTTGAAATTCCTTATAACAGGGTGGCTGGGCACTAAGAGAGAGGAAATGGAAGCTGTCAGTCTTCTTAAAAACTGTGCCTGAAACTGGCACAGTATCACTTTCCCTGTATTCTCTTGGTCAAAGTGGTCACAGATTCGGCTCAGATTCAAGGGTTGGAAAATATAACCACACTTCTTGAAGGAGGAAATGAACAAAGATTTTGTAGCCATCTGTAATGCACCACAGTAACTACAGGTACATCTTGCCCTATCCTCTTTGTTTTACTCCTCCTCCCACTCCTTAAGTCTTCTCTAGACTAAAAGGCCCCTGTTCTTTGGCATCGGTCTGAGTTTTATCAATATATAAACAACATTTACTTTATAAGTAATAATTATGGTCATGTCAGGAATTGTGATAGGTGCTGGTGGTGCTGAAATGATTAAAACATGGACGCTGTCTTTAGGAAAAACCACAGATCAAAACATAGTTCTTTTTTTCTCTTCTGATCTAGTTTTAATCATTTTCTCTCCTAAGCATCTCACCAAGGACTTAATGCTATATTTTAATGTAAGCCTATTATGAAGAATAGAACAAAATTTTCACCTCCTTTGTATTAAAGCTTATATCTTTCTTGATGCGACTCAAAGTCATGCTAATTTCTTTAAGAGTTACATTTCATTGTTATCTGACACTGAATTTATTATCGATTACAACCGCAGGGCTGCTTTTTCTAATGTCCTGTTGGTGTGGCATAGCACTTCTATCTTGTACATGGAAAGCTGGGTTTTAGACACAATTCAGCTGTTTAATGGCTGTCCTTGTAAAATTTCACCTTGTTAGCTCTAAAAGACTGCTCTAGCCTGTCAAGATAATTTAGATCCTTATCTCTTGTCTGAAATACCAACCTTTGGTCAACAGGAAGTTGATGGCTGTGCTCTTAGGTATTCAGGAAAATAATTGATAAAAATGTTAAACAGACTGAATATAGAACCCTCTAATCTGCCACTGAAAATCAAGGATGACGCAGGAATCATCATTCAATTTCCCAGTTGTCCGTGTACCTAGCCCATAAAACTTCATTTGATCCAATAGCGTACCATGAAAATCTCTTGCTGTCCTAGAATTTCACATAAATGGAACTACGCAACATTATGTTTTGTACATAATGTTCTGTCACTAAACATAGTGCTTTAGATATTTGTCCATGATTGTTGCATAGATCTGTAGTTCCTTCCTTTTTTTTAATTGCTAAGTAGTGTTCTGGTATATGAATGTGTTGCTGTTTGTTTAGCTATCCTCTTGGTGGTTTGGGTGGTTTCCAGTTTGGGGCCATTATGAATAGGGCTGCTATGAACATTTTAGTGCAGTTCTTTTTGTGCACATATGGTTCCATTTCTTAGACAAACACCTGGGGGTGCAATGGCTGTATCACATGGTAGGTATATGTCTAATATTTCAAGAAACTGCTGAACTGTTTCCAAAGTGTTTATATTTTAAAAATATATTTTAGGATTGTGTGGTTCTACACTTCTTGTCTGTAAAAGTGTAGCACAAGGCTTGATTAAGAATGTAATATTCACGTTAGGCTTACAATGACATTTCCTGTGAAAATGAGGACTTTGCGATTACAGCTGGCTAGCTTAGCCATCGACACCATTTTCCCCATAATTATGCTATAAATTAGTGGTGACCCCTGAGCCTCTTCTGGTAAGAATTCAGTATCTGGAAGGTGAACACAAAATCCTCCAAGGTGTTCTTAAGTGGTGCCTAAAGGAAAAACATGTTGTAATGTGACATAAGTTAATAATTTTAAGGAGCCCATAGGCCTGGCAGTAGAATTAAATGCTTAACAATAATTCAAAAATGGCTTGCAGAAACTTAAAAATGTGAAGCATTTAGTGGGGCTGAAATTATGCTCCTGACATATATGTGTGACACACGAGAGCACTTACCTGAGAATTTATTATCAGCTTCTGAGCAAACAAAGCCTGACCTACATTTGACTAAAGTCAGCTGTCTTTGGTTAATCCTATGGGCTCCTTTTTATTAATGTCACAATTGCTAATGTGATATAACATTGTCATTACTGAACAGCACAGCGGGATGAGCTGCAGCTGTTATTTCTTTTTTTGAACCTACTGAGTCATTAAATCTGAGTTTGGGGGAAATACAAGTTGTAAAGATTATTCAAATTCTGATTGAGAAATAGGACTACTGGGAAATTGTGGGTACATAGAGTAAAACTTTGAATCAATCAAGCTTCCCTTTTTTTTTTTTTCTTTTTTTTGGTGAAGCTTGAATGTTCAAAATTGTTCCTTATGTTTAATTTGAAATCTGATGTTAAGGAAATAGAAAATAAAAGAACAATAATAATTACATGTTAAGTCTTTTTTTCTGATGGGAAAGTAATGTCTTATTACTGAGAAAATATTAGGAAGATCATTTTCCTTAAAAGAGCATAACATTTTCTTTTAAGAATTCTAATATTAACCGAAGAAGGATATGCTTTTGTTCTAACAAGCTGGAGAATAATCAATTACTCTAATATCTAAAGGAAATTTTGTTGTAGTTTGTAGGTATTCCTTGTAAACATTTCTATCTTCTTTTGGAATTCTTACTTTGCCTTTGGTCACAATCAGGACATGTAAAGGGTATGATCCTGCAGTTCCCAAGGTGAGCCAAGTCATCTTAGGGTGCCTCAGTAATTTTTCAGTTTTTGAGGGAAGTAGAGCGATATTCAATATTCATTGGATATCACAAACTACTAGCCCAAGATTTTTCACAGTTTCTTCAATAAGATTATACGTTATCCTCTCGAGATGATGTCATATATTTGTTATCCTGTGTTTTTGATAGTTACTGAGATAAATAGCAATTACCATATGAAAAGCAAAGCGGAACAGGAGGCAGTGTCAAATCTGATTCCAAAGTTTGAGAAGTTGTGCCGTGCTCAATGCCGACATCCCAATTAGTAAACCCAATTACTTGTGTTTGTTCAAGAATAAAATAAAAACATATTTTCTTTCGGTTTACATGTATTATTTTTTCAAAGGGCTACTAAGTTTTTAGGATGATAAAAGGAAAACTTACCAAGTTTTACTGACCTAACTACTTAGTCAATAGAACAGTTGGTTTTTTCTTTTGGGCTAGGCACACTGTGAAATAATTATGGAGTCACTCAGGATTCCTTGAAGTAAGAAATTTTGGGAACCCTTGGCATAATCTGATGATCATTAATTTCTGACCTGTTATGTTTATTTGATTACTGTGTTTTTGATGTTATTTTAAAATCTTAGGAGCAATGACATTCAGAGGCTGGCATTTCTAAAGCTCACTACTAGATGATATTTTGGAAGCCAGGCTTCTGCAATGACTTCAATGACTCCAAGCAAAAATTTAAGTTTTAAAAAGCTTATCTTTTGCATCATACCCCATGGGCATAGAAGTCCCTAGGGATCTGTACTGCCTGCTCCCACCACTCAGAGTGTGGCCTGAGGACCAGCAGCTCACTAGAAATGCAGACTCTCAGGCCCCACCACGGGCCTGCTGAATCAGAACCTGCATTATAACCAGATCTCCAGCTAACTGATAGGCACGTTAAAGTTTGAGAAGCACTGCTCAATAACATACACAATCTGAGAGATGTTACTATTACAAAGATGGCATCACCCTTTGCATATGTCTTTAAAACCTAGTTTCTCTGCACCTTACATATTTAGGGGCTTACTGTCCACTAGTTAAACCAAATCTTCCTAATGAATCAATGATGGATTATAGTTGAAATGTTGAAATGTCTTATCATTTCTCAAATAACTTAGGAATTTTGGAAGAAGCTTCATATAAACACTTATCTAACACAGTGTTTTCAAAATATCTGACTGTTTTAGATTGAATATTTGTGTTCCTCAACGAAAATTCCTATGTTGAAGCCCTAACTCAGCAATGTGATGATATTTGGAGATGGGGCCTTTGGGGGGTAATTGGGGTTAGATTAGGTCATGAGGGTAGGGCCCTCATGATGGGATTAGTGTTCCTTTAAGGGGAGACACCTGAGAGCTTTCTCTCTTCCTCTTCCTCTCCCCCTTTCTCTCTCTCTTCCTCCTCCTCCCCCTCACCTTCTCCCTTTTACTCCCATTCCTCCTCCCCCTCTCCCCTGGCATGAGAAAAAATAAGAGACCATGTGAGCACACAGTGAGATGGCAGCTGCCTTCAATCTAAGAGAAGAGGCCTCGGAATGAAACCTATCTTGCTGGCACCTTAATCTTGGACTTCTCAACCTTCAGAACTGTGAGAAATAATCTGCTGTTTAAGCCACTCAGTCTGTGGCATTTTGTTATGGCAGTTTGAGCTAAGACACTGGTCATAACCAGCACCAGGCACTCCTGGGAGGCCCTGCATGTTCTAATTCAGTAGTTCTTTGGTCTAGAAATTTGTTTATGCATAGACTACATGGTGAGTATCAGGATCAGATATTTTATTAACTCATTATTTCCCACATATCTCCATTACCTTGAAATTAGTTACCTGATTTTAAAGATCATCTGAGGACTTGTTGGAAACACCCAGGACTCTCCTTTGGAGGATGTGATCCAATATGCTTGTGAAAAGACCCTATGAATCCGTGTATTTAATGAACACCCTAGATGATTCTAATAATCAGGTAATTTGGGGAAAATTTTTCTAACCCAAAGAATAAAATTGATGGAATTTTGGACACTTGCTGTGGACCAGTAGGAAAACATTAGTGAGTCTCTCCATTTAGAAGATCTTTCTACTGAAGAGGCTCCAGGAAAAACAGGTCCTTCCAGCTTCCCCTGCAATGTTGCTGCCTTTTTTTCCTGGTGACCTGGGCTCTTCTCAGCCTTCTGCATCCAGGTATGCCCTTGGATTCTGAATCACTTGGAAGGCATTTGATAAGAAATTCAACCAAGTTATGTATGACAAGTTGTCATTTAATGCAATGTTCTTCCTATGCAGGCTTGCAGTTCAACATGGGCAATTCCCTTCCCTAGAATGCAGGACCATGTGTATACAGATGTGTGGGGGGTGGCGATGAGGGATGGTGATTTTAAGCTAAGAGAATGTTCTTCATGCCCCCCCTCCCTTAATAAGAAGTCATCTAATCTAACTAAGTATAAATAGGTTAGTTTCTAGTTTTTGCCATGGCTTCTAATCAAGCTGGCTCTGAAAAAAATCCCAGAAGAATCTTAAAAATCTGTCCAAGGAAGATTTTCTAAATGTATAGACTTTGCAAACTGTCACATTGGATTGTTGCTTTTGTCTTGTAAATGTCTTCAACATTTCTCAGTGCAGCCAAATCATCTTACTCTCTTGTCTCCTGGCTATATTTTGGAAGATTAGGCTCACTGTATACTTCAAAATGGGTTTTCCTGGTGTGGAGCAGAAGGCAGGGATGTCAGGCGTGTGAGATAGGAAAAAGAGATGTTAAAAGTAGGAAAGAGTCTTCCGCACTACCCAGGGAGGGGTCCATATGTCATTATTCTGGATTCCCATCTTCCGTAACTTAAAGGGAATTTTTACAATGTCCAGAGCCCCTGATGTCCTACAAATGAAGGTGGAGGCTGTCCTCAAATTCCTTGCAGCTGGAACCCACTCAGGTGGCATCCAACTTAACTTCCAAATGAGACGGTACATCTACAAAAGGAAAAGCGATAGCATCTACATCATAAATCTGAAGAATCTGGGAGAAGCTCATGCTGTTATTGCCGTTGAAAACCCAGCTGATGTCAGTATTATATCCTCCAGGAATATCAGCCAGCAAACCCATATTAGTGGCCGTATCACTCCTAGGACCCTTTCCAATCTCATTCAGGCAGCTTCTGGGAGCCGCACCCTCTGGTGGCTACTGATCCCAGGGCCAACCAGAAGCCTCTCACAGGGGCATCTTATGTTAACCTGCCTGCCATTACTCCCTGTAACTCGAACTCTCCTATGTCCTATGCGGTTATTTCCATCCCAAGCAACAATCAGCGAGCTTACACGTCTTAAGTGGTGGATGCAGACCCAGGGGTTTCTGCGCATGTGCGGCACCACCCTGCCAGCTCCCGTGGGAGGTCCCACCTGATCTCCACTTCCACAGAGACCTTGAAGTGATTGAAAAGGAAGAGTAGGCCGCTGCTGAAAAGGCTGTGCCCAAGGAGGATTTTTAGGGTAACTGGACTGCTCCAGCTCCCGAATTGACTGCTACTTAACCTGAGGTCACTGAAGGGCCTGAAGGCCTAGGTGTGTCCTCTGTGCCTCTGCAGCGATTCCCTGCTGAAGCCTAGAGCACTTAGTTGCCACGGAGGACCGGTCTGCAGCCCTCACCACTCAGGCCACTGACTGGGTAAGAACCACCACTGAGTGGTCCTGTTCTTTCACAGACTGTTAAACAGGAGTAGAAACAAGATCAACAGAAAAGAAACACTTTCTTAAAAAATGAAAAGAGTGGGATAAAGGCCACTGTACACCAGCAGAGGCTAGGACCCTCGGGGTGTGATTGCTCTGTGTTCCAGTGTCAGTAAGAGCAGGGCTGGGGATGGAACTTGGGTCTTCTGATTCCAGTTCTGCTTTCCCAAGTAATGAAAGTGATAATAGCAAACATTTATTGAATTTTTATTGTCTACCAGGCGCTGATTTATGATCATCACATATGTTTTCATTATTCTAAGTACACACATTTCCTTACTTTATGTTTATACCACATATGAAGTAGATACTATTACTTCCTCTTTTTGCACCTGAGGAAACTGAGAGCTAGAGGACACTATAACTTAGGTCCAAAGGTCTTTTGTCTATTGAGTGTTGCATCCCTGTGTCAGTTATGAGTTTCTTGAAGTCTCTCGGCTCCAGATTTGTCCTTCGCTTTTTGCTCTGTGATAGTGGACTGGACTTTCTCAGCACTTTTCTTTTTCAGGGGGGTGATGTGAAGCTGTGTCAGTAGAGGGAGCTGAAGGGACATTGCAGGAGGAAAGGGCTCTCTCTCGTTCTGGCTGCTGCTTTTGCTCTCTCCTGCTCCTGCTGCCTTCAGTCAGGGGTTCGAGTATGAGGGATGTCCGGTGGAGTCCGGCCCCAGCTGTGCACTGGAGTGGGCAGTCCCTTAGCGACTTTGCAGCCCCAGCCTGGGCCCAGTGACTACTTTACTCTGGCCCTCCTGACATTAACATTGCATGTTCCAGGCTTTGTGCCCACAGGGGCATCCTCACTCCTGTGCACACTCCTCCAAACCCATCTGGCTCCTGCCCTGAGGTTTGCTTCCTGTGGCTCTCCTGGTGTTGACATCGTGCCCCAGACCTCATACCTGCAGTGGCACCTGGCTTCCTCTGCAGGCCCACTCACCTGCCATAGCTTGCCTGTCCCCGGGAGGGTTGCTGATGCTTGCCCAGCAACTCTGGCCCATCTGTGGCCCAGGCAAGACAGTGACCATTTTCACTATCCCATGGTCTGCAACCTCATCTTCTTCCATAAGATTTGAACCTCAGCCTTGGGGAGGGAACTCTCTTTTCGAGTTTCTTTTTCCTTGGACATTCTCCCTTGGTCCAAGGTATCCTTTAAAGTTCTCTTTACATCTTTGTAGTTACTCTCCTATCAGAGTTTAGTAATTCTTTATATTAAACTTCTGTTTAATTACTGTCTTCTGACTTCCTAATTGGATCCAGACTGCTACAGTCTCTTCCCTTCTCCCTCCCAGAATAATCTCTTCAACTGTCTACTTCGCTTTATATGTGATTTACTTATATGAAGATATGTTTGTCAATTGTCCTATTTCTTTGAGCTTAGGAGTGGACAAAGTAATCTCTAATAACTGATTGATTACAAAACACATTCATTCATAAAAACTTTTCCTGAATGGCATATTTTACTCAGGGGGCTGAGGTTCATGAGGTAGGTTAAAGTACTGTCTTTGCCTTGATGATCTCACAGTCCTGTACAAGAGGCAAAAGTTTAAACAGACAAATTAGACTACAGTGCGATAACTATTATAGTTGAGAAGTGAGCACAGCTCTCTGGGAACACGATGACAGGATGACTCATTCTGTCTGAGGAAGCAGGTGCAGCCCCATTTGAACTACATCTGGAAGTTTACCCAACTTTAAAGTCTATGAAAATCTATTTATATAGACCACTATATAAAGGGTTATGTAGATAACTATAGACTGAGTTTCTAAACTTTATCAGAGAGGGAGAATGTTAACATAGTGGTAAGGGTAACACATAAGGAGGGATGGTGAAATATCATTGCTGTTCTGGAAGTCACAAACCAGGGTGACACATAGTACTGGCTTTGTCATCAACTCACCAGGGAACCCTGGACACATAGAAAACTTTGTGGAACTAAACTTCTTCATCTGTAAGTTCAGGGCATTAGATTACATCGTCCAGGATGTGTCTTCTAACTCTAAA
Organism: Pteropus alecto; assembly: GCF_000325575.1. Lineage (NCBI taxonomy): Eukaryota > Metazoa > Chordata > Mammalia > Chiroptera > Pteropodidae > Pteropus > Pteropus alecto. Next base: position 15,385,177 of record NW_006432447.1, on the reverse strand, counting down.
TGGCGTATTATTTAATAGAATGCATTTAAATAGCAGATGCAGGATTTATGAAACCAAAAGAAAATTTTAATTAGAAAGCATTCTGGATTGGATTTTTTTAAAAGGTAAGGAAATGTGTGGTTTCATAGTAGAAGACATCATAGAAGAGATCTCACAAAGAGATGTTTTAATCTGAATGAGGTAGTGTGTCTATTGTTGATTTATTTGTCTTCAAGAAACGTTTATAACCATAAAATGTTGGCTCTGTAATGGATACTTTATATTTTCTTTGCAAATGATAAAGTCAGCCCTGTGACAGCCCTGTTTTGACACATCTTTAATTATAGTGGTGGCTGTAGATAGATGTTACTAGGGATCAAATGGTAAAAGGGTAAATCATCAAATCTCACATTGTGAACATTTTTCAGAGGCTAAGGTGAAAAGCTGAGACATAGATTCTTCAGTGAATATCATGAATGAGAAAGAAAATGTCCAGAATGTTTGGCTGTTAATTTATCAGTGTGGTATAGTTAAAGTGCCCTGGAGAATATTAGCATTAAAATTATTTTTGGATATTTAACACCGGAGGTGGCAAATGGCCTTTTCAACAGATTCTACTTATTCTGTCTGCAATAGCTTAGTATTATGACTGAGGAAATGCGCTTTGGAGTTAGTTTGCCTTGGCCAAAATTCTAGTTCCAGCACTTAGCAGCTGTGGTAGCTTTGAAAGATTATTTACTCCAAACCTTTGAAAGATTACTTAAACTCTCTGAACCTTAAGTTTACAGGTCTACAGAACAAGGATGATAATAATGGCACTTACATTGCAGGATTAGAAAAGATGATATTTGTCATAAACTACTATAGTGTCTGGCAAAGAGGAAGCACTCAACGAAAGTTAAGATTTATTATGATCACTAGAGCAAATATATCAGGAAAACAATATGGAAAGCTAGATGCCAAAAGGATGAGTGCAAGTCTTGGATTAGGAACTTAGTGTTTGAGTATTCTTGGGTTAGCCCATTACGATCTTCAAATCCTGAGATTTTTATTTGTAAACTTGAACTTATTATGTTTACTTCCTTCCCTTATAAGACTGTTGTGAAATTCTACATGCCATGGACCAATGGGAGTGTTTACTGTGATGCAGGATCATCTTTCTCCCTCAGGTTCTTCATTCTTTCTTCCACCCTCCTAACATATAAATGGAGTCTTGAGTAAAACACAGTTAGAAGACAAAAACTTGTGTAGCATCATGATACATCTTTTTATATTCTATTCTGTTGAGTTTCTCTTCAAGACATACTGAACTCTCTACCTGTCTTTGCCTCCTTTTCTGCCATCTTAGTCCAAGATACCAACTTCTATCATTGAGGGAAGTGGCCTCTTCATTGGTATTCTGCTTCTACTCCTGACCCCTTTTAAGCCTTTTTTTTTTTTTTGCTAAATATCCAGAGAAATGTCACTCTACTGCTTAAAGCCCTCCAATGACTTCCCATTATATTTAGAAAAAAATAAAATATAAACTTCTTACCACAAAGTCACGCATGATTCTATACGTGCTTTCTTCCTCGCTCTCATCTTCTGTCGTTTTCATGTTACCCACTTCACTCTAGCCTCATGAGCCTTCCTCCTATTCTTTAAGAAGGCAAAGTTCATTCTTGACTTAAGAGCATTGATTTAGTTGCCCTGCTAGCCTAGATGATGGCTTCCCCCAGTCCTCTCGCAGCTGGCTCTTTCTTGTCATTCTGTGGTCTCCCCAGAGAGGCTTTTTTTTTTTTTCCTTTTTTCTGGCTATTCTATTGTGTTGTTCTAATTTTATTTTTTTCCATAGCTTTCATCACCATTTGCTATTTTCTTTGAAGGTTAGCTTCAGAGGAGCAGCATTCTCATCTGTCTTGTTCGATGCATCATTCCCAGGACCTAAAAGAATATCTAGCATACAATAGGTGATAAAAAAAAAATCCATTCGTTGAACATATCAATTAAACTTTGAAAGAGATCAACATTAGCAAGGAAATGCTTATTGTCAGTATTTTTTGGTTGTTTCACTTAGAAGACTAAAGGACCTAAAATCTCCTTCAGGATAAGACCTCAAATGCTTGAATCTCTCTTCTTCATCTACTCATCTTGAGGAGTCTGGAATGGCTCATAGCTTCTAGAGGGATATGATTCTCTTATTTGGTGACAGAACTGACATCTGGAAGGATAACAAATAGAGGAAAAACACTGAGGGAATCATCAGTGGTAGAACGGATCTGTAGCAGTAGAATATCTCCAATTAAACTGTTGTATATTCATACGATGGAATACAAGAAAGAAAGAAATACTGCTATGTGCAACAACACAGATAAATTTTATGATCACAATGATGCATGAAAGGAGCAATGGTACACAAACTATATACTGTATGATTTCATTCATACAAAGTTCATGAACAGGCAAAACTAATCTATGGTGATTAAAATCAGACAGTGGTTACCTCTGAGGGGAAAGTATTGACTAGGAGGGGCATGAGAATATTGGAAATAGTCTGTATTACAATGTAAAAATGTATCCCTTTTTATAGTTAATACAACTCAATGAAAATGTTTTAAATATCCATGGGTAGAGCCATTAAACAAACAAACAAACAAACAAAAAAACAGACTAAGGAGGAGGCCTTGGGGGAAAAGAATAGAGAGAGAGAGATCAGAGGCTGTGCAGGTTTATTTAAGGTAGACCCAGCATGGACCCATCATCCTTTGGCTCTATGGGTAGGTGAGATAAGCCAAATGAAACTTCCTATTAAGACTTCACCTACAGATTCTCAAAACCTAATCATGGGATCCCAACTCTAGTGCCCAAAGAAAGTTCAGGAAATTCAACATTGCTTAAGAGTCAAGATTTTAGTAGCAAAATCAAGCATAGGAAATGCTGAGCTATGGAATTAAGAAAAAAAGTCATAAAGGCGACACACTTTGCATGCAAAATTTAGTTGCATGATACCAAAAAAGCAATGAGGCTGATGGCCCTCTGATTTTTTTTTTTTTTTTTAAACAGGGCAAAATAAGATTCTCATGCACAGTAGTCATAAAGGCTTCAATGACACAAACTAATCAAGAGTAAAACCCTCACCACCTAAGCCCCCCTTCATGTTCAAATCCATATTTCTTCCTAGGTTAAAATGCAATGTCGCTCTCAAGTATCAAGTTCTCTGGAACTATGTGGAGCTAAGGTCATGGGAATAGGGTCAGCTGGCAGAAAACCTGGCATGCTGAGGCTCGTATAGCCATTTAATTAGGTAAAATAACAGTCAATGCCAGTAGACTGCTGTTTGGATGATTTGCATTTTCCATAAATAATGGGGCAGATATTTATTCTTTGTGGAGAGGGATTACTTTCCTCCCTTTTGGCTCAAATTCCCTCTGAGTTTTCAGAATAATCAAGTGCTTGGAAGTAAATTTTGTAAGATTCGTTTTATTTTTAAAGATGTGAGGGAGAGTGTGTGCAGCCGAAAAGCCAGTTCCTAATCTAATGTCTTTTCCTTTCATCCACACATGAAGCTTGCATTTCCATGAGCATTCATGGCTGGCATGTTGAAGCGCATCTTGCAATTCTTTATCGAAGACTCAAGGTTGGCTTAAAGAGCTAGCTTAAAAAGCACAACTTGTTTTCCTTATTTCAACAGAGCAAAACAACTTATCTAATTTGCAGTGGGTAGCCATCCAGAATTGGGTAGCATTGCAGTAAGTGGTGCCTTAGTTCCTGTCTTTAGAGACCCTGTGGATTTCCTCTTTGGTCACCCTGTTTTATCTGACCATTCTTAAGTGTAAGCTATGTTCCTCCTACCCTTTGTCCAGGTTTCTCCAGCCTGCGCTTATAAGTGGAACTATATTATTAAGAATCAGCTGGTTTCTCTGGCCTTAGGTCTCCCCAGTGGGTAGCTCGTATGTGATTACAAACCAGCCAGGCTCACGCTGGGCACCACCATGTCAACAAACAATTATGTGTCTTCCACCTGCGAGGGCCAGTAACCCTTGAGATGGCAAAGCCAAAATAGGGAAGATTATATGATGGTTTTAAAATATGGCTCCAAATTCTTTGATGTTCCTCAGTCACGAAATTGAGTCTGTGTCCCTTCCCCTAAAATCTGGGCAGGCCAATCATTGCTTTGACCACTAGAGTTTGGCAGAAGTGATGTTATGTGGCTTCTGAGGTTAGGTCATAAATGGACACATGCTTCCACTTGGTTGCATTGGAACATTCTGTCTCCAGGTGCTTCCTCTTGGGATGCTCTCTCTTAGAACTCAGATGCCAGGCTGTGAAAAGACCGAGCTTCATAGAGAGGCCACGTGTAGCTGCTTTGGTCAAAGTCCTTGCTATGTCCAGATTTGAGTCATCCAAGCCAGATCTGTGAGTGAAGCAGCCTCCAGATAATTTCAGTGCCCAAACATCTGAATCACTTCTATCCCTCCCACACTCTTCCCAGCTGAGGCACCAAACATTGTGGAGCAAACATGAGCCTTTCCCACTGCTGCCCTGTCTGAACTCCTGACCCTCAGAATCGTGAGATTTGATAAAAATGATTATTGCTCTCAGTTTGGGATGGTTTGTTATGCAGCAATAGATCACTGGAGTGGAATGCCTTTTGGATTTCATGTCAGCTTTGTCAGAGGAGTCCTTAGTAGTCCTGTTTATACCTCCAAGGTCACTCAGACTCAAGAGTTTTCTTTCCATCCTACAGCTCAGCTTCTTTACTGGGCGAAGCCTTTAGTGATTGGTTTCCTCCTTTGTTCATATGAAGGCTGAGAAGCATCTCTACATACAGAGGTCCACTGGGCCTGTCCTACATTTTCTCCAGACTTCTTTCTCCTAACATTCTTCAGCACCTCTGTGTCAACAAGCCTCTGGTGGGCATAGTCCATCAATTTTCCAAATGAATCTAGATAATAATTAGTCCTAGTTATCCTCACTCTATTGAGAACCTGCTGACTTTCATTTAAATTAAAAAAGGGCTGATGTTTATTGATTAGAGATGACATGAGCAGGTACAACACGAAGGGAACCAGATATTTATGTTGTGGTATACACATGTAACCCAAATACCTGACCCTATCCACACCTTCTCCATCACATATTTTACCAGCTTGTAGGTGAAGCCTTTGGAGAAAAATATTCTTGGGAGAAAAATTTCTTTGCCTTCTCATGCTCAAATTTAAAATGGGTTGAAACAATGGAAATTTAACTTTTCATGTAAAGAGGAGCCCACGTGGAAGTGTTATCAATCCCCTAACCCCATAAAAGAAGGATAAATAAAACATTTAAAAGATTTCTAGTGAATACAAGGAAGCATTGATGACACTAATTATCTTTGTCATGATCTGTCACCCTTGTCTCCACAATTCTGTGGATAATGAAGCAGCACAATAGAAGGGCTGATATCTGAGTTTTAAATCATTTTCATGTTGGCTTTAAAATTGAATCATAATTATCAGAGATGGATGGGGCATTAGAAATTACAAGTCTACTTCAATCACAGATAAATAAACTGAGGTTCAGGTTTTATTTTTCTTCTTATTAATAAACTCTGTGAGACTGAAGTCATGAGTTGTATTCAAAATCACACTATGGTGGTGAAGTTGGACTTTTTTTTGGTGGTGAATCAATAAATTTTGGTAACTGAATAAATTTAGAAGTACCTAAAAGATGTAAATAGTATGTTGTGGTTGCAGTTCCTCTGTGTAGTACTATAATTTTGGAATCTCAATCCTGCAATTTTTAATATCTGCCACAGAGAATTGTAGTAAGAATTAACTGCGATAATGAGGCAGAGAGGCTGGTGCTCACCAAATTTTCTCTGTTCTCACACATTTCCCACAAATCCTTGCAGTTTGGTGGGCCATGTGTCTGGTTCTGGCCAATGACATGTGAAAGTACTCCGCATCACTTTTGGAATGTAGTATTAAAAAGTTGGTGAGTAAGTTGCTAATCTTTTTCTTCCTATGCTATGGCAACTGGGAAGGAATTATAGGTAGCATAGCTATAAGAGCCTGGGTCCCTGAGTGATGTGTGGAGCAGAGCCCTGGCTACTGTAATTAGATAGGCAGCATAAATGAGAAAAAAACTTATAATATCAAATCACTGAGAATTTGGATGGCTTGTTACTGCAGCATAAGCTTAGGCTATTGTAAATGATATGAGTCCTACAGGAAGTAGGACACTTTTATCATAAAAACAAAATATTTAGTATTGGCTTAATGGTTGGATAAAAGACAGTAAGGATAGTGATTTCAGAGGCCAGAAGAATGGCAATCCATATTATGTAGTGGCAAAATGTTTGGCATTACTGTCATTTGCTATTACTGGAGAAGCAGATTATATTCTGATGAACTTATAGTTCTAGGGGAAAGGCTGGAAAACAGAATATTTTCTGAAAACATGCTTCACAAAGAACTATGGATGAAGATGCCAGCCCATGGAATTTCTGAGAATCAAATAGAAGTCTGCTAAATTTTTGAGAAGATAAAAAACAAAACAAAGCAAAGCAAAACAATAACAACAACAACAAAACCTCACCACAATATAGTAGAGCAGTGGTCATTCCACATACCTGAGCAACTGCCTGGATTAGAACACCTTGCTGATCCCTATTAGATGTAAAAAGTGTGCAATAAATGAACTTTTCTGTGTTAAGTCATTGAGATTTGGATTTTTTTTTTTTTACTGTAGCGGAAGCCTTGTCTATAGTGACTAGTACAGTATGTAACAGTTTTAGTGAGCACTCGATAAGTCTTGTCCTATACCTCTTACTATTATTATTATTATTGTTGTTGCAGTAATTGGTAAAAGTGTGTGATTGTAGTAGATGGAGTCTAGATTAGTCTGTTGGAGAAAGGATAATACTATGGTCACCAGAGTAAAGAGTAGCACTAACTTTGGTTTACACAGAGATTGTTAAATGAAATATAAATAAGAGAAAGACAGGCAGTGAAATAAGTGAGGTGAGCTAGAAACTGGGAGAACATGAGCCTTGTGCTAGGGGTGTAGTCACTCTTGGCTCCAGCTAATATGGATCTAGTTTTTTCAAGAGAGGCTGTAAAATCAAAATTTTATATGAATTTTTCAAGAGTTTGAAGTGTTGGCAGTTAAAGTAAATATTTAAAAAGTACTAGACGGGCCAGGTATGACTCATGGACCACTAGCTGGCGACCTCCACCTGCAGGCTGACCCCGGGAACTAAAAATGTCTAATAGCCAACAGTATTCCTGAGGGTAAATCTCAACCCATTCAATAGATCGTAGTTTGCAGAATTATAAATGTACAAAATTACTATTGTTTGGATTTACCTCCTACCAATCTGGAACTTATATTTCCATTGCAACAGCTCTGCCAAGTTGTCTTCCAGCTGAGGATCCAACACCTGTGGGAGTAGGTGGCTCACTACTTTATGAGGTGTAGCCCATTGCATCTTTGATATCCTCAAACTGTTAGAAAGTTCTCTCCATATTTGAGCTGAAATCTGCCTTCCTATAGCTCCTCCTACACTTTACCTTTCCCCACCTCCCTGTGGCTTTCTTGTGGGCCCTACAACAAATTTTCTAAAGCCAGTGATCTAATGATGTAATAATGTAGTTCATCTAATGAACTACAGTGGACATCTCTTTCTGTTTGTTTTTTTCCTGCTCAGCTGTTCCTCTTTTGCCCCACCCTCACCCCTCTTCTTATGGCAACAGCACCTTCCTTTGATTATTCTGTGTGTAAAGGGCTCCAAATCACAATATCCTGTTCCCTGCCTCCTGTCCCTCCCTCACTTCAAACCAGGCTACAGAGAATCCAGCATTGGCTAACTATAATACCCCGCCACCAGCCTTCGGGGATTATTGGCTCAGGGGTGTCTGTGTGCCCCCAAATAGGCACCGTAGAGTCTCTTCTGTAGATTTAATATAGGGCACTGTGAGAAGAAATACTGTCTGTCCTCTGGGGTCCCTAAGACTATGAATGTTTGTAGTCATTTTCTTCTGCCCCCAAACCGTACTGCATAGAGCAAAGTGTCTGGAGCAGGAAAAAGTGAGTGCAAAATTCAAAGGGCAGCAGAGCAGAAAAGAGAAAAAGAAGCAGGAAAGAGAATGAGAATAACTTTTTGATTCTCTGTGGCACTTTTCATCCTTGCATCCTTGCCATTTCTTAGTTATGAAAAAAAGTAGTTGCACTAATTTGAATTGAGTTCCTGTAATTTACACCGGAAGGGTCCTGATTGACCCCTAAACTATGCTGGAGATCATGATTACAGCAGCCCACATGCGATACTATAGTTTCATCTCCCCTTTAAATTTTTATATCTTTTTGTACATCATTATTCACAGCATTTAAAATATATTTTTTTATTTGAATCATCTGCAGTTACTTGTGTCTTAGTTTCATATTTCCAATAAGTTTAAATTATGCATTTTAGATACAACACATTTATTTTAGCTCAAGTATCTTTGTGTTCTATATTTTTAAAAATTTTCGTTGAAACTATTTTTACATTCCATGAATTTGTTATGTAAACTAACTACACAAAAATGATTCCCAATTTTTAGTTAGCTCTTGACAGTAACAGCAAAAAGATGTGATGGCTGTGACTGAAATGTTCTATATTTCATACATCATAAAGCAATATTGCATCATGAAATACTAATCTACATTCCAAAAATTATAGTTAGTTGTTTCCAAGCAACTGTAGGCACTTATTTTTTAGGTTACTCCCATCCTCATAAATGTGACCAGGAACAGAGTCCTGTAGCAGTTTGCCTTATTGCTATTTCAAAGCAGGTCCTTGTGGTTAAGTAAAATTTTCTACAGGAATCACACGCCCAGGTTAGTCCAATGGGCTGTGTCAGCCACATGTAAAGAATATGACAGTAGTGGAACTTTAATGTGTTTTTCTACCTTGACTAAATCACCAACTGTCATTCATGCTTGGAGGACATTTTTAGGTTTTAAGCTTGAACCATTATAAGACTTCTACCTTCCCAAGGGTTAGTGTCATTACTGTGGTTTCCTTCTGGCTGGCTGGTCCCATAGAGTTCTTGGCATTCTTCATTATACACCAGCCCAAGTACCTCTGCTTGGAAAAGTCTAAACACACTGGAAATACATTGGTGTAATAAGTAGAGCTAGAATAAAAGAGACAGAGAATTAAGGCGGTGAAGGATTAACTTCATCCTCAGGAGAAACATCCCAGCTCTCCAGGGCTGAGTGGGTTCTCCTCCTCCCCATGGCTCACATCTGCATGGACTGTCTCATGGCATGAAAGCTTTCTACACATCAGAATGGGTTGAAAATGAGATTTTTTGGAATGATGTGCCTTCTGAGAGCAATTTTCCAAAGCCGTAATTCGTATTAAGTAAGGGATACAACAGTTAGAAAGTCCCTAATCCCCAACTGGTTGGGATTCTCTCTAATTCAAGTTGTCAGCCACCAGCTCTAGATGTGATGAATGGAGAGAATGATTATTTTTAAATTCACATCTTCTGTAGTAGATAAATATATCCCACTTCATTTTTTACTCTGAGGATGGAACAATGTTAAGATTTATTTTGTATTGTTGCTGCAAATTTGTTACAGATATTATGTTTTGTGAGGAAATTATTTTTGAGGGGAGGCACATACCTTATATCTTACTCTAATTCGTACCAGATGTTGGCATGAACATTACAGAAAACAACAGGTTTCAGTGAGAATGTAACCATAGTATACCATATACCATGTCGTATAGGTACATAAGTACTACTTGTTATAGCAAGTAAACTTATTTTTTCAAATGAACTGCTTAAATTTCAAGCCTATACTTTAGGTTTTGTCCTTTTTATTAACAAAGTTTCATTTTTTTTAAAAAAAGATGGCTGGTTACTAGTCACTGTGAATATTGGCATTGCCAAGGAGCTTGCAGCCATATAGCCACAAGGAGGAGCTCAAGCATCGAATGAAAAATTAACACACATCATTAAGTGTGGTGCATGCTGCTTTCGGCAATGCATTAAGGCAATATTTATTCTCAAGTGGTTTGTTGGCCTTTTGCCCAAATTAATATCACTCTGGGGGCACTTATGTTGATATGCTGGTATGTATCAGAATATTTAAATACATGTGATAACATAGACATAATCTATTCTTTACACAGCAACCAGATGGATCTTTAAAAAATGCAAATGAGATCATGCCACTCCTGGCTCAAAGCCTTCCAATGCCTTCTTTTCACTTTGAGAATATACTGTGCAGTTTTTAGTATGTCTTGTGGGGCCCTGTGTGGTCTGGTTCCCATGTTCCTTTTGCCTCCATCTCATAATGCCTGCTTCTGTAGCCACAATTGGCTTCCGACAGGTTCTCCTTTTCTGCCTTGGAGACTTTACACTTCTAGTTTCCTCAGTTCTTTCAGATCGTTGCATGCCTGCCTCCTAATCTTTTGAATTTGCCTTCAGTGTCACCTAGAGACTTGATTTCTGATACCTACTGAATGTAGGTTAGCTTGACTTCCCCCCTTCCATTATTATTCATCCTCATTCTGTGTCCATTCTTTCTTAGCATTTATCACAAGCTGTAACTCTTTTGGTTATTTATGTGTTTACCATTTATTATATGGCTTCTGTGTTTGAATGCATATTTGAGAAGAAACTTTATCACTGTGGTATCCAGACACCTAGCATAATTCCTGGCACAAAGTATGTGTGCAATAAATATTTGTTGAACGAATGGTTTTTTATAATTGAAACTTACGAAACATGATTGGGTCCAGAGTGGCCCTGACATAGCTTTGGAAACAGTTTTTAAAAATTAGTCTCTCAGAGTCAAATCTCCTTCCATATAGTTGATCCTCTTTGAGGTGAATACACAATGCAATATACAGATAATGTATATTGAATTGTACACTTGAAACCTATATAATTTTGTTAACCAATGTCATCTCAATAAATTTAATAATAATAAAAAAAGGGTAAAACACCAGAGGAGAAGGAGAGTGGAGGAAGGATGAAGAGGGTAAAAGGGGTCAAATATATGGTAATAGAAGGAGACTAGACTTTTGGCGGCGAGCAGGCAATACAATATACACTTGATGTTTTATATAATTGTACATCTGAAACTTATATAATGTTATTAACTGTTGTCATCCAAATTAATTTAATAGAAAGAATAATATACATAAAACAATAAAAAAAAAAAGATTAGTCTTCCATCTCAATGACCTTTGCTCATAGTTGCAAGGGCTACTTGTTGACTCACCAACTATACACATACTATTCCTACTGCCCCAAGAAGAGGTAACAAATGTCACTCAGTGAAATCTAAAAAGCTGCCAGGATAGATTCCTAGCAGCATTGTTGGACAAACAGAATTAAATTTAAGCAAAATATGCCAACATCTTCCACTGCTATCTGTATTATTTGACTTGCGAGGACACGAGGTTGTTTGTGAGAAACAGTTTCTTCATTGTTACTTATGTTTGGTGGCATCACTGGCATCATGGTTTTGAAGGGGCTGATAAGACTGGTTCTCAGTGACCCCATCTGTCAAATGAAGAAGGATATTTAGCTTGTTTGGAGCTGCTGTTCTTCCATATAGAAGCCTTGAAAAAGGCCCCTGTGTCACCCTTCCTCCAGAAGCCTAGCTCTGAGTAGAGGCAAGCAGGCCCCTTTTCCGAATCTCATTTTCATGTAGGCGCTCACAAGAAATTCATGGCTCTTCAAAACCATATCCTAAAACTCATTAAGCTTGAGTTTCTGTCAAGTTTATTATTCTAGTAGATACAATATATTTCAATTTTATTTGGGTTTTGTAAATAGTTTCTGATTCTTTCAGTAATGACCGATAATTATTCAACTTTGCTCTTTTTTTCCTTCCCAGGACACTTTTTCCATGTATTATATTTATTTACCAAGAAAATAAATATTTGCTTTCTGGAAATGTACTCATGGAAGATCCCCCAGAGAAATATTTTTGATCCTTTCTCAGGTAGAGAGTTGACACATTATCTGTTAGGATGACCATTCCAAAAACCATGCTTAGATATTTTAAAATTTTCAGAATGACCAAAGTAAATGCTTTCATATATTTTGTTTATTATTCTCAGGATCACTTTGTCAGAATATGATATTAAAAATGTTTTGTATATCTGAGAGTTGGGAAAAATAACTACAATTGAAATAGAATACTGATTTCTTCTCACAGGTCATAGCTTAATGGGGAACCTGATACCCAGTGCAATATGATTTGTTTACAAAAATGCAATGAGAGGGGATACTTTGATTTAAATGTTTTAATTGGTAACATTATGCTACATAGGATTAGGTAGTTAATGAAGGTGTATGTTAAGATGTGTCTTGTTTCTGGGTGATATTAATCATCTGGTGGTGACACACTTGTGATGTTAAATATTTGTGATGGAAAGACAGTGGCTCTTGATGGGGCTTGTGACTTTAGTTGTTTGTGCCATTTTTAGTTCCAAGTATATTATGGAACTATCTTCCAAGGTTTTTGTGACCTTAATTCTCTACACATCCCGAGACACATATATATTTTTTTGCAATGGTACTTTGCAGCAGCTGCCATTAGGAGGTAGAGTCTGTTTCTCTCCCCTTTAAATCTAGGCTCATCTTATCGCTTGCTTTGGCTAGAAGAAGTAGCCAAAATGACATTATGTCAGTTCTAAGCCTAGACCTCAAGAGGCCTTGTGTATTTCTGCTCATACTTCCTCTTCTGCAACATGAACAAGCTATCCTGCTAGAAAGTGACAGATCAAGTGTAGCAGAGCTGAGTCATTCTAGCTTAGGACGTTCTAGACCAGCTAGTTCCTAGCTAACCTACCAACTCATTGCAGCCAATGAACAAGTCTGGCTGAAATCAGCCAAACCTGGGCCAGACTGAAAGAATTTCGTGGTCAATCTGTAGAATCACCAGCAATAATAAATTTTTACCATTTAAAGCGACTTAATTTTTTAAAAATTGATAAATACGACATTACATTTTATAAATTTAAGGTGTGCAGTATGTTATTTTGATACATTTATTTATTGCAATATGGTGCTATTGAAGCAATATTTATCAATCACATTATTATAGTGCAATATTATTGTCTATATTCATTATACTGTGCATTAGGTCTCTACAGCTGACCTCCACACATACAGTGCAATAAGCTTTAACTAAGAAGAGGCAGAGATCGTCATTGGCAGCTCCAGGCTTTCATTTTCCCAGGTTTCCATTTTCAACCATAGAGAGAAGAGCATGCTAGATTTTTTCATTCCAGCAAATGTGCTATAGCTCAGGGGTCCTCACCTTCCAGGACCAGTACTGGTTTGTGGCCTGTTAGGAACTCGGCTGCACAGCAGGAGGTGAGTGGTCAGCCAGCGGGTGCTGCTTCATCTGTATTTTCCGCCGCTCCCCAGTGCTAGCATCACTGCCTCAGCTCCATCTCAGATCATCAGGCATTATATTCTCATAGAAGTACTGATTTCTGGTGACAAAAAGATTGGGGACTGCTGCTTTAGCTGACACTGCCTTGGCTTGGAACACATGATCTTCCTGAGCAATCACAGAGGCCCAGGTGGTGGAAGCTCTGATGCGGCTGGCTACCTAGAAGCAGGCTTTTTAGGACACTGGAAATACATAGCCTGAGATTTGAGAAGAGTGGTTTCTCAGAGGAAAATTGGAGAGCTGGGATGCAAGGAAGTGGGAAAGGATGTTGGGAAGGCTAAACAATAGTTGTCCGCAGCAGTATCCCTGAGCATCTAGGAAGAATGTGGAAAAGCAGTTATTTGTACTCATTTAATATTGTCTCGATCACCTATGAGCCACTGAAAAGTGCAAAGTCAAAGACAAGGGCAAAAACCAGGGTTTAAACATAGAAATACCTTAATATATGAGAGGCAGGTATATGAAAAATTACAATCAGGGAGAAAATGATAAATGCCATAATCTAGGCATAAATCTGAAGTTTATTAAAAAAAAAAACAAAAACCCAGCAGTGATAGTGACAACTCAGAAAATATTGGAGAATTCCGCATTCTTGGCTTTCATCCAGTAGAGCTGAACTCAGTCTTTAGTGTGCACATGACCCACCTGGAAATCTGGTTAAAATACAGGTTCTGATTCATTCGTTCTGGGGAGGAACCCAAGATTCTGCATCTATGATGAGGTCCTAAGTGTCTCTGATGTTGTTCTTTAAGGACTTTGCACTGAGTAGCAAAGCTGTAGAGGGTTAGGTCACTGCAGAGCCTGCGTTGATCTCCTATTCCTAAGAAAGAGGTGTTAGCAGCTGCCTCCTGGAGACATTTGCATGGTATCAGGATAGTGTCTTCAGTCCCCAGTGCAGCAGAGGGTGTGAGAAAGCCTGTTAGAGGGTCTCTTCTAAACAACCAGGCCTACTGGGGCAGGTTGCGTGACCCTGGAATGCTAATGCTGACAGTTTTCCTTTGTGCTGCAGCAGCACTTGAAAAAGCACATTCTGCTGCTAAATGACTTATACACACTGAGTTAATCACAGGCCCCCACTGCCAACGGGCAGCTCCCAACTGAAATGAATTTGGAGAAGGAGAACATTAAAAAACAATAATAGCCAAACCACAGGATAATGTGTAACCAGAAATATTTTCAAAATATGCCATAAAAGGATGTTTGGAGAAAGTTAATTTTTAAATGTCTGCTCCCTCTCTGTCGTGTGGACTCCGTAGAAGCCTGAGAATACCACTCCTTCTCCTTCTACAGTTCTCTCCCAGGCTGTATTCGGAAACTATTGATTTGTCTCCTTGATTTGTTAAGCAGCAAATCCAACAAGTTTTCACTTGCTTACTTGAATTTTCACAGCACGGTCATAATCAGACCAGCTTAGAGCAGGAAACCCAGTCGTATCTCAATTGGATCCTTCGTTTTTGTTAGAAGAGTAAATGGTGGTACCTCTCGAAATATTCAAGGACCAAATGTTTGACCAAGAATTGAAAAGATGAATGAAAACAAACAAAATTATGGAGGAATATAACTCTGGGAATTCAGAGTTAGGACCTAGCTAGTTTTCAGAAATTATTGGTTATTTGGACTTTGAACTCATTGGTCAGAAATTAGAATTTATGGCATAGAGCAATATGTGTAAAAAGAAATTGTTTAATAGTATTTTGGATTGTTTTCTCTACTATGTAATAGTTTTTTAAAAAGGGTTTAAAGGTATGCACAATGACTGTTTTCCATTTTTCAGCTCACTCACCTTAAATGACAAATATAATGTAATTGGTACAATGCACATTAGATGGTTCCAACAAACATAACATTCTCAGCTGAAACTCACCCGACCTGTCCTTGGATCTGTTTATTTTTTGGAGTAGGGGGTGGGGGGCAGAAGGACTTATTCTTCAGCTGGGAGCTTCAAACACATGTACACTTGTTTGTTCCTGGCCTTTGGAATGTAGCAAGAAGGCAGAATGACTTTGAAAAAAAAAAAAAATGGTTTTGTAACTCAAGGGCTCCAGTTCCAAGCCCTGAACTTTTGCTTATGATGGGTTGATATTGATGGGTTCATTTCTTTTCCACTTGATCTTTCTCATTTAATAAAAATACAAAGCTATCTCTCAGGGTTTATGTTTCACAAGTATAATTTGCATATAGTTTGCAAAAAAGGTTAAGAAAATGAGATGGCAACTGGTCTTTATAACTAGACAAATTATACTTCTTAAGGAGGCTGGCCTTGACCACCCTATGTAATACCTCCACTGGGGCTCCTTGTACCCTGCCCCCCCCCGCCCGCCCCATCCCTCTGCAGCCTTCTTCTCCCTGACTCTGAGCTATATTTTTCATAGTATTTCTCATCTTCTCACATAGTTTATCATTTATTTATTTATTATGCTCATTGAGTGTCTCTCTCCTTTAGAATATCAGATCTACAAGAGCAGGGAAATTTTTGCTGTTCACTGATGTATTCTGCATGCCTGGAATAGCGCCTGCCTGGTCCTTTTCTGGGTTTTCGGTAAAGGAATAAATGAATGTTTTTTAAATAATTTAGTGTAAGCTTATTTTCTTTTTTCTTAGGCCAGGATGAAATTAAAATAGGAATTTAGCCATTTATTTATACCATGTCTCAAAAACATCTTGATATTAGCCTGGCAGTGTGGGATATGTAAATTTAATATCTTACATTTCTATAGAAATGTAAGATATTAAATTTACATTAAATCACTAAGTTTGTGGTAATTTATTACAGCAATAATAGGAGATGAATACAATTTATTGCGCTGAGACCTTTATATATTAACTTTTTTCATCTTCCCTTTTTATAGATATTGTTGGTTAAATTGTATCTCTACCAATATCTGTGTTGATTCCTACCCTCTCCTACTATCTAGAATGGGATTTTATTTGGAGATAAGGACTTTAAGGAGGTAATGAAGGTAATTAGGATGGGTCCTAACCCAGTGACTGGTATCCTTATAAGAGGACGTGATTAGGACACAGATCTACACAAGGAAAAAGACCATGCGAGATACCCTCCAAATGAAGGTCGGCTACAAGCCAGGAAAAAAAGGTCTGTAGAAGGAACTAACCCTGACAACATCTTGATCTTGGACATCTAGCCTCTAGAACTGTGAAAAAAAATACTTTGTTTAAGCCACCAAGTCTGTGGTACTTTATTACGGCTGCCCTAACAAACTAATATAATAGATAAGAAAATAAACTCAGAAAACATAAATGAATTTCCCTAGGACATAAAGCTAATGCAGCAGACATTAGAGTCTCCAAAATTCATGACATTAATCCATACACCAAATGATTCCCTTACCCAAGATTATGAATGATCAAGAGGATTCTAACTATTGCCAGTTAGTAGAGGAAAAGTCTGAGATGTGCATTTAAATTCTGACTGTGACTTACTAGCTTATTATATTTTGAATGGCATGCTGATTATAGAAACTTAATTTGCTCCTATGTAAAAATATTATTTTCTTCCCAATATTACTTTGAAACAAAATGAACGATGGATGCAAAAATACTTTGTCATATGCAGGACACTGTGCAAATGTGAGGTGGTATTATTAAAACATTTCCACTGCTGGGAAGAAAAATTGAGTGAGTATTATTCTGGCAGCACCTTTCAGACCTTCTTTTAGGTATGTTTAGTGAATGCCCATTTTGCAACTCAAGAAACAACATATGACGTATTCTTTAACTGAGGGGAGCAAGAACGTACAAGAATTTGTGTTTCCTTTTAAAAGGCAATGCCCATACAGTTTACTGTTTGAGATCCCAGTGGAGGCATTATCAAGCGTGGCGTTCAGAAAGCCCGTGGGAAGAACAACAGCTGTTTAAAAAAGCAGGAGAATTGTCTATTCTGATTTAGCTCTTCTGGTTTATTATGGGATAAAAGTAAAAAACTAAAGGACAAGAACCATTTACTTGTAAAGTTAACAAGACAGCTTTCCCACAGGAGAGCAATGTGTTACACGAGTCTGTGGTTCTGTGTGTAATGTTCTTCTAGGGGGAAAGCTTTTATTTTGGTTGGAAACTGCAAGTTTCTCCTGTCATAGTATCTACTTGCACAAATTGGTGGTCTTTCTATATAAGATAACAGAAGTTTCAAGTGGCTCAAGAGGATCTAGCAGCCCCATTAAGCTTGTTTCAACTCTGCCCTTTGGGATGGGGTTGTAGAACTGCTCCCACTCTGCCATCAGATTCCAGAGGAGGGCACATTTTGTATCAACGTGGGGAGCTGACATGCTTTCTTGCACACGCTACCGAAATAATGTTACCTACTGATTCTGGCAGCAGGTAGCTATACATATGCCATTCATTTTCTAGAATGGTCTTTCCCCTCCTCCCTGGTTAGGGTACTTCTATTCAAACTTCAAGTCTTAGCTCAGATGTCACCTTTTTTTGTGACATGTTTTGTATCTTTCACAGATATTGTTAATCTCTATTTCATCTGTTTGCCTGTAATAGCTTATTCAGGTCTCAAATATACTACTTACTATCTTATATAATAATGATTTGTTTGCCATTTTGTGTAATAATGACTTGTGAAGTTTTCAGTGACAGGTGTATTTGTGTTCCCAGCATTATGCTTGAAACGTAGCGGGTGTATAATATATTAATGAATTTCAGATCAAAGGAGGGGTTTTGCAGAGTGTGTAACAATAGCTATTTTAACTAACTTATTTAGCAACTTCTGTTAGCCAATTACTTGACATTATCCTTCTATACACAGCAATCATATAAGGTAGGTCTTTATGTTCTCCATTTATAAATGAAGAAATTGAGCCCTGAGACTAGATGACTTGCCCAAGGTATTTTGGTTAGTAACGGGCAAAGAGAGCTTTCAAACTAAGGTAGACGTGTACATTTATTTATATGCAGAGTGAATGATGGCTGTTATAGGCTCAAGGCAAAATGGGAGATTATTTTTTTACTTTAATGTAATTTTTCCTCTTCTTTTTCTTCCTTCTTGCCTCTGTAATGTGACTTTTGTACACCCACCAAGGCCTTTTGTGGTAGATGAGATGCTTGCAGTTCTTCTTTCTGCCATGTGAATTATAAGTCATGCCTTTTGTCATATGACTGTAAAGCATCTTCTACTAGAGTGGGCAGAGTATTCTTTTTCACCTCATTGATGTTGGGCTTAGCCACATTATTTGCTTTGGTTAATGAATGTGGGTTGAAGTGTTAATGGTCCAGTTTTGAGTTTTTGAGCTGAGCTCATAAGAAGCATTGTATTTTATATATTTCTGCCTACCCTCTTAAAATTCATTATGAGAAGAATTTGCCACAGGTCCAAGAAGGGTGAAAGATGTGCGGTGGAGATATGAACTTTACCTGAAGTTTGAAACCGAGATGTTTTCATTTTGGTAGAGCAGACCTAGCAGTGAGAAAAAAAATTATCTTTATTGTAAGCCATTGGAATTTTGTGATTGTTTGTTACACAGCGAGAACTGACTAATACAGTTGGCCTCCTAAAAGCACTTTGTAATCATAGATGTGATCTCCTCTTCCCTCACCTAATTAATCAAAGGGGAAGGAAAGTTCAATTTATTTAGAACACATAAGAATGTAGGCTCCAAAAAGGCTTCCTACATACAGCCTGACACATATGAGTTGAAAAACTGATGTGAAATGCTACAATTTTTTCCCTACATTGTTGCTTTACTGATATGTCCAGTTCCTTCTTTAATCCCTGTCTCTGATTCCAGTGCCTAGGATGAGTCTCAGGAATATTTCTCAACAATGTCAGCCTCTTCATTTTCTCTTTTCAGAGAGAAAGAAGGTCCATGAAGATGCTTCTCTTCTACAGCATGGCTCTGGCCGCCTCTGCCTCCCTGACCCCACTTTATGCAAAAGTGTGTATGTGTGTAAATCTCACTTTTAAATATGCTTACAGCCCTTCCCTCCCTAGAGCTCACGTATAATCTGGGATGAAGGGAGGAGATGCCCGGTGTACCAGCCCCTTAGACAGAGCTTTCTTCCTGTTTCTCCTTACTCCATCTCTCTCTCTCTCCCATTTTCCCCTGGTTATCCATATCCTCCTCCTATTCCATTGCTTCCCTAATTTCAGGTCATAATCAACTGTTTGAAGCAAATCTTTTGTTTCACTTTAAATGTTTTGCTATATGTGTATAACTTCCTTGAGTCCTCATAATGACTAGTGAAGATAGGAATTACTTTTCCTTATCTTACAGATAAAATTGATCAGCTCATTAATGTTATAAGTTCCATTGGAATCCCAGGTCTATCTGACTCTATTTAGTAGATATATGGTTTTCCTACTTTTCTTTAACAGCTGAGCTCTGTTTCTTTTCTTTTTCTTTCAAATTAAATCTTAACCTGGAATCTTTTAGTCACAGAACAGCTTGGGTTACAAGTAAGGATACTCTGATTCAAGCTGGCTTGAATAATGAGGATTAAAAATTACACCTAACAAGAAGTCCATGAACAGCATGGGCTTCAGCATGCTGTCTTGGGCTCAAGCCCCACTTTGACATGGCTCTCTTGGCACTGCCTTGCTCTATGTGGTGCTTTAATCCTCAGGCTGGGAGCAAGGTGGCATCAGTGGTTCCAGTCATCCCATCTGGACTGGAAAACCTACGGAGTTGGAATTGGGGTGATCTAATTTATGAGGAAGGAGCATTTCCCCAACGTTTCTCAGCAGACTTCACTTTGTGTCTTATTGCCTGGATCATACGCTAAATTTAAACAAATCCTTAGTAAGGGGGCCAACATATTCAGCAATACAAAGCAAGATCCACTCTGAAGATGAAGAGAAGGCTCCCCTTGCCACCTGAGGTAGTAAAATTCTAAGATAAGATTCCCATTTCCTGGTGTACATGTCTTGTATAATCTCCTACCATTGATTGTGGGTAGGACCTGTGAATATATGACAGGATATTCATTTCCTTGATTAGATTGTGTTTATGGCAAATGGTGATGGAATAATCCCTCCTGTGACTATATTACTTTATGTAAGACTGTCACAGCAGACTGGAGAGAGATTAGAAGTGTGTAAGAGATTCAGCACCAGGGAGATTCTGAGCTAGTAGCCTTGAAGATGGAAGGGCCATATGGCAAGGATGTGAGGGCGGCCTATAGGAACTGAGAGCAGCCCCTGACAGACACAACCAACCACTCACAGGAACTAAATTCTTCCAACTATTTGAATGAGTGTGGAAGCAGGTTCTTCCTCAGAACCTCCAGAAAGTCAGGTAGCATGGTTGATACCCAGATTTCACCCTGTGAACCCTGAGCAAAGAACCCAGCACACCATGCCCAGACTTCTGACCTATTACAGAACTTTGAGCTAATAGATGAGTGTTGTTTTAAGCCTCTAAAGTATAATTTATTGGACAGTAATTCAAAACTAAAACAAAAGCCATAAGGAACTGAATTCTACCAATGGCCTGAATGGACTTAGAAGAAGACAGTGTCCCTCAGATGGCATTTCAGTCCCAGTTGATACTTTGATTTAGCCTGGGAGACCCTGAACAGAGAACCCAGTTACCCTGGGCCCAGACTTCTAACCTATAAAAATGTGAGATGATAAATAAGTGTTGTTTTAAGTTGCTAAATTTGTGGTAACTGTTATGAAACAATATATAATGAATACACCCTCCTCCCCCACTTCCCACACCCAAGTTGCATTGGAGGTAGATAGCTGAAAACACTGGACTCTGTCAAAACAAAGTAGAGGTTATATGTTGGCTATAAAATAGATAACAGCAATTATTTATTAGCATAATTCTATATTCCAAATTCACAAATATAATAAAGTTAATAAAGGAAAATCATTGCATTCTTCTAAAGAACATATGAAATTGAGAGTTAGGAATGATAATTACTGCATCTTATTTGTTTCTCTATTTTCTCTTGGTTGCCCACATTAAGACAGTTCCAACTCACACGTAATTAGTAATCATGCAGACAATTTAATAATTTTATAAACTGTAGACATGTATAGGCTTGAATGAAAAGATAGACCACTACAGAGCTACAACTTCTGTAATCACTGATTCAGTTATAGGAAGTCTAATTAAACACAAAAAAATGATAGAATTTTTATATCAGGATTGTTATAAAATCAAATTTTTTTTGTAGATGCACAATTAATGCAGTCTCTAGAGTGTTTTAATTTGATATGACATTTAAGTGTGCATATTGATTTTATTACAATATTAAAACATGCACATATATTTGAAAATAAAATTCGAATACAGGTTTTGTGGATCACTGAAGCACCTTTGTAGTTCCCTAGGGTTCCATAGAAAATAATCTGAAAACTCTTGATCAGACCCCATGGCTCTATGCTGAAAACTGCTGGTCCTTTGGTAGAGCTAACTTCATTTAGGAAAAAGCAAAATGGATTACTTAATTAACAAACAAATAGCTGTGTTAAGCTGTCATGAGACTGAAGTCCTAATGGGGAGAGGAAGAGCTTCAGGTCTTGGGCCACAGCAGCTGCTAGCCCCGTCGGAGCTCGTCTCCTGGAGCCGATGCTCCCTCAAATGAGGAGACCAAGCAGTGATTTCTTGTACATCGGACTCTACATGTCTATGGGCCATGCAGTGCTAGAACATGTCCGTGATAGAAATAAACAACTGCGACCTTGGGCCGTGGCGCTGGTCTGGCTTTATGCAAGGCAACTGGAGGTAAATTGCTTCTTTAGGCCCCAGTGATTGAAGTGTGACTTAGTTTTCTAACCAATCCAGAAGACTAAATGTCAAGATGCTTATGCAAATTTTAGCTCACTACCTGGTACCTCAAGCAAATGATTGGCCCAATATCACTTATCCAAAATATTTGGGACCAGCCATTTTTGGAATATAGAAATTTCTGGATTTCAGAAAGGAAATTTGTTGTAAACATATATTGTAATGTTCCTGGTGCAGTCTGGAGCAGCATCTTATAATCAATTATATTAATATTTTAGTTTTGAGATTCATACTATGAATAGTCATACTAAGCAGGCCAAATAAAGACCATAATAACCCCTTGCTTTATAAAGGGACATTTTATAATAATAAATGAGTTATGAAAGTTATAAAAGGATTTTCAGGAAACTATAACAATTGTATGCATCTAATACCAGAGTCCCAAAATACATGAAGCAAAACTGATAGAACTGAAGAGAGAAATAAATAATTCAACAATAATAGTCGAAGACTTCAATACCCCACTCAGAATAACATTTAGAAGATGTAGATAATAACTAAGGATCTCCAAAATTCTCGCCTAAGGTTGATTTGAACTAGCTCAGCTTCCTTATCGTGTCATACGATATTTGATTTCTGTGCTTATTAACTTAAGGTTCATGAGTCCCTAGGCAGCACATGTGTGGCTTCAGGGGCTTCATAATCCTATAAAATAATATGCATTTGGGGAACATGTGTTCATAGCTTTCATTAGTTAACATATATTCTTTTGAGGGTGTACTGTGTACCAGGTACTAAACTACGTGTTGGGGAAATAGTTCTGAACAGACAGATCCATAAGGAGCTTGTATTCTACTGAAGGTAGGTTGAGTTGGGACATTCAGACTAAAAATGTAAGTAAATGAGATTGCTTTAGATACTGATGGATGCTCCGAAGACAGTAGAACCCAATAATATGATAGGCACTGGCTTTGAGGATCACTAATTTGGCCAAAGGAGTCAGAGAAGACTTCTCCCTAAGAGTGATATTTGAGAGCTGAAAACAGAAGGGAGGTACCAATGTTCTGAGATGATAGGGATAAATGTGTTATGTTTAAGAAGCAGATCGAAGGCCAGAGTGTCTGGAGCACAATAAGCAAATGGAAGAGTGGGGAGAGATGATTTTGGAATAGGCAGGGAGGGGTCAGATCATGGAGGGTCTTACAGGCTAAGTTCCAGGATTTGGATTATGGTAAACCAATGGTAAGTCATTTGAAGGTTTTAAGCAGGACTTTATTCTCACTACAATGTGCAGAATGGGATACCAGCTAGGAACGAATTTCCATGGTATAGATGGAAGATGATGGTGGCTTAGATGAGGAGAAAGGAGAGAGGAGATCCCAAAGGGCTTAACAGTCATTAAGGCAAGTGGCCATTTGAAATGGGAGTGTACCAGTTTGGGTGTCATTAGAATGCACATTAAATCAACTTAAGGCAAGTGTGACACTAGTTCATATCTTTCATTATTTCTTCATTGGGTCGCCAAGCCTATAATTTAGAAAAACACAGTGTCGATGATATAACGAGGTTACAGGCAGGAGTCCAAATAGGGTTTGAATCACCACTGAAGAAAAAAATGAAAAAAAGGTAAGTAACACTAGCTGTGATAATAAACAATCTCCAAATTACAGTGGTTTGCTACAATCAAAGTTTCTCATTCATGTTCTCTTTTGTGGACTTCTTCCATCGTTTGCCTCTATCATCTTGGAGTTCTAAGCTTTCTCAGAGGGGAGAGAGAGAATATGTGGAAGATCACATGACATGTTTTGGAACTGGGCCTACAAATGGCTTGTAACAGTTGTGTTTCACATTATGTCATTCAGAACCCAGCCACATGAACACACATAACTGCGAGTATATAGGAGAACTAGGATGTGGGTGAATGTTAATAATCTCAGCTGTAGTCATTCAGAAATCATGTTCCTGCCGTACCTCATTTGCCTATTACTGGAGTGTTCAAGATGAAGCTGGGATATTTCGTTCGTTAAGCAAATGGAACCACAGAATCTTTCCTGTGGCTTCAACTTGCCTTAATGGTAGAGTGGTTTTTTTTTCTTTCTTTTTTTGGGGGGTGAGTGGGGTGGGTGGGTTGGTGGTGTTTTTGTTTAACTGCAGTCTACCTGCATTAAATTACTGTTTTTCAGCTTCTAGAAGTTGAATCCTTATCTATCCTACATGTTTGTGTAACTTCTGACTGGGCTACTTTGTCTAGTCTCTCCATTGTTTCTTTAATTATAAAAGTCATAGCTAATATTTATTGAATGCTTTCTATGTGTCAGGCCTTTTTCTAAGTGCTTTACATGGATTATTGCAATATTCACAAGAGACTTGCGAGGTAAGTATTATTATTCTCATTATAGATGGCGAAGTGGAGCCACAAAGTTAGACAATGTTAGAAAAATTATGGATTTCATGGCCATCGAATCAGTTCTCTTTCAGGGAATTTGAAGAGTCTCTCTGGTACGATTTTTGCTTTTTGATTTTTGGAGAAAGTTTTTATTTATTATGTTAAAGACTTAGTAACAAATTAGACTTGGCTTACTTTGTTTCCAAATTGGTTTCACAGGAAGGGTAATATTAATGTTCTCTGGCTAACTGGGCATATATCTTTACAAGTACTCAAGGTGCTTCCTGTTTGTTCCTCTAGTGATGCTCATAATATTGATACTATTGTTTTCAAGGAAGTGATGGGCTGAATAAACAGTTGTGACTGTAGACCCATTGTATTCTTTGTATGCCATTTTTGAATACTTATATGAAGTAATTTCTTCGAAAAGAACGTCTTGCTGTGTTACCAAAATTATACTCTATTGAAGAAACAACTTCTAACTCCTTTGTAAAAGGATCGTTTGTAAGTCTTTTGGGCAAAGTGCTCATTTTCAACTTGCATTTATTGGAACTGTTCAATTTAGGTGAGAATGGTATGTGAGGTAGCTCTCTTAAAAAATCATCTTTGAATTTATTTAGTCAGTAACATAATCCAGCACTTGTCAAGTCCATTTACTATTATTTACCTATGAGATATCTTAAAGAGGGCTGGAAAACTATTTATAGACTATTCATTTTCAGATTGTTCAAAAATGAAGTACTAAAAGAGAAATTAGTTCTTTCGTAGTTTTATATTTCCTCCTAAATCTTGGCTGATGTCCCCTGTCCTTGTATATATGTAAAACTTCCTTATTGGTGGTTATGAACTTTGATCGGAGATTATAAATAGGCAGCCCACCCCACAGGCCTGGCAAGACCCAAGAATTTACATAGTATTTCACAAAATTTCAATGTGAAGACCTTTAGATGAGGCATGCCCGCTGCAGTTGATTCTCATCTCCATTACTCTGTTTTGTATGACCGGACTCATATATTTATGTGGAGGCCTTGGCTCTAAAAAGTATACTTGGGTGCTTTTCAGTTTCTTAGTTTTCTTCTTTTCAAAACATGAGTGCCTTTTTGACTAGTTCATCATTTGGACACCTTTTGAAATTTCTCAAAGCTCAATCTCATTTGATGAAGACCCAGTCATATTTTCTTTCCTAGGTCTGACTTTAATAACAAAGTATTTAAAAAATTTAGGAATTAGCTGCTGGACTTAGAGCTTATTAACAACAATCAGGGTGTGGGCTGCGAGTGTGGGCTAAGGATTTAGGACCTGTGGAATGCTTGGCCATAGATACTGTTCAAAATATTTGTGTAATTTCTGACTTGATACATGAAGTTTTAACCTCTGTGTGGCTGGGGGAAGGGTTCTGGGTTAAGATACTGCCAATCATTTACTTTGTAATACTTAGCACACTTCCTTATTACAGTAGCTTTCATGTAAGTCCCAAGTCCTAGAGAAAAAAAGAAAAACACTGAGAGATTTTAAACCTGCAATGTCCAGTACAGTAGCCACTAGCCACATGTGGCTAATGAGAACTAGAATCATGGCTAGTTCAAATTGAAATTTACTGTTAATGTAAAATATACACCAAACTTCAAAGACTTGTAAAAAATAGAGCATAAAATATCTTCTTAATTTTATACTGATTATATGTTGAAATGATAATATTTCGGATATAATCAGTTAAATAAAATATTAAAGTTAATCCACCTGTTTCTTTTTCCCTTTTTAAATGTGGCTATTAGAAAATTTTACATTACATATATGGCTTGTATTTGTGACTTGCATTATATTTTTATTGGACAAAATTGTTCTAAACAATTAATAAAGATGCTAATGACCTTAATATATATTAATGTTTAGCACAGATCACAACTGAGAAATATTAACATTTCCTGGTCTTGGTAAGACTAAGAGTATTTGTCACAGGGCAGTCATAATTAAAATGCCAATAAATCCTCATTGAGTCAGAACACTTATTTCTTGCTTGAGTTCACCCATTCATTTTACAATGCGTACTCTTAAAAAAAAATCTCCTCAAAATAGTCTTGGATGTGCATGTTCTCGTGTCTTAAATAGTCTCATTGCTTTTAGTGGATTATAGTTGAGAAGCTGGAGGCACATGGTTTGTTTTGACAGCTAGGAATGCAAGAGACTTTCTAGTTTAGATTTAACATTCCATCTGCTGTGTTTTGCAAGTAGAAGAGCTGAAGCTCAGTGAAGAGAAACCTGATGGAATGGAGTGGTGTTGGTTTTGTTTTATTCTATGTCTTCCTTAAAAAAAAAAAAAAACAACAAAAAACGTATGAGCTAAAGAAGAGACATAACAAACAACATCACTGTGCATTAGCAACCTTGCCAAGTGTAACAGATGAACACACTTCTATTGAGTATCACTCAGTCTTAGCCAGTCAGATTGCTCACTGCTCTGCCTCAACTACAAGGGAAAGGCATTTCTTTAAAGCTGTAGATTCCATTTATGATTCAAAGAGACCTACTACCTATGGATTACTAGAACAAATCAAAAGCAGAAGCTTGCTTCCTTGGATCAAATTGAGTAAATTTCCGATTACTGGGTCTCTGTGGAATTCATAGACGGAAGGGATTTATAAGTAGAGGCTCAAAGGACTTATTATTCTTGCTAACATGTAAGCAAGCTGATAACTTCTAAGTTCAGGCATCCTGAGTGATGCGGGGGAGGATTATAACAACTTTTTTTAAAAACTTTATTTCAATAGCAGTATATAGTGGACTATATTGCAATGCCTTAAATGAACTAAGCACTGTGGCAGAGATTATTAGTTATATAATAAAATTTTTTCTTTCTTTCAGAGTAATAGAATTGTAGTTGAGATGTAGTTGGTCAGCTAGAGATTATTTTTTTCCAAACGTCTTTAAAGATATGCATATAGCTACATGGTTTATTTCTACAGTAGAATGTGAGAGAAAGTGAGTTTTACCAGTTTTGGGTCAAGCAGTTAAGTTGGTGGATATGCTTCTATACATACTCTTTCACCTTCCTGTGGATTGGCAAGGCAGTGACCAGACTCACCCTGGAATTTGTAGATGTGGAGTCTTTATCAGCCTGTGTCCCTGAATGATTACGTAGAAGAGAGATACCTGCTGCCTAAGCTGTTCTATGTGAGAAGAATAAACTTTCATGTGCTTGAGCAGTTGAATTTTAGAATTTATTTGTTATAGATGATTAACCTACCCTAACTAATATAAACTATATTAGTTATATTGGTAATTATCTGATTTGAAAATAAGGAAATGTCACAAATCACAGATGAGATAATTTTTTTTTCTGTTAGGATATACTTTTATCTGCAACAATCATGATTGATTAATTGATTGATTGATTTTGCATTTCACTTAAGCTTTGGACATTATAGAGGTAGAGGATATCTGAACTGGGAAGAAGTCATTTAGCACAAATCCCTCATTTTTCAGGTGAGGAAATACTAGTAACTTGCTTAGCTGATGTGACATGGCCAGAGAGTTGCAGGAATTGGACTAGAATTCAAGTTTCCTGTTTTTTATTCCAATATCTTTCCAATATATCTAAGAAGTATAAATAATTTTCACCAAACATGGCAACTCTGACTTAGATAGTTTCTGTTCAGACCATTGTTTTCAAAAGGATATAGCTGTTTTCCAACCCATGGGAGAGGGAAAAGAATGGAGACAGTTGTGCATTGCATTACTAGTTTTGCATTACTCAATGCAACTTCACACTAAGATAAGTTCTATGATATATCTTGGCAGTACTGAAAAAGTGATAGCTTTATCTTTCAAATAGTGACAGTCTGAATGGAAAATTTTGATAGTGCCATTACTAACAGAACATTCTGGTGAAGTGCAAAGCACATAGGACCAGGTGTCTGGAAATCTAGGCTTAAGAAGAGTAAGTGACAAAATTCTAAATCACATCACAAGTAAGTAAAAAAATTGAAACTTGATTTCAGGCCAGATGCACATTTTCTCTAGATCATGATCCTATAGAATTGAAAACAGTTGTAGTTTGCTTTGAAAAAAATTTTTTTGTGAAGACTACTGTTGTATATCTAAGATTAATTCAGATTTCAGACATTCTAAGTTTTAGTGAATTTTGTTGTTATGAACCTAAATAATAGAGATCACCAGTGCCTTCTCTCTTTTGTTTTTTTTTTTTTGCAGGGAGAGGCACACACACTCTGCCACATCTCATCACAGGTTTCTCTTGACTTCTCTGTGTGTTCATTCTTGGCTCGAATTAACCCATCGTGTAGAGTCATGGTGGGTCTTTGCCACAGCTCTTCAACCTAGCTTCACTGTGACCCTAAGATAGGCAACAACTCACAGAGGCCCATCAGTGAGACCTAGATGCTCCAAAGAAGAGCATGGGAAGATGTAACATCTGTACTGAAAGTAATTGGTTGCCAAAATGCATTCCACGTGATTTCCACTTTTCTTTCTGGGTTATGCTTTCATTGAGCAGCATTAAATAGCTAAGCTGTTGGCTTATGTGGTGAGCTTTATACAACTGGTATGTTTTACTATTGAAAAATCTTCAGATTGGTTTATAAGACACTTACAAGTAGATTATCTGTCATGGCAAATGGTTTAGAAAATTACTTTGAGGATTCTATCCTCTTCCATCTAAAATGAAGTATCTGGTTTATTTGATAACTCTCATGAGGTTCTTTTGGATTAAATGGAGAGCTATGAACCCAATGTCAGGATTTTTAGGTAAATTCTTATCCGGTTAAAAAATGTTAACTAATTGGATAAACCAGATTACTATTGCTAGTTTAGCTTGGGTCCTGTTGTATTAAACATTTTAAGTACAATTTGACTGAAAGACACATAGAATTTTCTTAATAAACTTTGGACGTCACAAAAAATTGAGAGAACAGGTAATATATTAGACAACAAACTGTTCATCAAAGACTATATTAATAGTTTGTAATGATGACCTGAAACTAACAAGATATAATTCCTGGATTTGGGTCTGAAAAATAAAATCCTTTGTGAATGTTCATAAAGGCGAAGACTGCAGCACTTTACGTGCAAAATATTTCAGTTGATTACAAGCTGAATACAAGCTAATGATAATGGATATAGCTGCTGGGGAGGTTAATGCAATATGAAGGCAGTATTAGAATATGATGTTTGGATGTATGGCAATGATGGCTTCATCAGGATGGGCACTGGTCAGAACTCACCCAGAATAGTGAGTTATTTTTGGTAGCATATTTTAAGTGGATATTGTCAGATTAAGAAAATTGGATACTGAAGAAATTGGAGTTAAGAATTGGGGTGTTTAACCTGAACAAGGAAAGTGATGATGAGACACTGTAACTAGGGTGACCATATGTTTGGGTTCACCTGGGTCACTCCCTCTTTATGCCTGTTTCTCAGTTTCCTATCTGGTTTAGCATCTGTCCCATATATGTTATTTTTACATTTTGAGAAAGAAATTTATTTTGAAGATGCTTTTGAATTAGAACCTTTTAATAGATCTCCCAATAATAAAACCTAATATTGTGTTAATAGATACAAATTTTAACAATTCTAATTGAAAAATTATTTTAGTACCATCTTTTACTTTAAACATTATTTTTGTTTTGGATAGTGAATTACATAGTCACCTAATAACTTGCTATTTGGAGGTTTCTCTTGTTGACAGATTTACTTTTGTGTAAAGAATTACTTTTATGTAATTCAGAGGAGAGGATTTTGATCAATTGGTGGACATTGTAAGATGTAGAGTTTCAGCTTAATATAAACTTCATTAGGTGGTAGGATTTTACCTCTGGGAAAGTTCAAAGGGAGCTTGATGACCCTTTGCAGGCCAGGGATCTAAAAATGCTCTATTATGGAAAACGTGGAAATATATACCAAAGCAGAGAAAACAGTATAATGTCAGGAATGTTCTGAAGATGGAATCCAAATTCCCAGGTGTCCATAATAAGTCGAGTGACTGGCGGCCATCTGAAGAATTTCTTAGTGAATGCAGACGAGCTGACCAGGCTGAGAGTAAATGTTTAATGGGTCACATCACAGTCTGCATGATGCACGTAGCACAGCTTCCATTGCCAAGTGTTATTAGCATCTACTAGAGTAGATAGCTAAAATCACAGACCCCTAGCTATCAGGAGTCTGTTTCTTTCTTTGGTTTCCTTGATGTGCAGTCCTCATGCATAAAGGAGAGTTACCTTTTTATTTTGGACTTTCTAGTTTTTCCCTAGTGAAGGGTCTTGATGGTGGTGCGGCCTGTCACTTTCTCATTCTGACTTGAACTCAGATGACCACCCAAACCCCTAACCCCCAGTGCCTAACCCATTAACAAGTGCTTAATACACATCTGTTGACCAAATGAGTGAACCACAGACTGGCTGCCATCCAGCATCCCTGGAATAATGGAAGCCTAGCATAGTTCTCTCCCCATTAGGAAATGGGGTTTGGAAATAATTTTTAAGTTGTTCTACCCATGGAGCATTGAGGAAGCTGGAATATAAGAGAACTCTTGGTGTTGATGCCATTCTGAGGTGGTAGCTACTAGATTATTCACTTATTAAACAAACTCTAATTAGCAACTAGGCATAATCTGTTCCCACAGCCTGTCATGTAAACCTAAGGATGCCTCAGCTCTCTCTACATTTAAATACTACAATCATTACCTTGCATGAAATGTTTATTCAGGGCAGACATAACAATATTCCAGAGAAGGAATTCTGTACCCTTATAGTTGGAATTAGATTATGAGAAATCCTCTTAATCCCTTTTTGAAAAGAATCTCTTAGGAAACAAGACTTGGATGTCATCCCTAAGGTTGTCAGGCTAGGGGCGTTAGTAGATTCTTGTTTCTGCTTCATGAAAAGACAAATTCTCTCTCAAACTTATTCTAATCCACATGTCTTTAACATTTAGCTATTCACCAATGAGAGCAACTGCTAACATTCATATGGCATTTAACAAATCACAGCTTTCACCGATGAAAGCCCATTTCTGACATTATGCTAATGGTATTTATCAAGATGTGATCATTATTAAGATGGTTGGACCTGATGTTAATCAGGAAACTTTGATAGTTGTCACCGCTAGTGTGTAGCATTGCTATTAGAATGCCTGCCTAACTTTCCTGAAGTCTGAATTCTGTCAGGGCAATTGGCTACCCCAAGATTTAGAGCATGAACTAATAATATCATACTACCCTTGGTAAAGTACCATAACACCAGTGAAATAAGATATGAATTCTCTCCAGTAGACTCAGTAGAGTGACTTTTGCATCACTCATATTGCCTTTGGTTTTCTCAATAATATCTTGCATCTAAAGTTCCCCGTGGCCTCATTCTGTCTTTTTGAAGCTGTGTCCCCATCAAGACTTTTTAGGTATGACATATATGTGCTTGACATTAAGTTTTGTATACAGCTATTGAGATACGGTTGTGATGGATTGCTGTTTTTACCCTTCGTACACATGAATGCCCAAGTGCTTCCCAGTTATATAACTCTTACTCCTGTATGTATATAGTATATACTAACCCAGATATGATAAGCATGTGATAGGGAAAGTGTATAGGGCAAAATCCCCTTAGATGAGAAGACAGTGTTTAAGATGCAGCTTTCAGTGTTTTAGGAATTGTTTATTAAAACATAATTCACATAAATGAGCTGTACATATTCAGAGTGTAAACTTTGTTAACTTTTGACCTATGTATGCCCTGGTGAAACTTTCACCACAATACAATGAAACTACCCACCACGCTCAAGAGTTTCCTCATGCCCCTTCGGAATCTCGCCATTCCACCTCTCCCACCGTCATCTCTGAACCCAGGCCACCTGCTTCCTGTCATTATGCATTATTTCTCAGTCCTAAGAATTTTACGTAAATCAAATCAAACAATCTGAACTCTTTTAAAATCTGATTTTCTTCACTCAACAGTCTTATTTTGAGGTTTATTCATGTTGTAGTAGATATCAGTAATTCATTCTTTTTAATTACTGAGGAGTATTTCATTATGCAGTTATACTACTTTGTTTATCCATTCACCTGCTGGACAATTAGATTGTTTCCAGCTTTTGGTTATTATAGATTAAGTTGTTATCAACATTCATGTATAAGTGTTTGCATAACATACGCTTTCTTTTTTCTTTGTAAAATATGTAGTAGTTGAATTGCTTGATCATATGGTGGGTGTTCATTTAACTTTGAGGCTGTTGAGTTGTTTTTCAGAGTGATCACAACATTTTACATTTCTACCATCAACATGTGTTAGTTACAGTTCCTACACATCCTTGGTAACACTTAGCATAATGAGTCTTTGAAATTTTATCCACTCTAATAGGTGTGCAATGGTATCTCACTGTGGTTTTACTTTGCATTTCCTTGATGACTAAACCTTTTCAGTTTTCAAGGAAAGCACTTATAGAATTGGCGTTATTTCTTTTCAAAATGTTTGGTAGACTTCTTCACTGAAGCCATGTGGTACTGGAGTTTTTTTTTGTGAGAAGATTTTATGATATAATGTTACCAGATTATCTATCTCTGCTTACGTGTGGTTCTATAGTTTGTCTTTCATGGAATTTGTCCATTTCATCTATTTGAATATGCACATTTGCTGAATTTATTTGCATAATGTTGTTCATAATATTTTCTTATTATCCTTTTATTATCTGTAGAATCCGTGGTGATGTCACCTCTCTCATTCCTTATATTAGTAATTTATGTTTTCCTCTTTTTTGCATGCTCAATCTGTCTAAGGGGTCTTGCTTTTTTACCTAAATACAATAATCTTTGCTTTTTAGTAGGGATAATTAGATCATTTACATTTATTGCGATTATTGATATGTTTGCATTTAAATATATCATTATGCTATTTGTTTTCTACTTATTTTTTTGTTTCCTATTTCCACATTTTCTTCTTTCTTTTGAATTAATTGAATGTTTTTATGGTTCATTTTATCTTTTTTTGTTGGCTTATGAGCTCTAATTTTTGTTTTAAAAAGTTTATTTTTACCTTTGTGTTTGTGTCCTCAAATATTTTTTTCTGTTCCTTTTCTTTTGTATTACCTTTTTTGAGCATTGATTTCATTTTTATTAGGCCACTTGAGGTTGCCCCACAGCTTACTGAGGCCCTGTTAATTTTTGATTGTCTTTTCTTTCTCTTTCTCATTTTGAATGGTTTTTATTTCTTTGTCTTCAAATTCACTGATCTCTACTATAATGTCATTTTGTGCTGCAGCTTACTCCTCATTACTACCTCTACCCTTATCACTTTTCCCATATTTCTCCAGCCACAGAACATCACTTCCTTAAACACCAGTAATGCACTGCAATACGTCAGTGTTTGAACTCTTTGGAGAGTGACTGTAAACAGTTATCTCATGGTTTAGCCCAAAAAAAGTTAAAGTTGAATGTTAGCCTCATTGCTTCTCAAAGTTCCTTTATTACTGTGCCAGTTTGAGATGTTGGCTCTTTTCTCTTTGGCTTCCTTCGACCCCAGTGTCATTGTTAAATACTCATGCAATGTTAACTCATTGTTAAATACTCAGAGACCTTTAGCTTTCCTCACCCTGCCTTAAACTAAATTCTGTGTTGTTGTTTTTTTTTTCCATATCCCAAAAACTGCTATTACAATGTTCTGCATAAATCTGTTGACTCTGGTGTCCCTACTTAAGCATGATATTAATATTTAACAAGCAGATAGAAACG
The DNA here is from genome assembly GCF_000325575.1 of Pteropus alecto. NCBI lineage: Eukaryota > Metazoa > Chordata > Mammalia > Chiroptera > Pteropodidae > Pteropus > Pteropus alecto. The sequence continues at coordinate 15,350,949 of NW_006432447.1, read as the reverse complement.
AAACCAGAGATTTCATACTGAGGCAGGCTTCACCCTTTGTTAGTCAGAGATGAGTGGAGTGCTAGGCAAAGATCTAAGGTAATTAGGCTGTGGGAGGGTTTGGTGGGGTGGTCAATGTAGCAGTTATTTATAAGCTGGTAAGAAAGTATTTCAACACTTTAACAACTGTGATATCTGTTCCAGTGCTTATCAATGAATATCAGGCCTGTCAGTACACAAAGCCTAGGAAGTGCTTTGAAATTACAGGGTTACCTTTATATGTTCAAATTTGTAGGCACGGCATCCTCACCCAAACTTATCTATTAGCCAAAGGCAGGCAATATAAATTAATTTGTGTGTATGTGTGTGTTCAGAGCCAGCCTAAGGATCAATCTAAGGAACAATTTTCCTTCCTGTTCCAATTGCATGGGTCTGAGTCACATGAGTAATCAGATACAGTACTTCTGTTAAATGATGATAGCAATTTAAAAATAAACATCAAAGGCCATCATTTGATATCTTCTCCCTCACTAAGAAGTCCTCTAATCTTTATAATACCACCTAGTGGTTTAATTGAATTACAATTTCCACATATATATTTATTCATTTAGGATAAAATAACAATAAGAAAAACTATCAAAATAAAGATATTTTACCATTTTCATTTCTTTGTTCCTATCTTTGGTAATTTAGAAGTAGATTAGATTTATCTTAGCTAAACTGTTACTTACAAATAGTTTATGTTTTACCAAGTTCCTGGAATTTTTTAAAAAATTTGCCTTCTTGACTTTAATTTTTCACAATCCAACATTTCTAGGACTATAAAAAAAGGATATTTTTATAATTAATTAGGAAATTTTTTTTAGGTACTGGTATAAATATTTCATAAATATTCTAGTCTTTCGATACTGTCTTAATTTCACAGGCGCTTGAAATGATAGCTATTGATTATCTGAAGATTTTGAATGATTAGTTACTCAAGAATATTACCTATTTTGGCCTAGCTATTTAAATACCTATAGTTGAATAATTCTTTAATTATCCTAACTCTGTTCTACCTATTTAATTTTCAACTATTGATGCATTTTGAAATAGTATAAACTTAAACCAGTCATAATCTCATTTCTGGATCATCTGTAAAATGGGATAAGATATCTACCCTATGAAGGTATTGTAAATAAGGTTAGGCACGGAAACACTTGGCAAACTACAAAATGTAAATAACTATTAAAAAATATGTAAATGTATTTGACTTTTTGAATTGCTCTTAGTATAATTCTTTTCCCCTACTTTAAAGAAATGTGCTTAATTGTCGTTGAATTATTATATTGCATTTCAGTAATTTGCAAGGAGTTACTATTGTGTTGTAGAGTGACATTGGCAGGATTAAAATTTTAGAATTTAGTTATCCAAGTTTTAACAGCTCACAGTTATTTATAGTAGTTTCAATTTACTTTTATTTTGAGTCATTTTTTTGAGTCATTATTTTGAATGACGTTAAGGGATAAGTTAATACCATTGATTTCTCAGCAATGGAGACTATATTGACCCTTACTGAAAAGGTGGACTTTATATGGAAAACTTTAAAATAAAAATGGTAAAACTGTTCCCTTGATTGCGTTGTTAAAACTGAGAAATCTTAAAATCTCAGACAAATCTACAAACATTGCACAATGACATGTACGTATTATTTGCTATTGGACTTATTTTAAAGTGCCCATCTTTTTGTTTGGTTGTCAATTTTGCAAGTCCAGTTTTTTTACCTCTTAATTTTTCTCTAAGTCATTAAAAATCTATATTCATACAAAAATTGTAAGTTCCTAGAGTTTTTTTTTAATTTCAGAAGAGAGAGAATTTAGTAATTTTCTGCAACAATTCTAGAAAGTATTGTTGATTTTCTAGAAATCAAAAGCTATTATTTACTGAAAAATGATGGTATATGTTCCTTAATAATGAGAGGAAGGAGCCATACATTTCAAGTTAATTTATACTCACAATAGATTTTGGTCATTTTTTGGAGGTGTGCTCTATGCCTACCTTGGCTCTAATATCTAAAGTAAGTGTTTTTTTTCATAATGTGCTTGAAAGGGAAGTCTAACAACAGCTTACGTAAATTTTACAACCTCTATCAAATTGATAGTGTGGTATTACTCCCTTTTGAGGTATGTATGCACAGATCAGTATTTAGTATGCATTTAAAATATTCTACAATTAAAAATCTGCAAAGAGGAAATACAATTTAGTAGGTGAGCTCAGCTTGTAGCTAGTACTCAAGGTAAATGAAATCATAAGGAAATCTGTTTTTATGAATAGTTTGATTTACAAATTCAGTTAATAAAAAATACATTCATGAATTCAAAAGTGTTTTCAAAGTCACTGTCATAAATGAAAAGTAGTAACCACAAAGCAATAGGATTTTACAATCATAAGAGAACTTCAAGTGAATGCCATCCTCCTTAAAATTTGCCTCAGGAGGAGCTATCATTGTTATGACACTGGTGGCTTTCCTCAGCATATTTTATGATTATCTCTGAGCCACAGTTTTCTGCATATTGGCTTCCACCAGCAGCCTCCCACTCCCCTCATTTTTTAAATTATCTCCAGTGGTGGGAAAGCTTTATTCTTCACAGGTGGATTTATCTGGCAACAAGCTACTGCTAATCAGGACCAATTTCACAAGACTGGAAGCTCCTTGAAGGCCTATATCTTATCTTTTACATTTTGGTATCCTTGGAGTGGTGTCTGAAAAATCATGGGCCCGCCACGCAAACTTGTGAAACTACTAGCAATGTACAAAGTAATGAATTTGATTGGCTTCATGATATGGCTTGTGTGACTGCTCATTGAAGTGATTTGGAAGGAGAAAGACAGGTACAAATACTACCTTACTTGACAACTCTGTGACTTGGGACCACTTGGAGTTTTAAGTTTTGTAACCTTTGTGAGGCTCAGTTTTTTGTTTTTGTTTTTTTCCACGTGTACATGAGCTAATAATACCCACCTCATGTAGCTATTGTAAAGGATTAGGTGACATGTGTAAAATGTTTTGTATAGTGATTGGCATATTGTTGAGAGCTCAGTAATTAGTAATTGTTATTTGCTCTGAAGATAGTTCACAAAAAGGAGTTATAAAATAATCTGGGCCAAAGCTATATCACAGGCATAATTTCCCTAGAGAAGACTAGGAGAGGGAAGACTCATTTTTTTAATTGAGATATAATTGACTTAGAGTATTATATTAGTTTTATGTGTACAACATACTAATTCTATATTTATATACATTGAGAAATGATTACTATGATGTTTAGTTAACATCCATCATGCCACCTCGTTACAATATTTTTCTTGTGATGAATACTTTTAAGATCTATTTCAGAACAACTTTCAAATATACGATTAAGTATTGTTAACTATAGTCACCATGCTGTACATGACATTCCCAGGACTTATTTATTTTACAACTGGAAATTCAGACTTTTTGACTACCATCACTCATTTCACCTACTCCCTTCTCCTGCCTCTGATGACCACCAAACTATTCTCTATATCTGTGAGTTAGTTTTTATTTTTATTTTTTAGACTCCACATATAAGTGAGATTATATAGTATTTATCTTTCACTTGCTGACATTTCACTTAGCATGATGACCTCAAGATCCATCCATGTTATTGCAAATGGCAGGATTTTCTTATTTTCCATGACTGAATAATACCATGTTATTGCAAATGGCAGGATTTTCTTATTTTCTATGACTGAATAATCTTTCATTATATATATATATATATGTAGGTTTTGAATCAGTTTTACACACACACACACACACACACACACACTATCTTTTTTTTAATCCATTCATCCACAAAGGAGACATGTTTTTATGTGTAGCTTTTGAATCAGTTTCACTAATTTAGAGTCATCATTGTATAGCCTTCTAGGTGAGTCTTCTTTTAAAGAACACTGATTCATTTGATTGCATTTTGTAATCAGCTTGTTAAAAAAATTAGCTTCATTCTGTTTTAGTGACAACATCATGTTTCCCAAATGATTTATTTCAGTGTTAGGTAAGACGGAAGTGTACATCTTGGATGTTTAGAAATATTTATGAGAACTTCTCTTTACCCTAATATATACTATGAGAAGTTGTGTAGTTTTATTATGACTAATTAAAGTTTGTTGGCTACCATTGTTTTCCTTTGTCATGTTATTGTTCCTTAAAGGCTCTACTGTGTGCAAAATATGACCAATGTATTTTTAGAAATGTTGCAATGCCCTCAATTAGTGATTGCTTTGCCACTCTTCTCTGACACCTGGTCACCTTCATGCAGTTAAAATGCTGGTCTTTGATATGTGAGTGCAATTTTGCAATTGCTAATAGACAAATGTTCTCATTGCTGTTTTTGAGTTTAGTCCTCTAAACTTTGTAAACTTTTTATTGATGAAATGTTGTCATGCCACGGTGTAATTAGGTGTAAAAGAAGAAAAGCAACTAGGTATGGTAAGGTGGAGGAGAGGAGAGGAGAGGAGATGCCAGATATTACCAACTTCGGTTAGTAAAAATCTATAAGCAGCTAATGAGTGTTTTCAGGGGAAATAACATATGGTTAGTTTTATCTTGAAAAGTAGTTCTAGAGATGAAGCCAAAATTCAGGAGCTGTTGATAGAGGCAAATGTAAAGGAGGAGACATGGCCATAGATCTTAGAGGCAGGGTGATGCAGTACAGCATTCCACCAGGACTCACTTGATAGATGACATTTCTATGCCAGACACACTCCCACAGGCTTATCAAAGCTCTATACTAAACTATTTCTTTTTTCTGCTGTAGCCATTTCCTTTTGTTGGAGAAAACATTTCTGAACACAAATGAGGAAGCAATAGATTTTAAGGCAGACTTCTCTTGATAAGTAAATCATTTGCAAGCTTCACATGTTATTTCTAGTAACAAACGATTTGTGACAGTCTCACGGTGGATGGCAGTATCATGGTTGACATCTGCTGGTGTGATGTTAGACATGCCTATATACTTGTAATAGAGGGACTAAGGATTCACTCTTTTCCTTGCTACTTGTGTATTGGTGAAGAAGATCACTAAGCTCTCTTGGTCATAGTTTGTACCTTTTAAAGTAGAGACAGTTATAATTTTCAGGTTTTTACAAATTCGTTGATACAATGGCAGTGCATGTGAAAAAACTTCATAAAATCTAAAGCAATGACATCAAAACTAGTTAGTCCAAAGGGACGACTAAATCCAGCAGGACAGTGAATTATCCTATTTGTTCAAAGTTGCCAGATCTTTGCTGACTCTTCAGAATGCGTTAGATTATAACCATTGCCTTAGGTGCATTCCTAAGTGTAATAAAAAGAAGTTTCCTGCAATGACTGTACACATTTCTTCTTTTCTTCTCATTACATTCTAAATATAAGCCTCCCATTTATCATTCTTTTTGCAAAACGACTATTAGAGCAAAGGAAGAGATATAAACACTGAATTGTTTTGAGAATAAAAACTGGCGGGTTAGGGGAAAGCACCATGATACATGTTTCCGTCTTGTATAGAAATAATATGTGAGAAAAATGAGAGCATCGCATGGTTCTTTGCTTCATAGAATTAATGCATGTTCAACAAACAAAACCAAACCAAACTCTAGTGTGTAATGAGAAGAACATTAGATGTACTGATATTTAGATCGAGTTGTGGAAACTGGACTGTATTGGCCAATAGCTCTACTTCAGATTTATTCCCTCAGCTGTTAGGAAGGTTGTCTGCTGAGAGGTCTCCTCAGTCTTCTTTGAGAATTGCCTACGCTGAAGAGCACCACCTCGGCTATGAGTGCCTGAGGACAGCCCACATTAAGTGATTGATCAGTTTGGGTGTACAAAGGTTTTGTTCTCTCTTGGAATGAACAGAGCCATCCCAGCCCCAAAGTTCTCCATGGGATCAGAGCCCAGTAACAACTGCATTTGTAGCCCAACCTCCACTGCCCAGCCCTCCTTCTTTCTCTGCCCCTTTAGATATCATGCCTGAGAGCACTCTCTGCAAATATCCTGCACAAAAATATTGAGCCCAACAGGCACTAGAGGCTCTGATCTCTCAGATTTCTTTAGGCGATTGAATTTAACTTTCGATTGAAATTGTTAAACAGTTTTCTTGGAAGAGGAACCTGGTGTATTACAGATTTGGTACCATAATTTCAGAGGGTCATGCTTACGTCCAAACAAGAGGGCGGTATTAACTAGCATTTTATAAGACTGTCAACCTTCTGGTGAAGTTCATTCATTAAAAAAATGTTTATTTATTTTTTTGTCTGATTGGAGAAAAGCTACAAAAATTGTTAAAAGACCAACCCTGGTTCCTAAAAATTGAATCCATAAAACCAGCACAGAACACTGAAATTACAATTTCTTTGTATTTCATTCATTCATCAAGTGATTATTGAGGGCCTATTATGCTACAGGGGATAGAGCAGTATGTAAGATATAAGGTTGGTGCCCTCTCATCTTGTAAGAGAGATAATACTTGTGCCTATTATATAATTAATGAAAATAACACAAAACAAAGAAGATGTAGGAATTTAGTAAAAGAAATAACTTTGAGTAGTGATTAGGAAAGATTTCAAGGTGATATAGCATTTGAATAGAGCCTAGATGAATAATCAGAGATGACTGGTAAAGAATGTGCCAAACAGAAAGAATAGACGTGAAGAAATATAAGCAATATTGGAGCATATTAGTTTGGCTAAAGTATTTGGTTAACATAGGTCTGAATTTTTCATATAGCTTTCCCATACCATAGGAGAGGTCCTCTGGGATTGAATTGCGACAGTCTTGACTGGTAGGATGAGAAATTTGAATTCCTTTTGAGAACCAGTTGGTAGCTATTGAAAGGTTTCTGAGACTGACATTATCAGGTGGTGTCTAAGATGATGGAGTGGCAAATGTGAGAACAAAGCCTCGGAGATGAGACAAGAGCCTATTGCCATAGTCTGAGGGTAAGCCACATAGGCTTCCTGGTTAACGAAGCCTGATTTTAATATTGCTCTTCATCTGCTCATAAGCCTAGACATCCAGGAACTCTCTAGCATAAGAAACTTGGTTAAATGGCTGGGGGGTAAGGACATCTTTCTTTCCTTTTAGATTAACTTGAAAAATGTAGGATTTCAATCGCTTTCAAAAATTATTTTTTGGGAGGCGGAGGTTTAGTATCTTTAAATTATATTCCTGGCTGAAACAACTAGCTAATAATAAAATTAATTTTTAGGGAAAATATAATTAAAGCTCAGAATTGAATGTTCCCATTGTTTTGTGCCAAAGTATAGCTGTCCTAGTATGCAGGTTTTGAGGTAGAATGTCTTAAACAAATATATGCATGAAAGGACTTTGGTCCATAAATGAGTGAATATAAGGAAGCACCAACATTCCCACCCCTGGAAACTGCTGCAGTGTTTTTTTTTCTTGTTTTTGAGATGACAGTACCTTTGGTGCTACATAAATTTACAAGTGATTCTCTAAAAGTGAATTTCTCACAAAAGGCTAACTCTGCAGTTGTGTCTGGCACCCTCTTTCTTTCTGTATTAATCCTTTCTCACTTTGCAAAGCCTTTATTTATTTTGAGTTTTTCCAGATCTTGTCTAAGCTGGTTTAGGAGTAAAAAACATGTCCATATATTTTTGATGTTGAATGGCTCCTTGTTCATTTTTTTTCTCTTTTTCAATACTCTAATATTCTATGAGATATCAAGATATTATGTTTTGAAAAGTTTTGTAAATTGCCACGCAATGATCATTTTTGTGTATATATAAATACCAATGTTTAAATGTACTTTTAATATATTTCATTATGGTTAAAAATCAATAGATGCGTGTTGCTTGGGCTCTCATCTAGTCAAGAAAACAAAATTTAAAAATAAATGAAATCACAAAGAAGCAAAAGTAATAATCCAGGTTATAAATGCCTGATCAATTTAAAGAAAGATAAAGTCCTTTTTAAGAAATGGAACTAGAACAAGAATTTGAAGGAGAGGTAGAGTTTTGATAAGCTTAGAGAGGTGGCAGACATTTCTGATAGGGTGCAGCAGTATGAGCAATGAAAGAAAGAGTAAGATAAGGATTTTAAAAAGAGATTAGTGTTAAAGTATGCTTTTAGAAAAGTTAAAAGCATAGTTATTCTACAAATTTAAATGAACATGTATCAAAGATTTTATTCACCTTATTAATTAATGAGGAAGCCAGTAAGATGGTGAGAAGCTAGATATCCTTAGTAATATAATAAAGTTAGTATGATTGTTGGGTTAGATACAAAAGTAGGTAATGTTCTACAAGGCAATGAACTATAACCTTGGGGTTATATTTTCTACTGGACAAAAATATACATGTCAACACGTGACTGCTTTATGTCTAGATCTTTATTTAATGGTAAATAGTAAGTTGGACAAAGTATATGCCCCTAAATCTTTGGGTGAACTTTTTAAGTAATGTCTCCAAATAACATTGACAGGACACCGTACTCATTCTTTGGCTTTATTTACAAGTTTTGGATAGTTTTTGTTAACAGTAGGCAGGTCAACATACTTAGAGGTTTTTGTTTTCTTCAAGTGAAATAGATGGAGTGAATAACAAAAGGAAAGCAGGGGAGAGGGTAAAGACATTTGAATGGTAGGCTACTGAATTTGGACCCATAAGATAAGGGGAGGGATTCATTAAAAGTTTGGATATAGACATGAGTAGGGAGCATTTTAGAAAAAATTAATGAGGCTAAGTGATATAAGAATTATGAGATTTTCTAGGACATTCTTTCAACAATTAAGGGTTGAGGCTAATTGTCAAAGACAGGAAGGAGTATATGTGAGGAGCCAAGACTGGACTCCTATAGAGAATATACTGTAAGGGAGATAGGTATTAATGGGAGTGAGTCATTGCTCGGTTACAGAAATCAAGTATTTGTCTATTGATCCTGAGCTTAAGACTGATAACTTTGAAAGCAATATGTGTGGTAGAAGACAGATTTTATTTGATGTAGGAGATAATAAAGTTAGAGAATGATTGGGACTACATTAAGCTTCATAAATCATAGTGTACTTGCTCCATATCCATCTGGGACTCAAAGAGGTTATTCCCTCTCTCAAATAGATAGTGGGTGAACAAGAATTAGAATCCAGGTCTTATATCTCTTAATCTAGTTCTCTTTCTTGTTTACTTTGGTGACAGTGGTAGTTTGAGTTATTTGTACTACCTTTTCACTCCTCAGTAGAATTTTATATATCCATATTCTTGCTTTCACTTCATAATAGACAGAGTATATTTCCCTGGTCTTGGCCATGTAACTTGCTTTGGCCAATAAACTTCCTTGCATGGTTGGGCTTGCCTTCTTGAGGTTCTTACATTTCAATCGAAAGAACATACCTCAGCCTAGGTTCCAAAATGAGACAGGTAGTCTTGCTACCAGGACATTCATGCTGAAATATCTTTCGACTAGTCCACTATTTGGAGGTGCAGTTTTTCTAATGACTTCTGAAATGTGTAATTACTGAGTCACCAGAGTGAATGTGATCATTGCAGGAGCCAGTGTATTCATTGTAAGAAATTTCATAATAAAATTTATAGGCAGGAGTTAGCTTTATTTAAATTACTCTGTGATCATTGCATTGACAAAAATACTAGATTCGAACTGATAGAGAACCAGAGACAGCTCATGGATGAGTGAAACTAGGTTAGAGAAGGAAGGACATTTAGCACAGAGATCAGCTATATTCTCCATAAGTTGTAAACTTCTGAACACCAAGAGCCTCACCAGAAGAGCACAGTTGCATATGAAAATGCCTGAGTGAGTAGAGGTCATATCAGAACTTCCAGGAGCTCAAGTGCCTGCCTCTAAGGCATTTAGAGCTGGAGCAATTATGTGTGTAAACTCTGCATATGTACTTCCTTCATGGAAGGAAAGGCATCTCAACAATCTTTGTGATAGAGAATGTATTACTACTGATATTGGTACCATGCATTTAGGAAATACCAGTTTTCTATTTCTGCTGATTATCTCACACAGACACTAAAAAACTGAATTTCTTCTCAAGAGTTGCTAGATTCTGCAGGTCTCAGGTTGTTGCTGATACAGCCATTTTCATATTCATATTCACCCCCATGAGCACACTCGCATGTACTTTCACATGCTGTTCTACGCTCTATAGTTTATGTTTGTCCATAAACATGGTGGAAGAAACTGACAAGGGACCTGTTTTCTTAACAAGACAGCTCGGTGGGACTTACAGTATTGTATTTAGAACTATCATCAGGTTCCCATGAAAAAGTACATGTAAATCCATACATTTTCACATTTGCATTCACTTTACAGAGAATTATGCCTTATTTGCTTTTAGGATGTACCATGGGTGGTATTTGATTTAAACTCAGAATATAGTATTCATAATTTGAAATTAACATTTAATCATTACAATTCCTTGAGGACTATGATTCATCATTTTATGAAAATATATGGCTGCCATTCAATGTTAAGAAACTTTTCAATCTCTTATTTTGTAGGCACAACAGCAGATCTTTGGAATTCCCATGAAATGGGCGGGTAAATGAGAAAATCACACCCATAATACTGTCCCTACAGATGGTTATAGCGTTATATGGCTATTTAAAATGTTCCGGTAATTGTATTAGGGAAATATATACACCTATGAAATATCAGGTAGCATCATATTTTAGCTAAAATATTCCTCTAAACTTAGTGGGGGTAGCAGAGCATAGCCTGTATTCTTACCTGTTCAAGGAATTATTCTCAGAAAGCCAATAGACTCAAATTTCTTCTCATGTACCCTCTTCCTTCCACCCACTGTTTGAGTAACAGCATTTTCTGCATCAAAATTGGCACATTTGATCTAATACAAGATTCAATACCTGTTGTGGGAATAGGTGAGATTTTTAAAAATAGACATAACAAGAAAATTTGGGGGAAGTGATTGCTAGATTCCCCTGAACACACCAATTTACAAGACTAGCCCTGGGTTTTATTATAATTACTTAGGCTATCTATTGAAACTACGTTCTAATTGTGCCCATGAAAATACAAAAGCACTGTTTTTTTTTTTTTAAAGCTCTTTTTAAAAATATATGTTCTGATTCAGACTTCTCAATAATTCAGACTGATCAATTCATTAATGTTAAGTAATATATTTTTTATCTTTTCTTGTTTTACATAACAAAGTGCTTTTGAATCAAATTTTATATGCTCTAGAATACTTTCTGTTGTTTTTTAGGCTAGTAAAAGACTATTAATTGTGTCTTATTTGACATCCAAAATCTGACACTGTACCCCGTAGCTCTAAATTCCAGTCACCAAATCATACTCTTTCTACATTTTCCAACGACTCTTCTCTATATGAGTCTATTACTTTCAAATAATATGATAAGAAGAGAGAGTAAATGATAATATTTAATCTGAATGAATGTGGAACTCATTGTCTGTTAAGGAGAATGATTCTCAGATGTGCCCTGTTACTTGATTTCAGCTCAGACTGAGAGAACTGGGTTAATTTCAGGGACTGTTTGCTCACAGAGCTCATGTACCATCCAACCTCCTGGTGATTCTCAAATTCAAATAGATTCTACAGTGCTAGTACTATCGAGAATATCCATTGGAGGACACTAGAACACAACAAATAGATGAGAATGTAGGAATACTTAAGTAACTTAAAGTAAATCCTCTGCAGAAAATCAGACAGTTTATTCTCCAAAATTAAATCTAATTGCTCCCCAACTATAAAAATGGTTATCGATATTTCCACTGAAAAACAAGTCCTCTCACTGGTGCACCTAGTCTTCCAGAGATGTAATTTTAGAAAGGCGATGCTTCCCCAGGAGGAAAAGGGGTAAGTTATTTTAATAATCTGAATATTTATGTAGGAATTTGCTTGAATTTCCACCTAACAGTTTAACCTTAATTAAATCATCATTAACAGACAAATGGAGTCCTTTGCAGGTTGTTAACTGAGTTTGTCTGACAATCCCTCTGCAGATGGAGAATTCTATAAGACTCATGGAAAACCCCCCCAAAACTCAGGGGTTCTCTCTACTGCAAAAGGGAGTTATTTGAGGCAAATTAATTTAGGTAAAAGCCTTGATGAGAAGAAATCCTTGACATCCACAGTCAGTGTTTGTATACTTTATCATAATACATTTTCCAGTGTTTAAATATTCTGTTAACAATTTAAATCTCAAATTATAGTTATTTACAAGATGTGACTATCACTTAGATATTTGGGCCTTTAATTTTAGTTTAGAATAAAATAAGGCTTGTGTTTTGGTTATGTCCCCATTTCTGAGAACCCCATAAACAATAATACACATTGCTTAAATTGAAAACAATGATGCCAATGATACAACAATTTATTAAACATATCTGTGCTTAAAAACTGTCACCAAAATTATATATTTCTGTCAGAAAAAGAAGCTCTCATACATAAACTTATCTTGGTAATAATGGCAACAGTAGGGAATTATTTTCACCTTGTACATAGGGGGGCACTCTGTTGTATTTGAAAGGAAGAAGGTGAAAAATTCTGGGACTAACTTCCTTCTGAGAGTCTTCACTTGACCCAGAATACTTAATTGGGAGTGGGAATGACAGGACAGCAAACTTTTTCAGTGTAGGATGTTGTTAATTTCAATTCACCTCTCCTTTTGCAGCACAGATGGTCAGGCAGTGAAAGCCATCATTTATGTAAGTGAGCTAACAAAGGTGTTAAATCAGGCATATTAAAGCTTGTAGGTAGTGGTTCTGTGAGATAGAAATGTCATTGAAACCATTTAGAATTCTGTGAGTTTAAATCCCCCAAATGGGGGTTCTAGCGCCTTGTGAAAGTTATATTACAAATCATTTCATTGTTTTGGGCCAGTGCTCAGTTTCTTCATCTCTTTAAGAATGATGTATCTTTCTTAAGCTGCTCACATGTTTTGAGAGTGGGAGTATAAATGACTAAGTGCTTTAAAGACTTGGCAAAAGTGTTCTGCAAAATACTTGTTTTAAAAGCATGAAATGATTACATTTATGGTGTTCATAGTAATTTAGTATATTTAACTGTATAACATTTACTTAATTTTTTTTTCACTAAAAAATATGCTGGGGAGGTCTTTGTGGCTGAGGAGGGCTGTGTAGCTGTAGCTAAAGGGACACTTAAATATACACATGTACTTCTTCCCTCATTTTGATATTACATTTTACTTCCTTCTCCTCCCTGGCCCAGCAGGATGTCAATGGGACCTTCTAACTGGGTGGTTTGAGAAGAATCTAATAAAGGTGAGCGGGATTTAGGGAAACAAACAGTGCAGCACTCTGAGGCCAGCAACTGTAGGGAGCCTATGTTCACCTCTGGCCAAGAAGGGCAGGGGCAAGGAGTGGGGCCTGGAGCCGGAGCAGGATACTGTAAGGAGAGGGCTGCCCAAAGAGCCTCTGCCTCAGGTAGAGAGGTCAGGGTGTCCACTGCACACTGGGAGGGTGGGAGCCAGGGGAAGGAATACCTGATCTCACTGTCATCCTCTTTCCAGTCTCCTGCTGCCATCCCCACTTGGATGCAGATGCAATTGGGCAAGAGAGCCCTTTGACACAGTGTATGCAGGTCACGTCAGAGCACAGAGCTCTGGAGAAGGGCAGGGTGTGGGAGATCCGGAGGGGCAAACAGAAGACATCTCATTCCCCTGCCAGCTCCAGAAATAAAATCACTAGAGAGCCACATGTTGCTGATGGGATTGTGGCTTCTGAGACCCATCTCTCTATAATTTCCCAGGCAGTCATTCCTAGTTATTGTGGCCAGATATGTGACCAGTAATATTAAATAAGACTTCTGACATTCTCCCTACTTATATTTACTAAAGAATAGTAAATTTAAAAAAACAAGAAAACAGAAGATGGCAGCTAATTTACTAAATCTTGCCCTTTATTCTAATCAAGCAACCTTAACTATGTTGTTCTCAAATCTTGACATTGATGAATGTTCCTAAGTTTTTAGATGACTGTTAATATTGCTGTTAAAAACAAAAAAGTATTTTTTAAAATTAATAGGTCACAGATATATTAAGCAGAGAAATTATAATCTCGACTTCCGATTCTTTCTAGAAAAGGAGAAAGTTCAAAAACTTTCAAAAGCAAATATATAAGTAGAGATGTATTTTCCTTAACTTTCTTTGGAGGATATTTGTAATTAACTTTGTTTCATCCTTCTTTATACTTTATATTACAATAATATATATGTCTACTTCCTTGGTTTTGATTTTTTGTTTGTGAACCATATTTTCTTATACTTTTCTGTGACATGATGATAATAACACCAGTGGTAAACATTAATATGATATTAAATGATTAACATATATTCTTCAATTCTTACTAGAATGCTAAGAAATATTATTAATATCATTTAAATGTTGGATAAATTAAAGCTTAGGGACAAACACAATCTCTAAGGTAGATTTTTTTCATCGTGATAAGAACAGATAACGTGACATCTAACCTTTTAAGAAATTTTTAAGTGTACAATACAGTATTATTAATTATATGCACAGTGTTTAAAGCAGATCTTTAGAACTTTTTCAGCTTGCATGACTGAAGCCATACCCACTGAACAGCAGCTTCCCATTCCCCTCTCCCCTGCCCCTGGCAGCCACCATGCTACTTTCTCTTTTAACACTTCCAAACTAATTTTCTTTAATTTTCTATCTGCTTTCAAAATCCATTATAAACCTTGTGGGCTCTAAGTACATTCTAAAGATTTTTGAACACTGTTCTAGTATTTAATTGTAAAGTGTTCTCTGCCTGAATCATAATACTGTATTAATCATTTTAAAGAAAAGCAAAATAGTTCAGGCATTCAGAAAATATGGCAAACACCCATATATCCATCATCTAGCTTTATGAAATCTTGATGTTTTACCATAGTTAGCTCAGATTTTTTTCTTTTAAGAAAATAAAAGATCCTAGATGCAGTTGAAACCTTCAGTTTTCCTTGCTGATCTAATTCTCCTTTCTCTAGAAGTAAATAATATTCTAAATTTAGTGTTTATGAGTCACATGTTTCAAAGTTTAACCAAGGCCAGGTTTATGGGCATGTAACCCATGCAGTTGTATCTGGCCCCTGTTTAGAATGGCCTGTGCTTGGTTTAATGTGCTGCTGTCACCATTTTGAAATGTTAATAAGTTTTGAACAAGGCAAGTGGTTCCTGTTTTGTAAGATTTAAGGTTCTTTTGATGGTGGGTTACAACACACTGACAGATAGTTGATAGGCAGAATTTTGTTATTTACTGCTGCATATGAGAGCAGGATGCCAAGCAGGGCCACACAGAGGGTTGCCCCCAAGACAGAGTAACATCAAGCTGAAGTTATTTAATGTAACTGCTTATATAAGGCAAGCCAGTGGAGTTGCTTAGGTTTCCTAGGGTCCCTGTGGACTGATTAATTTCACAGACTCCAGGGAGAAGGGTCTGTCCCTATTTGCCTGGTACCTGGCACCTGGCCTCGGGGTGCAAAACCCTGATAAAGGAGGTGTTTGGGGTTTGTACATAGTGGCCTTGGAGAGTGGCTGTCTGACAAGGGAAGTGGTTGAAATGGGGGTTTAGCAAACTGCTGGTGAAGGGAAATTGAGGTTTTCAGCCATGACTTCAAAACTAGGTCAAGATAGCACTTGAGAAATATTGTATTGCGGCTCTGCATTTTCATTTTGCACTAAATCCTGCAACTTATGTAGCCAGTCCTGATGTTAACTGTATATTTATCCATAAGCATTATATAATACTGTTTTGCATGATTTAGAATTTCAATTTTTTTTCTTTTATAAATGATTATGTAATAAAATTCTTGAAGATATCTTTCTGGATAAATGTGTTTCTTTAAGGACTACAACTGTGAAGGCAATTACTTGGCAAAGATTTTGTACATATTTAATATTTATAATTTGATGTTGCTGTAATCTTCACATTTATTTTAATCTTAGTTCTACAGTTAAATACATTTAATGTACACTATCAGTCATTCAGCTGTGGTTTTCCCAGTCATTTCTCAATTGGCCGGAATTTGTTGCCTAGATGTTTCCTCAAGAAGGACTCAGGAGAAATATATTCCTGAGTTATATACTATGTGCAACACTTTTTCTGTAGCCTCTATTCCACAGACAGCTCGGCTGGCTATAACATCCTTTGCTCACACTCTCTTCCTTGAGGATTTTGTAAAGATTGCTCTATGGTCTTGGCTTTGAAAGGTGCTGTAGAAAATCTGATCTAAGATTAGTTCTTTCCCTTATGAGAGTTTTCATTGATTTGCCTCACACATGAGATGATTTCTCTTAATCTTTAATGACCAATAATTTTACTAGGATATATCTCAGTCATGAATGTTCCTTCTTGGTCAGTTTTCTCAGGCACATGGTACACTATTTCAATATATGAAGTTAAATCTTTTATTTCAGCAAAATTTTCTTGAATTGTAATTTCAAAAATTTGTTTTAATCTACTGTACTTCTAAGACAACAATTATTTTATGGTGGACCAGATTTGTCTTTTTGTTCTTTCATCTTGCAATTCATCTCTCTTCCTGTTCAATTTCTTTCCTTATTTGTCTTATTTTGTTTGCTTTTCTAATCTCTATAATTGACATTAACACACTTTTCCCTCACAATATTTATCCTTTCTTGTTTTTAATTTTGTCTTCATTTATATAATGCTTTTTTCTTTTTAATTTTTTCCCACATGTTGTCACAATAATTAACTCATATTCTTTTTTTTTTTTCTCACCATCTCCCCTTGTTCTCCTCACAATCTGCTCTCTGAATTTCTACACTTCTGCTTTATGAGTTTCCTTTTTAGAGAAAAGTAACTAAAAAATCATGGCAAATTACTTGCTCATGATTTTCATGTATTCTGTGGCAAACTTTCCCTGGCAGATGTTTTTTCTGGTAAATTTTCTCACTCTTTCACACCATTTTTCTTGTCGTATTGTTGTATTGAGGTCGTACCATTTTTTTACTACTATTTAGAGAAAAAGTTGCATTTTCCTGGCCTAGCTATTTACAGGAACTCCCTTCAGGGAGATTATTTGTTCTGGTGTGTTTGGAGATATTTTGGCCCCAGAAAATTTCACTATTCTCCTGGAATCTTCTTTGTCTTTTTTGTGTCCTGTGGAGCCCTTTGTCATCTCTTGCTCATCTTTCCTATCCCTCTCAGCTTTCACAAAAGATAAAGGTTTCACTTCAGTGCAAACCCTTTGTCCATTAAGGATTTAAAAAAAAATTTTGGGGGGGCATTTTTATGAGATCTGAAGCCATTAGGCTGGCGTGGTATATTGCTCCTGTGCATGGCAATTGCTGTACTTCCTGAAACATCTCTAGAATTTTTCTTACATTTTTTTTGCCTGCATTGCCTTTGATCACCTTTTCAAAGAGAATGGAAAGATACATTATTGTTTCCTCTCTAACGAATTATGAATGTTTCTTTTTTGTTTTATTTATTTATTTATTATTTATTTAATTAAGTAATTAATTTTATTTTTATATTGTTCACATTTGAAAAGTTTTTTTCAACTTCCAACTTGTCGATAATAATATGTACAATTTTAGTGTTGTCAAATTTGGCAAAACTTCGAAGTTTCTTTCATATGAGAGAGAAGATTTGGAAGAATTTTCACAGACTGGCTTCTTGCTCCTTAAATTTGAAGGAGCTTTTCCTTCATAACCCACATTCATCTGGTGCTGAGTACTGTAGGAAGTGTTGATAGCATGATTCAACCGTTGGCCC
Organism: Pteropus alecto; assembly: GCF_000325575.1. Lineage (NCBI taxonomy): Eukaryota > Metazoa > Chordata > Mammalia > Chiroptera > Pteropodidae > Pteropus > Pteropus alecto. The sequence goes on along the minus strand of NW_006432447.1, from coordinate 15,333,197 downwards.
TGAAATTTTATGTCATGATGCTGAGTGATTAGTACAATAGGCATTAGAATGATCATAAGCCACTTTTCCATGGGGCCATTAATTTTACTATCTCAGAATCTGCCATGAATCACACAAATAGATCTCACTAAATCCAGACCAAATATATGCTCAGTTCAACTCTTCCTGGCTCCGAGGATTGCTGAGGCCACTTCCATGCCACCCTATATTACAGTAGGAGAAATACAGCAGAGGGAAATTAAAGTAGAAATATGTATTTAAAATATCTTACTTACTTTCGTGAGTTTTAGAAACATGAGCAATTGAACACATTGTGAGAGCCTTGTAGGTGAGGCACAAAAGCTTTCATATTTCCCTGTGGAGGTGAGGGTGGGGAGAGGTATTTTCTTCTTGGTGTGGTTGTTAATACCAGGTGAAAATTTTGAAGCAAAAGCTGGATGGGCCCTACTGGGGTACTGGGAGGTGTGAGAGGAGGGAGTGTTAAAGTTTTTGCTTATGGATAACTCCCAGCCCTAGTTTTTAATGCCAGTGAAAATTTATTGTCTACTTATACTATTTATTTCACTGAGAATTAATTTGGTAGTAGTGGTTGGTGGAGGTGATTTGGAAAGGCGATGAAAGTGGGAAGTCATGGGTGTACCTGTGTCACATTGCACCTCGTCTAGAAACCCTATGTCTTTTAAGTTCCACTAGATTTTAGACAGGTCCTAGAGGGCAGATATCATGTCTCATGTAGTTTAATATTAATCATAGTTCCTTGAAGGTATATTAGGCATTGAATAATTATTCGTTGTTTTAATATTGAGTTATACTTATATTTGAGTTTTTATCAAGGTAATTAAACATAAATAACTAATAAACTCATAGACATTCTCAAAAGTATAATGTATTATTTGACTAACATTTTATTTCACCACTGAGAAGTGTTTCACTTGTTATCTAATATTTATTTGATATAATTATTTTTAAAATGTAACAATGTGATGTGATATATTAAAGCAGATTATTTTCTTTCATATACCTTAAATATTATATATTACATATATAATATATGTATAAAATCTGATGAAAACATATAAGCTTTCTTATTTTTATAAGGAAACTTGACTTACATATACTGATTTTTCTGTATGATAAACAGCATGTGGAATCTCAGTACCCCTGGAGAGAGCTACTGCCATCCAGGATATAAATAATGTGTAACTCAAAGAAACATCCAACGTATATTTTTATAATAATATGATTTGATCTGAGAACATTTGTCAGTCATTGGTACATACTTACTTGGAGGTTATTTTTAAATTCCCACAGGCATTGAATATTTTGGTGGAGATTTATTAACAAAACCCAAAGTAGTGGCATAAAAAGGTATCAAATATCTCTTGGCCTTAAAAGTTAATCATCAAGGATTTATTTGATTAATAAAAGTCCAGCTCTGGGTTAGGCAGTATTGGAAGAGAGGTGTGTCTTTGCTCAAGGAGTTTGTAGGCCAGTAGAGGGCTTCTCAAGTGGGGTCACAACCCATTGGGGGTTGTGAAATCAATTTAGTGGATCACCATCGGATTAAAAATGACAGAATGAGAAATATCACAGTGTGTTTTAGGTAATAACACCCAATATCATTTAACATAACTTGTGACTATGTAAAATACTTTGCTTACTGAGCTTGCTGTCAAAAATGTTTGAAAAAGATTGACTTCTAAGTGGAAAAACAATACAAATACACCAGGAACAATTCACCACTAAGAATCACCTCTTGCTCGCTAGAGCTGCCTTTACAAAGTACCACAAATGGTATGACTGAAACAACAGAAATTTATTGTTTCCCAGTTCCGGAGGCCAGAAGTCCAGATCAAGGTGTTGGCAAGGTTGGTTCCTTCTGAGGGCTTGGAGGGAGCATCTGTTCCATGCCTCTTTCCTCACTTCTGATGGTTTGCTGGCAACCCAAGGTGTTCCTTGGCTTGTAGACACATCACCTCAATTTCTGCTTTCATCTTCGCATAGTATTCTTCCTGTGTACATGTCGGTCTCTGTGTCCAAATTTCTTCTCTTTATAAGGACACTTGTCATATTGGATTAGGGCCTGCCCTAAAGATCTCATTTTAACTTAACTACTTCTTTAAGACCCTGTCTACAAATAAGGTCATATTCTGAGGTATTTGGTGTCAGGGCTTCAATGTATCTTTTTGGGGGGACATGATTCAACCCATAATAATCATAATGGTCAAAATTCAAAATATGTATGTGCTAGTCCTTATACTAAATACCTTGTTAGTCTTTACAGCCATTTTGAGAGGTAAATTTATGATGTCAATTTTACAGAATAATATAGGTTCAGAGAGATTCAGCATTAGAGTTTGTGTCTGTTTTACTTCAAAGCCCATGTTCTTTCCACTCTGCTTGTTGATTCCTGGGAGGCTAGAGTTGGCAGGGATCTTAGAGGCCATCTGGTACAGGCCCCTCTTTTCACATGTAGTGGGTCAAGAGATTAAAAATGATACTATTTGTAAAAATCTGCAGTCTCTTCTACATTCCAGAGAAGCAATACAATTTATCTATGGAGAATGACCATCTTTTTACTTTGGGAAATTCTGGAATGGTTAATGGATATTCTTCTCCATCATTCCCCTAAAGGTGGGAAAACTTGGGCACACTTGGGTTATATGTAGGGTGAAACTAAAGCACAGAGATGCAGTCTCCTGCCCATTGTCCCCCAGCTTATATTAAATAACATGTACGTGATATGATATGAACTCCAGGAATGATATTAATGAGACAATATATTTGTCTTTTTTCCAAAGATAAATATGAAATATGTTTTTATTGTTAAACTTTTATTATTGTACAAATCTCTGTTCTCCTTGATTAGTATGAAGAGCAGAGAATTGGTAGTTCTTTGCATAAAATATATCTGAAGTCTGAGAAATGTTGCTAGTGTATGACAAAATTTATTTTGATCATGATTGCCTATTTCCCATTGCCAATTAAAAAGGGAAATGAACGAAGACTATAATCTGATAACAAGCCAGTGTGATTGTAGGAAGGGAATGGGTTCTACAGTCAGACCTAGCTTTGCATTTATTAGCATTTTGAACCTGGCAAATTAATTAACTTCCTTGAATTTTGTTTCCTTGATTTAGACATTTGGGATTATCATAATCCAGTCTATTGCAGAAACATGTGGATTAGATTAAACAAGATAACACAAGAAAACAAGATAACACAAGTGCCCAGAGCATGGCCGACTTATTAAACACACATTCATTCCTTTATCAATTTGGTCTGGCTTCAGACTCAGTTGTTCAGTTCTCAGTGACTGACACTTATTTACTCAACAAATGTTTTCAGAGCTTCTATTTGGGCAAGACATTGCTATTGTCACTAGATATTCAGTGAGGACAGAGACAAGCAAAGTTTCTGTTCTTATAATGTACATTTTGGTAGGGAAGATAGACAACAAGCAACTAGATGAATAAAAAAAAAATTATCAAGTAGTGATGAGAAATTTGCAACAAATTAAAATAAGGGGGTATGATAAAAATTCTTGGTATCTTTTCCAATTTTTGGATGTTCAGGGAAGGCATTTTTGAGGAGAAGACACTTAAGCAAAGATTTGAGTGACAAAAAGGAGCTGCTGATGTGTAGACCAGGGGTAAAAACAACCTGGGCAGAGGAAAGAGGTAACAAAAGGCATGAGGATGGGAATGATCTGAGATGATTAATGTGAAGAGCAGAAACCTGGTATTTTAGAAATGAAAGGATAGCCAGTGGGCCTGGAGCATCATAGGAGAGGGCAGTGATATAATGGTTGGACAAAGGTAGCAGTGGTGAGGATGAAAAATAGCACATGCATTCAAGATATGTTTGAAGATTAACTGGGTGTGGGGAAAGATAGGAATCAAGGATAACTCTTAGATGTTTTTTTATTTGAGCAGCCTGGAAGAAGCTGGTGTCATCTACTGAGATGGGGAAATCCAGGAGAGAAGCAGGTTTTGAGGAAGTCAAGCAACATTTGAGAAGCTTAGTTGATATCCAAGTAGCACTTTTAATAGGAGACTCTCATTTCACAGGCGAGGATGTGGATATAGATTTGGGAGTTATCAACATGTAGATGGTCTTTAAAGTCCATAAAGACAACCTCTTAGTCTATAATAACCTCTTTTCAATGCTATGACCAGGTAGTCTCCTTTGATACCCCATTCTCCTCCCATCACAGTCTGTTGTTACATCAGGACTCTCAGCCAATGAAGACATTAACTTACAGAGAAGTCAAATTATGAGTAGTGTAGATTCTGCCTTGTTTTCTAACAGAATCTCTATTTCTGTTTTTTGCCTTAAATTTATGTGAAATTTTCATCGAAATATTTAATAAATCACTTTCTAAGTGGATGCAAATGTATAATATGTTACTCATCTTTCACAACAGAATAATAAAATTTATCCCTTCAGCAAAAATTATGGTTAGTGCTCAGTTATCAATATTGACCTCACTTTAGACCTAAATTTAATTATCTGGGTACATATTTACCTTTGATTTGCGTACACCACTCCAAGCGATGCCAAGAGCAATGCTGTGTGTCAATTTAAGACAAATTAGAGCCATAAAGTCTAACCTGCTGTTACAATTTTTATATTTATGATTTAGGCTCTATTTTACATGTTTTATGTCTAGTTTTATAGCAATGCACTCATCACTAGCACCTGTGGGCACAAGTACAAAACACCATTTATAAAAACAACAAATTGGTGAAAGTCAGGCTCCATGGGTAAGCCCACGTCACCCTTTCTCAGGCACAAGCTCCAGTCAATAGATGAGTCTCTTTCAGTGAGCCCTGAAGGCCTATATACTAGGACTCTTAATCATGTCAGAAGGAAAATGTTTGATTCAGGGGCCTTGTAAGCCTGAACTTGTTTGTGGTCAAAATTAGAGTCCCTTAACAGCTTGTTTAATCTTAATAATAAATTAGTAGTTTATAGAGGGTCACGGGGATGGGAAGCATGGTATAGGAATTGCAGTCAGCAGTAATGTAATGGCTAGGTGGAGAGCCAGAGAGAAGATAGAGTAATTGTGGGGATTGTTTCATAGACTATATAAATGTCTAATCAATGTACTATATACTAGAAACTAATAAAAAATAATAAAATAAAAAATAAAAAAATATTTTAAAAAGTTAAAAAAAATTAAGTTGTATGGAAAAGGAATGAGTCAATTCACTACTATGTGGTAAATATAAGAGTGATTGAGAATTAAATGGCACTTGCCATATACCAGATACTGTTCTATTCTAAGTACTTAATATATAGTAATTCATTTAATCTTCATGATATTACTATTAAGTTGGTCAAGTTATCATCCCTGTTTTACAGATGAGGAAACTGAGGTACAGGAAGTTGAGTGACTTGCAAGATCTTGTAGCAAGTGAGTTGTCACAGGTTGGGTGTCCCCGGGAAGCCGACTATGGCATGGAGATTCGCATGCAGAAAGTGTGCGAGGGAATGCTCCCAGGATCAACACTCAGCAGGCAGAGAAGGAAGCAGAATTGGGCAGAAGGAGAAGTTTGGGTGTGATGTAGTCTCAACAAAGGTTTCAGTCAACCCCATGGGGCATTCTGGAGCAAAGATGGCCCTGCATAGTTTTCCAGAATTGGGATGAGAGAGTGGTTGGAAAGTGGTTGGGACCCTGGGTGAGGTTGCTCTCTTCAGTGGAAGGCAGTTCCTGGAGAGTGGACTGCTGTCAACACTCCTAACAGCTGGGAAGAAAATCCCTTAGTTCTGAAACGGTATCTGAGTTGCATGTCACAGAATCCATTATATAAGTGGAGCTGGGATTCAAAGCTAGGATGTCTGGCTTCAGAGTTCAGGTCTTTTATCATTATACTGTATTGTAGTGTGCAAATAATGTTAAGTAGTGCTAACACACTTGGCTGGTTGGTTAGCAATATTTCTAGGAGGAGATTAAAAATAGTATTGACTAAATGATTCTTAAGTAGTATATTTTTCACTTAACTGCTAAGACTGTAAGCTCAACTATTAAGTACTAGTTAAAGTTCTTTAAGATATATGCAACAGAAATTGATTCTGGCTGGCTTACAACAAAACAACAACAGAAATAGAATGGAGTGTCTCACAGAGTCAACAGAAGACCTGAATAGCAAAGTCTTGGGAAGAGCAGGGATACAGCTGGATCTTAGGCAGCTGGAACCAGGGACTCACTTGAATGCTTCTAGTGCCTATCCCCTCTTGTTACTTTTGCTTCTTACTCCACACAGATTCATCTCATATAATAAGAAACATGAACTATCAGAACAACAAGAGAGAGACCATCCTCAAGTTTTTTTGTTTTTTTTTGTTTTTAATTTTTTTATTAGCTTAGTTTGCCTAGGCAGCTACTCCTGGAGCCAGTTGTGGTGGTAACCTTGTATTAAGATAGCAGCTCTGGATTTTATTATGCTCATGGGAAGGGGAACGGTTCCTAAGAGATGGGTGCTAAGTAGATAACCCCAATACCATAAGAATGTTCAACATAATATGTATGAAGCACCACTTTTAAATAGCCCCAGGGAAGTGTAGAGATCTGACCTGTACCAGCTCTCCAACAGAGATCATGAATAAGTCAAAAGATCAAGCCTTTCTCTATATTTGCTTTTCATTGGTCTGTGATTTGTTGGGTGATTGCCTCAATGACTGGAGGTTTTTACATATTAGAGGACTATTATGTAGAAAATTATGATCCTCATTCTACTTTGCCTATGACCGACAAGAAGAAATAAATGTGTACTGCAGTCTTTGGGACTTAATGCAGTCAGAAGCTAGCGCTACAGATGAGGGTTAAAGTATCAGAAGGGGTTATGAAGCGTCTTTGGAATCTACATACCATGGATTGGTTTTCTCGTTTATTTTTAAAAATGTTTATCAAGATAGAAGGGCAATAGGCCACTTATTAATAAGTGGTGTGAAAAGGAAAATAGAACAAATTTTGAATTCTTAGTATGTGCTAGATAGAAGCTTAATATACATATGAAATAATTTTCTCCACATCTGAACAGTTTGATACAAGTCAGGATGATTAAGTGTTGGATGAACAGTTTGATACAAGTCAGGATGATTAATCCCAAAGCTCAGCACTAACTGCTGAATTTTAGCCGTCTTTACCAGCTTCTCCAACCCTGTGTGGTCCTCAGTCCAAACTTCATGGATACTTGTATGTTTGTAAGATATCCTTCATGTGTTTCAAGCTAAAGTTCTCTAGCTTCCTTTTAGCATTTTAATTTGTCTGGCTGTTGAAATAACTCTTTCTGGTGAAATCTGAGCATCTATCTGACTGATGTTTTTAAGTTCTTTGAAAACATTTCCATTCCCACTGTCCGCTTTGTCTTGTCACACAACTCCGTGCTGAGGGTTGAGGCACGGCTGCTGGAATGACCCAGCTGTTAGCACAAACCAGAGAATTAAGATGTTGAGCTGTTCCTATGGTTTTTGTTTGCTTATTTAATTTTTGTTTCTAATTTTAGCCCCTGACCAGTTATGGAGTACATTTCAGTCTTCCCTAACAAAGTGCCTCTACCCATCTATGCTCTGATTTGCCCACCATTCTCCTCCTCCTTTCCCAGCAAGTCACCATTCTTCTGTAGACACCTGTAGGACAATTTGATTCACTAGAGAATGTTCCCTTTTATTACTTCATTTTTATAACAGAGGAAACTGAGGTTCAAAAGAAGTAAGCAAATTACCTACTATTATAGATCTATTAAGTGGCAGTGGAAGGATTTGATCCCAAATATATGAACCTGAAGACTTACACTATAAAAGTAACATGTTCTCAAAATGTTTGAGAAATACCTGCAACGTTCCTTAAAACCTACATCATTTAAATATCTGCATACTTTTAAAAAAGAATGAATCTATTTGTCATCTCAACAGAAACAAGGATAGCTACCATCTTGATTTATTTTGTTTCTCTTCCTTTTCTTGGCGTGACTTTTTGTTTGTTTCACAGAGTTCCATCTTGGCTTTTCCTGTCTTTTTTTTTTTTTTTCCTCAGGTGAGGGGAGGTTATCTGTGGACTGTTATCCCACAACTTTTTCTGGTCAGACTGGCATCCTGTTGTTTTTAAAACTCCTGAGAATCTTCCTCATCTTCTGAACTCTGATTCTGGAATTCTTGCAGGAAGTTTCTTAAAGTAACTGCAGAAACCTGACATCCTTGAGGACTCCATGAGCACATTCTCTAGGAGTTTATTACAAATGTGAATCTCAGTGGTTCTTAATATTTTGTGTGTCAGAATTTTCTTTGAGTCTTTCAAAACATGTGTGCTTCAGTATCATCTAGAACCTAGTGAATCAGAGGGATCATACTAGGCTATCTGTATTTTATAAAAGCATTCTCGGTGATTCTGAAAAATACCTGTTGTCCTTTAGAACCACTGTTGTATTTTATTTAACAGCTGTCTTTTTTCTCAAGAGGTACTTGGCAAGCTATTGACAATTTGAAGTTGTTTAATTGTAACTTTAGGACTGCTGTTGGCGTGGCATGGATGAGAAGTTGTTAAGGGTGCAGATACCATTTCTCTAGTTTTCTCTCTATTCCCTGTTCTCTGTGGCACTTTCATATTTTAAAAAGATGTGAGATGTTTCCTTCGGCAAAGCCCCCTTCTGTGGAAGGGCCTGTTTTGTGGAACTTGGGCATCAAGAGAAGTGTCAAAAAAGAGAAAACAGAAATAGCTGCTATATTTCTAGAAACCAGTAATTCTTTTTCTGGTCTTTTGGCATGTGTGCAGAAATTAGCAGCTCAATCCTGGTACTGTGGCAGAGTTAGTGGAAAGTAAAGGCACAGCAAAAAAAGAAAACAGGCCATATTATAGCATAGAACTGACTTTTAGGTTGTGTGTGTGTGTGTGTGTGTGTGCGCGCGTGTGTGTGTGTATACACTTGCAAGTGTTTTTAAATATGGGCTTTTAACATTTCCCAGGGGACTGATGCATAAAAAAGCTGTGTTTGAGAACTACCGAGGCAGAAATTTGTATCTGCTAGAAAGTGAGAGGAAGCAAGACGGTGTAGAGCCCTGACACTTCTGTTAGAATCTGGGACTATTTTTAGAGCACTGGAGAGACATTAAAAGGATTTAAGCAATGAACTAAAAAGAAAGAAAATCTTATTTGCTCTGAAGAAATATGTTAAAGAACAACCTGAGTTGAAGAAAGAGGCCAGTTAGGAGGCTGATGCAGTGACTTAGGTTAGGACGGAGGAGATGAGATGAAAATAAATGGACAGAGCAGAGAAACATTTTGTAAATAAGATCTATAAGACTTATTGGTTCATTGAATGTTGGGGATGAAGAAGAGAGGGTGGAATTTAGGATGACGCATAGGTTTTTGGCTTGGACAACTAGAATGTCATGTTCTAATTGAGGGAACCCAGGAGGAAGAGTAGATTTGAGGTGATGGGAAGAACTCCATCCATTTGGGACATGTCGAGTTTGAGAAATCTGTGGGATATACAGGCAGAGGTTCAAGTACGCAGTGGAAGACATGAACCTGATGCTCTAGAGAGAGAGATGGAGTAAAAATAGAGATTTGGGGATTAACAGTTCTGAGAAGAGTTGAATTTTCCTGGTGGTGAGCTTTTTGAAGAAGAAGAGGATCTGTGACAGAGCCCTGACAATTAACATTTATGTTAAAAGTAGAAAAGGAGCATTCTAACATGAAGTTATCAGAGACAGGAAGAAAATGAGAGAAGTGTTGTGTAGAGTGAAGGGAAGAGAATTTTCAAGACAGAGAGAATACTCAGTTGTGTCATTGGGCAGAAGACTTCTGTGGTGGCAGTGGACTTGGGGAGGCAGAACTCAGATCAAGTTGAAGTTGAGAAGTCAGAGGAGGAGTGGAGGGGAAAACTGTTAATAGGAAACTTGATGGGCCTCTCTAGATCTGCTACTCCCTGTTATCGAAGTGTAGAAGAAATGATTAAGATTTCTAATAACTCTAGCACTCTATGATTAGATGTTTTTAAGTCACACTTAAGCTGGTATGAAATTATAGAGCTCTCTTAGGTCAATGTACATATTTTGAGAGAAGGAAAATTTTATCATCCCCAATCTAAGATTCATAATCTTATGCAAATTGTATACTGCAAATTTATGTGGTAAAGCTGAAGGTCTTATGATTTACATGCTAAATTTTCCATGTTGTTTCCCTGCATGCATCATATTAAATTTAAGTATAATTCTCTTGCATTTTTTAAAATAAAATCACAAAAATTTCATTAGTGGAAAAATCACATCAGATATGCTTTGAGTCTTCCTTGATTTTCTTGGAAGTGAATCCAGATTGGAGCTATAAAATCACTTTTGAATACAGTCCTAGTTGAAACTCATGATCTTTAGCATTAAACCACTTGAGACAACTTCTTAGAGGTAATTTTACCCAGTTTTCTGTCTGGAGTCGCTTAGCTAGGGTGCTTAATGCTTTTCCAAAATGATATATTTCTTACTAACTCCAAATGGTTAATTACTTTTCCTTCCTTTGCATAGTTAAAAGTCATCTCATTAAAAAAATTGTTTTGGTAATTTTAACACCAAGCTTTTGTTTGTTTGCTTTTGCACATATGATATTAGAATAATCATCTCCAGGCCTTTTTGTGTAGTCTATGTTCTCTAGTTTCCCAGTCAATCTGAGAACTGGCATAAATTTAGGACGTATGTACAGTGGTTTGCACAGAGCAATGAAATGTTAAATGTTTTCTTTGTTACTGACCTTATCTAGTGAAAATGGAGAGAGCCACTGTATACACATATTTGATGGTCAAATAAACCTTAATAGAACAGTTAGTAGAACATCATTCGGACCGTTGGGTTAGAAGACACAGACCTTGATGTCTAGCAGTTATTTTATTTGAGGAAATTTCCAAAGCTTGTTAACATTAAAATATGTTACCAATACCCGCCTTCACAAAACCCCAAACTCTGATAGTTTTCCAACATTCTTTCACTGAAAAATATAAGAACAGAGTAATAAAAGATGAGTTTTGTGGTCACCTTTATAATCAGAGGCTCCATTGGGGTCCTTTCCTGAACTTGAAAGGAAGGAGTGGGAGTGATAGGAAGAGTCACTTGGCTGGTGAACCTACACTGGGTACTTAACCCAGCTCTTGGGACATAAGGGCTGAGAGCATCAGCACCAGGACTACTATAAGAGTTTCTATTCGTTAGCATCCTCTACAGAGTTTTAATAAAACTGAGCATTTGGTTCACCCCAAATGAACTATTGTCTGGTTCACCGTCAGCAAAAAACAGAGTTGAACAGAACTCAGCAAATCTAGCAGGCAAGACAATTTTCCAGCTTGGGAGAAAACTTTCACTGTGGGCCCATTGTATAATGGGGCTCTTGGGATAATGGATTCAGGGTTTGAATATACACATCAAACTGAAATAGAAGTTAAATTCAGTGAAGTCTAGAAGTAGGCTCTGAATTATCATTTTCTTGAGAAAAAAATGAGGTGATATTGGTTTTTACCTCCCCAAATGTGGTCAGAATTTACTTGGAGTTTTGAATTTTGTAACCCAGAATACATTGTTCCTCTGCAGATAACTTCTGTGAGAAAAAGATTCCAGGGGCAGCTTGGTCCCACCTTGAATCCTCCAGATCTGAGTCATAGTCACCTTCTACAGTCCAGGATGAGGTGGGGGTCACCAGCATAACTCATGGACATAAGCAGGTAGTGAGGGGCTATAGCAGGAGTGTGGACATGTGGAACCTTCCATATAACTACTGGGGCTGTGGCCATGGGTAACAGGAGCTGCCCATTCTTTGGAATAAATCGAGAGATTCCCACATGACCTCTGTCTCTTCTCATGCTTGCAGAGTTTCTTGGAATGGAGGTATAGAAATCAAACACTTTGAGTTAAAGACAGACCAAAAAAAAAAAAAAAAAAGCTTACCTGTTTTTTCATCCTTCCATCTTCCCATCTTCTTCCTCTTGTCCTTCACACCTCCGTTTACCTCTCTGCCACTCTAGGGTAGAGATTAAGCTCTCCTGTCTTTTCCTTTGGAAAGTTTTCCCTGAAACCACCCACCTTGTTTCTTTCCCCTGCCCAGATCACTCCCATGATTTGGGTTAGATAACTTTAATTTTTAAATATCATACTATATAATAATTGTTGGATTATGAGGCTGCCTCCACTATAATCTGACTCTCTCAGGAAAAAGTATAGTATTTTCTGTGTAGCCTTGGCACATACCAGGGTGCCTGGGCATCTGATGGAGGGACAGTCTTAGGAGGAACTGAATGAATGAAAGAGGATTTGGGCAAGCTGCATTTTATCCACATTTAATCAGTGTGGCTTGTCCCTTTTCCACTTCAAAAGAGGCAATGGAGGTGGCCTCTGAATGCTACTCTAAAAATGTACATTGATTTATATCAGCTCCTGTCCCTCTCACTTTAGTGGTGATTTGCAAACCACCATGGTCCTTAAGTCAACCCGTTTGTGATTCTTATATTGATGTAAAAAACGTCCAAACTTGTAAAAAAATTTTATTAGAGTTTATTTGAGCCAACCGACGACGTATGCTGGGGAGCAAGATCTCAGATGCTCTGAAATAACAGTTCTGCAGCTTCTTCTACACATTTGAAATTAAGGAGGGGACATAAGGAAAGTTGGAGAAAGCAAGGCAGGGATTGGATTACAGGATAGTTAACAAGAATATGTGCTCTATTGAGGGTTAATACCCCTTGGAGGGGTATTACTTCCAGTATTTCAAAGGTGTGTTAACCTAGATGCACAGGAACAATGGACAGAGCTTGCTTAAAAACCCTTTTGCTAAAGAAAAGGTTGACTGTCTACCATGACTACTTACTATGACCTGCTCAGTTAGGAATTTAGGATCAGATCACTCCTTCACCCCCATGAGGTTACTTTCCATAGGAACCACCCCTCCCCTTTTATTTGGTCCACATCTAATAAACACTTCAGTTTTTAAAGGTCCCTATAAGCATCTCAATAGTCTGGGAAGCATAGCTGCTTAAACTTGTACTGATAAACACCCATGGCCATTGTGGGATTGGGATGGAGGCAGAGAGCAAATTACCACTGAGAAAAGAACTGCAAGGTTGCTGGTGAGGTAGATTGGCATGGGGTGCGTGGGGTGGTGGTGCGGGGCTGGAATGAAGTCACCTACAGTGAAAATGGAGGCATTGAAATAGGAAATTCAACTTTCCCTGGTCCTGACCTGGACACAAATTTATCCAAAAGGTAAAACACAAATAGCCCTAAGTGGGTGATTTAAAGTCCCTACCACTTAGCAGTTTGCTAAGTGGGTTTGCAAGAGTGAATGCTGCTTTCTGTTATTTGCACTGGATTAGTAATCACTATGGGGCTTTGTGAAGATCTGGTTAAGTAGAACCAATGAATTCAGATGGAGGAAATATGTTTTATTTTGTCCTGGAGAAGAATTTGGGTTCTCTCTGCCTGGCCATGTCATATGCACACCATTAGCGACTCCGGTAAATATTTTATAGTTGTGGCCAAGAAATAACATACACTATAAACTAGTGAATCCTCAAAAAGTATTACGTCCCATTGATAGTGTGTTCATATCTCATATGCATCATTGCTAAAGATGAAAAATTCTTATTTTGAAATAAGTTGCTATTTAACAAAGGAATGAGTAATTCCAATGGGCGTTCCTTAAAAAATTAACTTTCATTTTGAGTGAGCAAAACTGAGCCTCAGCTGAAAAGTTTTACAGTGCTTTAGATGTGTGGCCACTTGGAGGAGCTGTTGAAGGCCAGTTCACCTTCAAAGGGCAAGTTTCTAAAGATAATTGTGCTTGGTCTTGAAATTAACATAGAGGTAAGTCAGTCATGGCTAAAGCTACCTGGTACTGAACATAAAAGGTAGTGTAGAGGATTTTACTTACAAAAATACACTACAAATTTATCTCTGAAATTCTAAGATATTGCTTAATACTTTTTTGATGTCTACCTATTTTAGGCAGATATTATAATCCGCTTTATTCCTAATTACAATTATTTACTTTTTTCTTCTTTCTTTTCTCATTTTTTATGTATCTGAATCCTGTGCTGGGAATTTAGTTTAAATAAATATTTAAGGTCAATAATCTAATTTAATAAGAAGTTATTTGTAAAAGATCAGCATTGTAAGCAGAGCAAAATTAAATTTATATTTAGCAGGCCAAAAAAGTAAGTGTAATGGACAGAAATTTGTTTGAGTGGACAGTTTATTTTACAGGAAATAAATGGCAAATTAAAAAATACAGAGCAATTTGTTTTCATAAATTCTGTAGACATGTTTGTTTGCAGATTTGCTATAGTGGAAAAGAGCATCTTTGATATAGGCCAGATCTGGGCTCAGTTCCTGGTTCTGTTACTTACTAGCTGTGTGAGCTTGGTTAAATTAATTAACCTCTCTGAGCATCCAATTCCCATCTCCAATACTGTTTACTTTGCAGGTGGATGTGGGGATTTGGTGAGCTAACGTATATAAAGAAATCTGGGTGTGTTTAGGATGTATATAAGGAACTTTGTGCGTCACTGGGAATGTAAATGAGATTTCTTCTTGTTCTTATACTTGTTCTAGAAGAGAGACTTTCTTTAAAAAATTTTTTAAAGAAATTTAGGCCCAAAAGGAATATTGGGAGGCAGTATAATGCTGCATTTAAGAACAGTAGCTCAGAGCAAGACCAACCTAGGCTTGAATTCTAGGTTAGTCACTTACTAGCAGGGTGTCTTTGTGTAGGTAACACACTCCGAACCTCAGGTGTCTCACGGCACCTGGAGTTGGGGTTTAAACACTGTCTTGCTGGAGAGTGGTGTGTGTAGAGATAGTGAGGAGTGGGGAGTCTTCAGCTGGTTCCAAACTTGTTTTTTTGAATATTGCTGAGCAAACTCTCAGGGCTTCAATGGGCATCATTTTTTTCTTTAAATTTTAAATTTCAATTCAATTTAGAATTCAATTTAAAAAATTTTAAATGTATTGTATAGGTATAAATGTGGGGAAGTTTTGTTCCTACAAGGTAACTCAATGCAGCATTGTTTGTAATAACCAAAGCCTGAAAACAACCTAAATGTCCAATAATTACAGTTAAAGATTATTATTCTAAGCCCATGTTATATGGTACATTAAAAAATAGGGCAGCTAATAACATATTGATATAGAAAAATGGGTATCATTTTTGATGATGATCAATAAGGGACCTGCAGGCCACTGTCAAAGAAAAATGCACACTAAACTCTTCTTGGCACAGACGACTCTCGGGGCTCACTTACAGGGTGGTGCACTGCCTGCTGCCAAACTGGACTCATACTTCATCTGTGCAGGCAGAGACTGGAACTCTTTTAAAGTGGATTCCCCAAGACTTCTCCTGGCATTGCCACTGTCCTTGGTAGTTGTTCCTCCATTCTTCTTCTTTGCATCTCAAGCAACCCTCATCCACTTTAATCTGTATTTTCTCTATTTCATTCCAATACTCGCTATGGCTAGGCCCTGCTTATTTCAGATCTTATCACTTTGGATTCTCAAATTGTTCTTCTCTCAGGAAGCCTGGCTCTTAAAATAAAATGCTCTGGTCTTAAGATTGCTGCCTGTTATGGATTTTAAAACTGATTTAGAAGTTAAAGACCTGAACAATATATCTTTCTTTTTGTACTCCTGGTAAGCAATCCTAATTCTTCTAAGGATGAATGAGACCTTTGAGGGCATTGAGGGACCAGGATAGAAGATCATGAGGTCAATAAGGAAAACTTAACATTTTATTTTGCCACATCTGTTTTTATTTAGAACACATTTTACTTTGATGCTATTAGCTTAGCAGAAAAGGCTTAGAAATAACCTTGACATAGTTTTTGTGCTTCAAGAGTACTTGAATACAAAATGCTGATTCCTAACTTTCTATCTCCCTTGTGAAGACAAACATGTTTTATTATCTTGATCTGTTTTTATTTTATTTTTTTAAATTTGTTGTTTGCAGCCATAGAATGAATGAAGTTGTCATAGAATTAAGATAATACATTTATTTCTGGACAAACCAGTTGCAAAAACCGTGCTCTATAGGTCAGGGTACTAATTGATGTCACTTTCCTTCTAATATTCTCACTCCATGAGTAAACTTCTA
>NW_006432447.1:15293498-15317028 GCF_000325575.1 Pteropus alecto | reverse complement strand
TGATCAGATAGATGTAAAACACCTAAAATATTTGTGATTTACCTTCTACCACGATTAGTATTCTGGCATCCTATCTATTCTTAAAAATGAGTTGTGGAAACGACACATATTTTAGGCCACGAATCAAGTTACTAATCCTGTTTTCTCATTTACAAATTGAAGATGATAATATCTCCCAATGAAATGATAGACATCATAATGTTTGTTGCACAGTAAATACTGACAAGGAAGATGCTCTTTATTTTCAACTTTACATCTCTGCGACTTTGCAGAGTGCCTGATACCTACTAAGTATTAAAGAAAAAAAAAATCACAAAATTATTTTCCTGGGATGAGAACAAAAGAAGGTTACTAATAAGAAAGTAAGCCTTAATTTACCACCATAATGTAAAAAAGCCTTGAAATATAAAGGCTTTAAACTATTTTCATCGTAAACCAATGGGAGGAGGGGCATGTATTTGGAGATTAGATTTCAATAGCTTCCTGTCAATATTGAGGGAAAAAGACCCACAGATTAGCAGGCTTATGGTTGTTCAATAATGCAATGAACCTCTTAGGGATGTATTAGGAAGGTAGTACTTTTAATCACTTATTTAAAAAATTATATTAAAATATTATTAAATCTTATTTCATGAAAATTTTTGAACATATGTAAAACTTAAAATAGTGTAATGTAGTGAACCTAGCTTTAACAAATATCAACATGTACCCAATTTTGTTTCTTTTATAACTCCTTCCATTCTTACTACAGCCATTATATGATTTCAAAGCAAATTCTTGAGATTATATCGTATGATCTGTACTTATTTTCAGCATGTATGGCTAATTATTTCTTTAAAAAAGTTTTTTCAAAAAACATAATCATAATACCATTATCATGCTGAAGAAATTGACAATAAGTCCTTGATATCAACTTTTGTTGAGCAAGTGTTCAAATTTCTCTGATTTTTAAAACAAGGATTCGTATATGAAGCTCCTAATTGATAGGTATCTTAAGTCTCTTAATATCTAAATTTACCCCTCTTTTATTTTTATCTCTTGAAGTTACTTTACTGCTGCATCAATCTGCTAATATTTTGGTGAGACACCTTTGTGTCATGAGGGATATTGGTCTGTAGTTTTCTTTTTCTGTAATGTTTTGCTGGGTATTTCTATCAGGATAATACTGGCCTCATAAACTGAGTTGTAAAGTGTTCCCTCCTATTCTAAAAGGGTTTGTGTAGAATTGCTGTTGTTTGTTTCTTACACGTTTGGTAGAATTCTCTAGTGAAGTCATCTGGGCCTGGAGTTTTCTTCATGGATGTTTTTAAACCATGAATTCAATTTTTTAAGTAGACATAGGATTATTTAGGTTATTAATTTCATTGTGATTGAGCTTTTATAGCCTTTTCTGTTTTTCAGGGAATCTGTCTATTTAAGTTATTGAGTTCATTGGCATAAAATACTCCCCTGTTATCCTTTTAATGCCTCTATAAGTCATTGTGATGTCTTCTCTTTCATTCCCAGTATTGGTAATGTATGTCTTGCTCTTGCTCTCACTCTGTTTTTTTGGTCAGTCTTTCTAGAGGTTTATCAATCTTATTGCTCTTTTCAAAGAACTAGCTTTTGGTTTTATTGATTTTGTTTATTTCTTTTTTTGTTTTCAATATATTGACTTATTATTTTCTTCCCTCTGCTTGCTTTGTGTTCAATTTGCTCTTTTTTTTTTTCTAGTAAGGTAGAGGTTAAATCATTGATTTGAGATCATTTTTCTTTTCTAATATAAGCATTCAATGCCATAGATTTATCTTTAAGGATTGTTTAAGCTACATCCCACAAATTTTCATATGTTGTGTTTTCATTTTCATTCAATTCAAAAAATGTTCCAATTCTCCTGTGACTTCGTCTTTGACACATGGTTTATTTAGAAGTGTGTTGTTAATTATCAAATATTTGAGGGTGTCCTGATATTTTTGTTATTGATTTCTAGGTGAATTTCTTATAGTCAGAGAATATATTTTATAAGATTTCAATTATTTTAATTTTTAAAATGTGTTTTATGACTTAGAATATAGTCTATCTCAGTGAATGTTTTTAGTTTCATATGTATTTAGAATTGAGATATCTTTGTTGACTGACCTTTATAATAATAAAATGACCCTATTTATTACTGATAACCTTCCTTGCTCTGACATATACTATGTCTGGTATTAACATAGCAACTCTGTGTTTCTTTTAAATGATCATCTTTGTATTTCCTATAGACAGCTTATATTTGAATCTTGCTTTTGTATCCTGAAAAATCTCTGCCTTTATTTGAGTATTTATAGCATTACATGTTATATAATTACTGATATGGTTGGGTTAAAAATCTGTCAGCTTCTTAGTTATTTTATATTTGTTCCATCTATTTTTTTGTTTGTTTGTTTTCTTTTCTTACCTTTTTTTGTCTGCTTTTGGGTTAATTGAACATTTTTTATGGTTCCATTTTATCTCGATTGGCTGATTAATTTTACCTCATTTTCTGATGTTTTTAGTGATTTGTCATAGTCTACTTTTGAACAATATTATGCCATAATTACAAAAGAACCTTACAAAAGTTTATTTTCTATTCCTCCTTCCCATCCTTTGGGCTACTTTATGACTTATTTGTTGAAGAAGCTAGATCATTTGTCCTGCAGAGTTTTCCACATTCTGGATTTTGCTTAGTGCATGCCTATGAAGTTAGCATTTCCTCTTTCTTCTGTATTTAAAAAAATTAATTTGTTGTTGGAACTAAGGGCTTGGTCAGATTCGGCTATGATTTTTATTACATATACTTCCATCAGGAGGCATATAAGGTCCAATTATTTTTATTTTATTATGTTAACAGCTATGAAATATTATTGCCTATTCATTATTTCATTATGAGTATTTAAAATGATGATGTTCTAATTCTATCATTTCTTTATTTATTAGATAGAATATTTCTATAAAGATAACTTTCTCTCATTAACTATTTGATTACCCAGCAGTAAGTACAGTTTATACAGGAAGTCAGTTTATATGTTTGAATATTTTTTTTCCATTTACCAGTTTTCAATGTGAATTAGTTCCTTAGCATTCTCCAAAGATGAGCAATAAGGTTTTAAGTTTTTATTTTTTTGAATGTCATTATTAATTCAGAGATTAAAAAAAAAAATCTCTATGTTTGATCCATGTTTCTATGTATACGCAAATGTCCCATTTGTCTTCCAAATTTTTCTGATGTGACCCCTTAGTGAAAACTCCCGCCCAAGATTTCTTTATGAGCTTTCAGCCTCATCTTGTACATTTTCTGCCACAGACTTCAAATCAGTCATTTCCACAAGAAACCTTGGTTCTTTTTGGTGAATATGGAGTTAGAGAAACAATCTGGTTGCCCAGAATGTTTGAAGTAAAAATACCAAAAATTATTATTACCAATATGATTATGAAAAGCAGTTTGATATTAGCCGTGGATTTTTCATAAATGCCCTTTATTAGATTGAGAAAGTTCTTTTACTAGTTTATTGAGTGCTTTTAAAATCATGAAATGGTGCTGGGTTTTTTCAAATGCTTTTATGCATCTATTGAAGTCATATGACTTTTGTTCTTTATTAATACTGTGTATTGCTTTAATTTTTGTGTATTAAACTGATCTTGCACTCCAGGATAAATCCTACTTCTGCTGTGTAAGCCTCTTTATATGTTGCTAGATTCAAATTGCTAGTATTTTGTTGAGCTTTTTACATTTATATTTGTAAGAGATATTGTTCTGTTGTCTTTTTTTTGTGTGTGATATCTTTGTCTATATTTTTGTATCAGAGTAATTCTGACTTTATAAAATGAGTCAGAATGTGTTCTCTCCTCTTCTATATTTTGGAAAAGTTTATAAATGATCAGTGTCAATGCTTCTTTAAAAATTTGGTAGAATTTAGCAGCACAGTTATCTGGGTCTCGGCTTCTCTTGGTGAGAAGTGCTTTCATTAAGTCAACGTTTTTACTTGTTATAGTTCTAGTTAGATATTTTGTATCTTCTTGAGTCAGTTTCAGCAGTTCATGTCTTTCTAGAAATGTGTTCATTTCATCTAGGTTGTATAATTTTACATATAATTGTACAGAGTATTTTTTAAATAATCCTTTTATTTCTGTATTGTGGGTAATAATATCTTCTTATTCATTCCTGATTTTGGAATCTTCTCTTTTCTATCTTGTTTAGTCTAACTAAAAGTCTGTGGGTAAAAGGTGCTGGATGATTTGGTTCCTGGTCAGCACTCTCCTCCTGGCTTACAGCGTCCTCATATTAAGGAAATAGAACTCTGGTGTTTCTTCCTGTTCTTAAGGGCACCAGTCCTATCAGATTATAGCCCCACCCTTATGACCTCATTTAACCTTATCATTTCCTCACAGGCCATATATCCAAACACAGTCACATTGGGAGTTAGGGCTTCAGCATATGAATTTTGGGAGGACATTCAGATCATAACAAGTATATATATATGTTTTATTTCTACTTCTTTCTTAGATAAAAGTCCGCATACTATACATACTTTTTTCCATCTTTCTTTTTAAATTTAGCAATATCTATTGTTAATCACACTAAGTAGTATTTAGAAACATTCCTCATTTCTTTATGTATCTTTAGCCAATCTTTTAAACCTGAGCAACAATAATTATGTTAAAAACAAGCCCATTATTATTGGTAAATTCTTCTTCCTCCTCCTTCACTTGCTTATTATTACTGGATGAGTTCTAACATTTAAAAAAATAATTTCTTATTGGCTGCATTAGGGTAGTTTCCCTAGAAATACACTCTGATAGGTTTCATGTATAAGGGAGTCATTAATGAAGTGCTCATAAATTAAACTACCGATGCTGGGGAAGCAGGGCAGGGTGGAGGAGAAAGCCAAGGTAGAGTATATCCTCTAGAGCAGGGCACCCCAACCCCCGGACCGCAGGACAGGTACTGGTTTGTAGCCTTTTAGGAACTAGGCTGCTCAGCAGGAGGTGAGCAGTGGGCAAGTGAGCGAAGCTTCATCTGTATTTGCAGTTGTTCCCTAGCACTAGCTAGCATCACCACCTCAGCTCCACCTCAGATCATCAGGCACTAGATTCTCATAGGAGCACTGGTCCCTGGTGCCAAAAATGTTGGGGACTACTGCATAGAAAATAGCTTCAGACTGATTTCACAGGACTCGTAAGAATAAATCATGTCTCAGAGTTGCCTCCCCCACGTGAGATGAGGGAGTTGGGCTTTGCTAATCCTGCTCCCTGCAGTCGTTGGTAAATTCTTCTTCCTCCTCCTTCACCTCTCAAGGGACATGTAAATTCCCAGGTACCTCCAGCCCTGGATTGTGGCCAAAGCAGGTTGCAGTTGCTTAAGGGAAGTATCCTGAAAAATTGCTGCAGGGTTGGCTTTCGGAAGCAAATGCATACATACTAAAGCAGGGAGTGACATTTAAGATTTGGAGGGGGTGTTACATAAAGAGACAATAAGCAGATATATTATCTGGGAATCTGGGACATCTCAGGTATCTGGAAAAAGCACTAACATTGTTCACTATAATGGCAAAATTAAGGCCATAGGTCATTTCAACAAGCAAAGGTAGTTTACTGAACAGTAGATTCATCCCTCACCTTTCATGCCAGGACAAGTGATTTGAATATATGTGGTGGTCCATGAGGATGTATGATAAAAATCATGGAATAGAAAAGGGCATGCATCCATATAAAGAAGGGCTTCCTGCTTAACAACCCATTTATTAGCTTTTCTCCAACTATATGATTAGCATACTTAAAGACATTTAAAAATGAGATTCAGAAGAAAATCTGCAACTTGGATTTACTGAGAACAAAAATGTTTCAATTTCATCTTGCCTCTCATTTTATTTTTAATATGATTAGAGTCTGTTAGATGATAGTTGGGGACTTGGAAAAGTTAGACTGGACTCTCCAGTGACTAAACTCACCTTTAGATAAGTAAGGACAGGGCTTATTAAAGCAAAGTATGGATTTCCATGTCTGAAATGAAACCATCTAAAAAACAGAAAGAAGTAATAAATATCTATCTTAACCTTTTTTGGAGTGGCAGGGTGGGAAGGTACAGGGAGAAAGGAGTCAGTTGACTAATTCTTTAGGAAATTCTGCTGTGAATGTGTTCCATGGAGACTGTTTCTCATTTGAAAGTGTCATCAGCTGAATTATCAGGAATTAGGCTGAAATAAAAAGAGGTGAAAAAACACAAACAGACAGTGTTTATAACCAGAAGACTCTTCAATATCTTAGTGACATATTAGGGCCAAAGTGGTTATAGCCACTGGCAGTCGTGTTTTCCTTGAGGGATTCACTTAATGAAATAATGATTAATATATTATGACTAAAATTAAGAAGGCCATTGGCATGACTTCCAGTGGCATGTCCAAAAGAGAGATTTGTATTGTTGCTGTGATGAGCTTTAGGAAGAGCCAAAAAATCTCCATTCTTAGACCTTTGTAGGATAGGGATTACTGAGGGAGATATATTGCCATTTATGAGATTGCATAGAGAGATAATTATGAGGGATGAAGATCTATGATAGGCATCAGAATTAGTTAAGCAACCAGTGGACACAGTTTAAAATGAGATTAACTCTTAGAATCCTATTCTGTCTTCTCTAGCTAGACTACTTTCATTTAGTACACATCCATTCAACATTTTCTAAGCATCTTCCATGGGCTGGGAAGATAAAGGTAATTAAGACAGTCTAGTTTCCCACCAATTCCTTTCCTTGTCTACCAGGGGCTCAGTTTGAAGAACTTTACTTGTTCAATTTTGCTGCCTTCACTTGCTACCTTCAGTTGCATACATGCTCTACAGTGTTTACTTTCAACATTCATTCTTCTATTAATTCCTCCCCAAATGTATCAAACATAGGCCATACATTTGTATATAATAGTTATAAGATCGAAGTCACAACTGCTCTTATGTAGCTCCTACCCTTGAAGGGGCAGATAAGAAAGCAAGCAATTATGATTCTGCGATAAAGTGCCCTGAAAGGGAACTACAGTGCTGTGAGCCGGAGTGTATGTAGGGAATAGGGAGTGAGCTCACTCAGCTCTGAGTCAAGCTGTGCCGCAGAGAGCAGATGACTTCTAAGCTGAAAATGGAGAATTGGGCCTTTATACTTAAGTATAAGGTAAAGTGATTATCACCTCCTGCTTTAAATAAAAATACCCCTGATGTTAAGTCTTTGGGTGACATTTTATATTGCCTTTCATCTTCTATTTTAGTCCCTAATCATATGCACTAGGGGCTAGGACTTATTCTGGGTTCATAGCTTGTCACTCAGAGTGATTTATTAATTTGCTGGTCCCTGAATTGACAGGCCTCTTGGCAAAAGGGCAACTTTAAATTGTACTTCTTGGTCTGTTTTATATACTGCTATATTCTAATGCTTAGAGCAGTGTCTGCCCATGGAGAGGGCTCAGTAAATATTTTCTGTATGTGAATAAATATTCTATAGCTTTGCAGTGAAATTGGTTCTATATTAAATCAGATGTTTCTAGTTTTTTTTGCCTATAATTATTTATTTATGCATTAATAGATGAATTTATAATAATTTTGCCACCTTGAAATTCTCCCTGAGGGTGAATGCTGAGGCTTTTAATATTTAATAACTCACCAGAGTCTTTGGCCCATTATATACCAACATGGGAAAAAATACCACGGGCATGTCTTATTGTTGGTGGACAGCAATAAATTGCGTATTTGTTTTGTGACACAACTCTCACACATGCTCATTTTGATCCTGGCAACCCCTCTTGACAAAAGCAAGAGTTGTAGTTCCCAGTGGAAGAAAACTGAGGTCAGAGTGAATAGACGTCCGCTTACTACAGGTTTCCTGGCCAGCAGGTAGAAGAATGAGGAGTAAGACACATATCTTCTGGCTCCTTCTCTAGTTCTCCTATCTCGTGCTGTGTCTTTTTCTCTCTGAAAGGTAGTTTATCAAGGTTAGTAAAACACAAAACTTAATTTATATGTTTTGTAGTAGTGTTGGGGGAAGGTACTTATTTGATCACAGATTTAGATAACACCTTCGATGTGCCATGTTAAATTTTGGTGACTGAAATTCTAGTTTTGGCTGGAGGAGTCATTATATCACCTTGGGGACTTGCCTTTTCAGGCCTTCTCTTTCTCTATTTATAGAATGAGAAGAGTGGACTCTCTGCACCCTGATTGCATTTTCCTTCTGTTAATATCTCTGGTGAAGGTCCAAAAACCATTTGTGTTTCAGAGCTCAATGAAGATATTGAATTGGATCCATTTTTTTTTAACCCACATAGAAATATACAAATATGATAAAGTTAAATGAGAATGATAGGGGGAACAGGATCAGGTGCAAAGATATGTAACTAAGACACTGAAGAAGATGGAGAGGATTTTTCATGAGGGGAAGCGGAACGATTATTTTTATTGTGACCTACAAGATCCTGCTGTTATAGGTGTTAACTATCATTATTTCTATTATTGTTTTATTGTTATTGTTAATTCTATAAACATGGGCTACCAGTCCCTGTCTTTATCTTCAGCTTCATCTAATTACTGAGGTATCAAGACTACCACACAATTAACAGCAATATTGCAAAGATTCGACGCAGAGCATTTGTGATTGATTAGGTCGTTGCTTGGCAAATAATCATTCTCTTCTCTCCAACCCCATGTGCGATGAATATATTTCCATGTCCCTTGACTTTGCATATAGCCATTGTGACTTGCTTTGGCCAATGGATGCTAACAGAGCTTGGTTCAGTTGGGTTATGACCTTCAACTTCTGTTATCATCATAAGAAGTACAAGTCCTAGGCAGCACACTGGTCCCAGAAGATTTAGAGCCTCAAGGCTTAGACCTGAGTAGAGCCTATAACCTGGAGCCAAGCCCAGACAAGGCCAGCTGAGCTCAGCAGAGGATTTCCAGTTGGGTGAGAAGAAGGCTAAAGAGCCTAAGTGATTAAAATAATACCTTTTCCAAAGGCTGTGTTGATTGTGAGACTAAAATTTATCACTGTGGGAAATGTTTTGCTGTGATACATTTTAGTTTGTTCAACTCTCTGGGCTATTTTATGACCAGAACTGGAATTAAGGGTGTCATCTTGGACCTTTTATTTTAAAAAGGGAAGTACTATATATGAGGGTGACTGTCAGGGCACATAAAATCGTCTCTTAATCTTGTGACTTGAGAGGTGCATTGCATTCCATATGGTACTTGATGGTCCATAGCGAAGTACATCTGTTGACGAACATCTTATGAGGATAGTGGAGCTAGAGAAAGTATATTAAGGCAGACTTTGAGTTTTGTCTAGTGTTGTATCCAGAGGCAGTTTTGAATTGTGGGAAATATTTATTCTCACACAAAAATGAAAGTAGTAGGTCATCATATCAGACAATTTATGTATGTTTAAATACCGCAAAGCCTATGGACATAGACTGGACAGGACAGAATGGTGACATTGACTTTCTCTTTTACTGTGCTGGTTTAGTTTGCTTTTATTAGGATTATATTTGGACACATGAGAGGGCCAGGGCTTAGTTCTTTCCTAGAAGCTATATAGGTTATTAGTGGTAGTAGGAAAGGGCATTGCCTCTATATCTTAGAGGACATGTACACAATGGCTTGTACACCTTCCCGGCTTGAAGGTGAGCTAAAGATACTCTTAATATACGAACCCCTTTGCTCGTTTCTATATTGGTAAAAATGGATCTTGATCAATGTTCTTCTTTGAACCACCCATTATGATTCAGGAAGAGATTTTCTCACAGATTATTTATTCAGCAATTACTTATGGACAAACTACTATGTGCCAAACAGTGGTGGATATAATAATAAGACAGTTATTGTTTTAAGTGTCTGATGGTAAAAATGAAGAATAAAACTAGAAGACAATTAAAAGACAATATGATAAGTCCCAAGTTTAGGGTCTTTACTGCATACTATTGCAGCCCCCAGGCCCATCCAGCCTAGTCTTGGAAGTGGACTTGGAAAGCTTCCCAAAGGGAGCAGTGTCTAAAGATGAATGATTATGTTGGGCAGAAGATTTGTAGTGATCTGGAGAGATATTTTTCAGGTAAAAAGGCTTATAAGAAACCTGAGGTAAAAGCATAAGATCCAGGAGTCATTGCCAACTGGTACCAGAGATATCAACTGACTGGCCTTCTCTAACCAAAATAGCCAAACCAAAGCCATGACAATGACAACAACACTGTAACAAAATGAAAAAGTCTTCCTCACATATAAAACTGCATCGTTTGCACCTCTGAAACGTTATGATCAGGTGCAGTCAATTGAAATTAGAAGATTAGAAAGATAAGATACAACAGGCCAAGTTTCAAAGACAGGTGCCAGAGACACGCAAATTTATGAGTTGGTGGATTGTTTTTTTATGAGTGAAAACCAAAACAACTAGGATTTCCAGTTGAGAAAAAGGAGAGCTGGGTGGACATATGTGATGAAAATTTGTAAAATAAAAAAGGAGGAAGTCAAAAGTCCTGCTGGTTCTGGGTAAGCCTCTCGGTCACCATGTGACCTCTTGAAGCCTAAGTTCTTCATCTGTACAAAAAGGAGACCAGAGCAGGGAACGTATGTAGCTGCGCCCAGCCCGGGTGCTTTCACTACCAACAGCCAGCACCTCTTTGCTGAAGGGCCACTCCTGGGCTTCCAGAATCTGCTTTGCCTGAGTGCATGGAGAGTCAGAAGTACCTGAGAATTTAGTCATCACTTACCCCAAAGGCAGCCCTTAACCATAGACTGAAATGTGGGAGATGAAAATACTCCAGTTTTCTCACCCCTGTTTGGAGCAACTCTAAAGTGTTACCACATGGTCTTGTTGTACCCTTCTGGGGTTACCTTCTGCGGAGCTTTGCACGATATCAGATCTTTTACTTCCTTTCATTTCCAGTGCCACCTTCCACTCTACCTCCTGCTCCACTGACGTGGTAGTAACTTTGATATTTAATATCTTTTAAATATTATTATTTTTAAATTAAATTTATTGGGTGACATTGGTTAATGGCATTATATAAATTTCAAATGTACGGTTCTATAATAAATCATCTGTATATTGCACTGTGTGCTCACCACCCAAAGTCTAGTCTTCCTCCATCACCATGTATTTGACCTCTTTTATCCTCTTCATCCTCCCTCCCCCAGCCTCTTTCCTCTCTGGTAACCTTCATACTATTGTCTGTGTCTATGAGTTTGTTTTATTTGTTTATCTCTTACTTTCTGTTTTATGTGACACCTATGAATGAAATCATAGGGTTCTTGTACTTACTGAATGGGAGAAGACATTTGCAAACAATGCCTTTGAGATGGGACTAATATCCAAAATATATAAAAAACTCATACAACTCAACAAAAATACAAACAATTCTATTAAAAAATTATCATTGGACCTGAACAGACACTTTTCCCAAGAAGACATACAGATGGCCAACAGATACGTGAAAAGGCATTCAGTTTCACTAGCTATAAGGGAAATGCAAACCTTTAGTATCTTAAATATGTTGTTTATTTACATATGGCAAAAACATATTTGTGGAAGACTAGAAAAAAATGTATTTTATATCTAATACTATTTTGAATCATTGAGTATTTACATATAAACATACCCCCTAAAAAGTTTATTAAGTGTTCAATAATTCAGTAATTGGTGTTTTAAATGTTTCCATTCTGTAGAGATCCTTGGTGTATTGCTAAATAAGTGTCTAAGGGTTTTAGTAATATTCGGGGAAACGTATTAGGGATTTTGGATGGGCTGGAAACATATCCTTACTTTTCCCATTTAAAATAATAGAGTGGAGTCTCTTACTATCTAAAAATTCACTGTCCAACACATTTTCAGGAATAGATTAGATGTGATTAAACCACGTTGCAAAAATATACCTGGATTGCAATGAGCCTAAGGTAATTAACTCACGATAATCTGAAATTCTGTGTCGATGTTTGTAATTACCATATAAAATCATATTATTTTTGTCTGGTTTTTCTTTGAAGTCAGAAGGAGGCTCTCCCTCATGCCCACGCTATGACACAGCGTGTTTCGGTCCTCTTCCTGCTCTCTGGAGGGCTTATAGGCTTTAGTCCCGTTGGTGGCCAGGTTGACTCCAGCCGATGAACTGAGGTGACAGGAGGGAAGTGTCCTTGCTGGAGGCCACTCTGGCTTTGAAAGACTCTCTACCACTCCCTTAGTTTCTCTGTAACGGAATTTCTCCTTTTCCTTCCCACTTTGGGGAGGTCCTGTACTGCTTAGACCCTTTTCCTCTTCTCCTTATCCCCAGCCTCAGTCTTTCATCTCACTAAGAAAGCTGGCTCTAAAGCCAGTCCTTTTTCATTTATTTTGCTCTTAGGTCAATGGCTTCTATGGAATTTTCGTTTCAGACTCTGTGTGAGCTCAGGGAGAGAATATGGGCCTAGGATACTGGTTTTCAGTTCTGGTTATGCATTACAATAACCTAAATATTTTTTTAATATAGTTTATTTAATTTTGGAAAGTTCTTGGTCATTATAACTTCAAATATTTCCTTGTTTTTCCTTCTTCTGTTATTTCAATTACACATATATTACACCTTTTGAAATTGTTCCACTGTTCTAGGAGTTTCTGTTATTCCTTCCCTTTTTCTCATTGCATTTTTATTTTATTATTTTTTATTTTATTTTAGGCAAGGTGACCCTTGGTTGACCTCACAGATTGCAAGGATCGTGTCACTTTACAATCCCTTATTTTTTATTTTTTATGCCTATAGCACCTGGTCTTCCTCAGTGGTCTCCCATCCAAGTATTAACCAGGCCTGACCCTGCTTAGCTTCTGAGATCGGATGGGATCGGGCACATTAAGGGTGGCATGACCATAGACTCTGAACATTTTTTGACACCTGGATCTCCTCACCAGGACAGTTAACCCAAAATGTCAGTGTGTGGGGCCCAGAAATCGGTTTTAGGAGATGTTGCTCTCAAGATGTTGCTTCTGTGCTGCCAAGGTTGAGAATCACTATCCTGGGGATGAGTGTGTGTGTGTGTGTGTGTGTGAGAGAGAGAGAGAGACAGAGAGAGAGAGAGAGAGAGACAGAGAGAGAGAGAGACAGAGAGAGAGACAGAGAGACAGACAGACAGACAGAGAGAGGAGAACAATAAAGAGATCATTGCGATCAATACTCACAGACCTATCCTGTTTTAAATGTCTCTATAGGTTTCCTCACAAGAGAATTATTCTATTTATGTTTTGTTTTTGTTTTGTTTTTTAAAATAACTATACCAAGGTCCAAACAAGAGTTACTACTATGGGGATTGTAAAATCTGTTAGGATCAGATTTTAAATAGAACCTGAAATATGTTTTTACCTTGAAGCCTCGGTTTTGGTTAGGGACAACTCTAAGACCTTGCTTACATTGAAATCAGAATAAATGAACATGCAGCATTTGCAGATGTGACGCATATCAGAGGTGATTAAAACATGAGGCCTGAATTATTTTGAGTGACCTCCATACTTCTATTGATTAGAACAAAGAAGCTTGGGAGAATTTCTCCCTTTGATGACTGGGTACTTGTTGAGCACTTGGCAGTTCTGACCTTTCAGTATTCTCTTCCCACCACAGCCCAAAAGCAGATGCTGAATGGTAAGACTGTAAAGTTCTACAGCCCCCTGCAAGGTTCTCATAGTGTTTGAGGGCCTAATTTGGTCTGGATTAACGGTCCTTCCCAAGGGAGGGACTGCTTCAGCCCAGTGGGATGGTGCCTTTTCTCTCTCCATCTCATAGCTCCTTGGCTCGATACTGCCCTCTGCCAGGGATTTGCCTCCAGGTCTGTTGATATTTTGGTATACTCTACTATTTCTAGATCCATTTTTTTTTGAATTCAGATTAATTTGCCATATCAGCAAAGTTTTAAAAAGAAAGAATTTTTCTTTTTTTGATACAACTCTACCTGATCATAGTTCCAAGATCTCTAAGTCAGATTCAGAGTGCTACCTTAAGAGGGCTAATCATAAATCATTTATTTACTCATTCATTTATTCATTCATTCAGCCAATCATCAAATATTTGTTTAACAATTATTTGTGTTTAGTACTGGGGATAGCATCTGCTTTCAAGGAACTCATAGACTTAGGTAAGCTAAAAATAATTATCCCAGTCTACATTTATTTTCAATTTTCTAATATTATTTTGGACAGTTCTTGCCCAAGAGTGTACTTATCGTAGACTTCATTGCAAGATAGCCCAGTTGTTGCTTAATTTTGGGATGTTAAGCATTTGCCTAACAAAATAGGATGCTGAAGGGACCTTAGTGATTTTGTGGCTCCAGAATTTATATCCTAGAGTCAGATGACTTTCTCATTTTACTTATATTGAAGGCATTAACTGAAGCAGTCGATGGAGAGCAAATCATTTTTAAGCAGCATGTCAATGGCTCTAGTTTAGGGATAGGTTATTTCCTTAATGGATTTTTTAAAAAGTATCAGGTAAAAGAAAATTTGTATTGCATAGCAATTATTTTCTTGGTTTAGGTTCCTATACATTTTTTGTTGTTGTTCTAGGCTTCCTTTGTTTTGGATTCTCAAGATGAGAATTAAGCAAAAATTAACATGCTATTTAGAATCAAATTTTAAATTGCAGAGCAGAAGGGGCCATTTTCTCATTGTCTTCTACAGTCAGAATAAATCTCTTTGATGTTTTGAGGGAAAATCTGGGTAGGAATATAGATAAAGAGCATGTATTTTAGGTATAGTTTCTGGAAAATGTAGATTACAAGGGGACCATAAAAAAGATGAGCTGACCCAAAAACAGAAATGTGATTCTCTTATTGGGGTCTAGAGCCAGAGCCAGCCCATATCCTTACTGGGAGGCAGCGTGTTCCTATTGCAAGTCCCTGTTATGTTGGGGCAAGAAAAAAAGACACAGCCTTACTTTGGAAGAGGACAAAAGGGAAGGAAGGGCTTCTCTCTCTCTCTCCCTCCTTCCCTCCCTCCCTCCCTCCCTTCCTTCCATGCCTAGGTAAGGCAGATCTGGAGTGGGGTAGGAAGCTGGTATTTGAGAGATTTGATAGGGTCTGGCCACTCCAATAGTTAGGACAAGTGAAACTGAGCACTTTGATGTCAGCAAGTCTTAGATAAGGATCCAATCCACCTATTTTAACATCACTTAATTATTTGTTCTAGGAAAGCTTTGCCTTGGAAAGATAAGTCTGTACATCAATAAATAACTAGACTGTTTGCTTCAAGAAATTCCCACTGATCAATTTATCAGAGCCAGCAGTCTGCTTACCATGGCAAACAGCTTACATATCAAACAAAAATTTACTTATCAAAATTCGATTTCAGATTCTCATCTCTGTATCCACCAATCCCAAATTATTAGGTCACAGACTTTGCTCAATCCCAGTCAGTCCCCACCTCAAAATACAGGTCTTAACCCAGTTGAGCCCAGACCCTAATAAATACCCTACTTCTGATTTCTCCTTTATAAGATACTGCTGAGCCTCTCTCTTACTGCAGTGAGCTTGAATTGACTAACTTTGCTTTATTAACAGACTGAATGTTGACATTTTGGGGAGTTCAACAGAGTCTTCACCTGTCTTTGCTGTGGAGCAAGACAGGATGACCAGGGTTCCCTCAGATAAGGTTGGGAACAGCAGCAGTAAGTGGCAAAGGATGGCTATGTCACGTGTTTATAAATATCTGGCAGATAATGTGCAGTAGAGGTCGAATGACAAAGACACCAGAAGGGGAGAATCAGAGTGGGAGCTTGTCCTTGTCTCAGGAGCAGGCAGCATCCTGAGACCTTCTCAGAAACAGCTGGAGGTCATTTGGGGGATGGGCATGAGTGGTGGCTGATTTCTGGCAATGAGAAAAGGATTTTGGTGCAAGTTTTAGTATACAGAAGAATAACCTCATTTTGTAGTTGTAGGCTGATGAGGCCAGGGACATATTGGTTATGTAAAATCATTGGGTTATGATTGGAGCATTTTTTTTCCTATTTAAATTATGACTTACATTTCTTTCATTTAATGGGTTCTGTATATACTTTGGAAATGCAAAATGAAAGACTTTCAGCATGGGGTCATTCAGACGACACTAGAAATCAAAGTACATACACAATATTTGACAAAAATTGCATTTAGGCATTTTTATTTGCTTAGCAGAAAATTAAATCCAATATGCACAAATGGACTGTACCCTGCTTGCAATAAGCAGATTTTTTAAACACAGAAGCAGTAATAGGCAATATGGTAATAAAAAGTCCCGAAGTATCTCTTTCTGCATACTTATCAGTAAATATTAAAAACCAGAATCAAAACAAAACTTGAAATACTCACAGTAAAACTATGTTTTAAAATAAGTGAGTCACAATTTTCACATCAGCTTGAAGATTATTGGATCATTTGCTGCCAAACTGCATGCCCTGTTGTCTTTGAAGGTTGAAGCTCAAGTTCATGGAAGGCAAAAGATTTAGTTGAAGACTTTAAGTCACCTTGTTCCCAAAGCATGACCTTTTATTATTGATCTTGGACATAGGTTGGATGAAGAACACATTTTTATGCTTTAAACAAGTGTTTAATTCAAAATGATAGATGCTTTTCTCATTCCTGTTTTCTCTATGGGTTGGGTTAGTTCTGGGCTTAAACAAGTTGATAGAAATAAATCAAATGCTCTGGGTTTCTAGTCATTTGTTGTAATAAATGAATTAGGCAAAAACCACAGTCAAAGGTAAGATGACATATCAGGATGCTGTAAATTATTAAATCCATGGGATCTAAAATTCTCCCAGCCACACACTTCCTCTGTCTTCTTCAGCCTTCCAGACCGCTTCCCTTTCCCCATCCCCTCTTCTTGCTTATTCAACAATAATGACAACAACAACAACAACAGCAAATACAACAACAACATACTGCAGGTTCATTATTTTCCCCCCACAGACTCTTTTTGGTTAATCTTATTTCACTCAACTGTGTTTAACAAAAATATCCTGGCCAGAGGAGGAAAAGAGAAATATATTTCAAGACTTTATGATCCTTCTCTTTCATCTCAACAATTTTAAAGCAGACTATAAATGTTCTCAGCAGGCTTGGTAGAGGAAACACTTCCTTTTGATTTTTCCTCTGCTCTGTCTCTCAGCTGTGCAATCTTCCTGCTGGTCTTCTTCATGACATTATTGGTGCATTTCTTTCTTGGCCACAGAAAGCCTTGGTATAATTAAATACTTTTTTTAATCCCACAGGAGGGATTCCAGGGGGAAGGAACATCCTGATGAGAAGGAGCTCACCATCGCAGACTTACTAATGGTCTTGCTTTATTCTTAATCAGCAGCCCCACTGGGGCAAAATGAGTGGTCTTCTGTTATACTCTGCAGAGGACATGTCGTAGCCCTTAGATGTAACCAGGACATTATATTATGGTAGCACTTATCGTTCCATGGATATTGATATTGATTGGTTGATATTGATTCAAGACAGGGTGAATCCTCAAGTGGAGATTGAAGTCCTGCACCAAGAGAGAGTCCTTGACTGCATGCAGGAAAGAATTCAAGAGCACACCAGGGTTAGAAACAGAGGGAAAGTTTATTAGGAAAGGGATAATGCTCCACAGGCAGAGCATGGTCCCCTCTCAACAACAGAGAATTAGAGAGCTGACAGGGACTGAGAGAGACAGAGAGGCAGAGAGAAAAGATACAGAGTGCTTGGGGGAATTCAGTTTATAGGTCCTTCTTAGTTTCTATGAATTACAGTTTAAAGGCTTCATTTACCTATTTTCCTTTGATGGTATATAGCAAGAAGGCATGGGTATGCAGTGTGAAAGGTATGCTAGCAATCTTGGCCTTTGTTCCGTAGGTTCCCCATGGTTTTGGATTTAGGGAATAAATGGTTGGCTTTAGTTTGTGTAGGATATGACTTAAAGACTGTTTTCCCTTCGCCAAATGGGTAAATGATTTGTTAATAATTCTAGTGGGAATCTTCTTTTGTTCAGTCAGTTTCCTCATGGTAGGGCTGATCAGCACATTATAGGCTCTGAATATAGCTTGACTTAACATTTAGTTCTCATACCTCTTTTCTACATTAATATGAATATTGATAATGAGGAATATTTGGATTAGAAGGTATTCCATTGAGCATGAAAATAGAAAGAATACTTTCCAATCAGAGTGGAGATTCTGGCAGAAGTTGAGTTATCCTTACAGAATATTAGAAAAAAAAATGAAGGAAACAGATATGGGCACTTGTTGAAATAAGAAGGAAGCAAGTTGTACACTAAGCAAGTGGATAATGCAAGAAAGATCGAAATTTGTGAGATTGTAAACTTGCATGTTGAGGTTTCTGGGATAGTTGCTCTTTAGCATGAGTTTCTCCAAAAAAGCAGATTGTGTAAGACAAAGACTTGTGGAGGTTATTTTGAGAAGGGATCGAAGGATTTGGAGCATGGGACTTGGAAGAGCAAAACAGAGAAGGAAGCAAAGTCAAACCAAGGGTGTGTGGTAAACTGGTTATCACTGGGGAAAACCTTAACTCTATCGCGATTCCTGTAGGAAACCCATAGAATGTGCCTCAGCATTGTCCACCAAGACCTGGAAGACGGTCATTTACCTACCTGCTCCTGTTACACATTAGTCAAGGGTTTCCCTGATCAGTTTTTCTCAAAGCGTGGTCTTGGGCTCAGCACCATCAATATTGCCTGGGACCTATTAGGAATGTAGGTTCGCAGGCCCTACCCCAGACCTGTTGAATCAGAAATTCTGGGAGCAGTTGGGCTCGGTACCTTTCGCATACCATCCAGGTGACTCTGATGTATTTACCGGCTCTCTACCTTTACTGTCGAGCAGAATCATCAGGAGAGCTTGTGCAAAACAGACTGCTATCCCCACCCTGGCATTTCTGATTCAATAGTTCATGGATAGGTCTGGAGAATTTGCATTTCTAGCAAGTTCAAAAGTGATGCTGAGGATGCTAGTACAGGAGTCACATTTCAAGGACTAGTTCCCTACGAGTGTTAACTCTCCGGCATTTTCAAGTTTCACTTGGTAACTTCTGGAAGGCATCCAATGTAGCTAAGTCCAGGACAGAGGAAGTGCTATCAGGTGTTACCTGCCCACAGCAGGTTGCTGCAGACATGACCTCAGCAAAATGGTGAGACATGAAAACATGAGTCAGCATAAAAGATATCTGGCATTTTTTTTTTTCCTGAAAATAATTCGTTGTGTGTTATGTTATGGAGGAAAATGTATTTGCACTAGCTATCCACAGACCCTGGAGAAATTTGCAAGAGTGACTTAATTTTTAAACCGGAGATCTGCTTCTTTCTTGGCATATTCTACTGTGTTCTAAATGGTCTTTCTGGTGCTGTTATGAAGATTTGTATATCTGTGTCTGTAGAGAGGTGATTTGTATAATCTAGAATATAATGGCAGGGACTGCCATGATATTTATTGGGCCATTTGACATTCCTGGCTCACATTATGGACTCTAAGAAAATCCCTAAGGTGAGTGAGTCTAGAGCAAGGCAGTATCACAGGCCCTGCTACAGCTGACACATAAACCAAAATTAATGGTCTTGAAGTTCTGAGAGTTAGTTCTATTATCCTTTCTACCTGCTGCAGGTGGTTTCCAAACTTTACTGTGCAAAAATGTCATCTGGAGAACTTGTAAAAGAAGCAGATTTTCAGCCTGCCCCCATTCTCTGCAATTTTCATTTATTAGGTTTGTATTGGTGCCCAAGAACCTACATTTTTAACAAGGTTCCTAGGAAATGTTGGTGTGGCTTCTCTAAGAATCATCATTTGAAAAACACTGAGAGCTCCTGGCACTTTATTTAGGAATACTCTAGGACCTCTGAATGAAAGCTCTGAATTTAGAACTAATTTCTGGTGTTTGCATCAGGATCTGGAAGGGACCCTGATTTATTTTTATATAAAATAACTCAGAAAACCAAAACAAAATGAACTTGTTATACTTAATGTATAAAGAGATTTTATAAATCAACAAAGTTTACCACCTTATTAGAAAAAAATGGGCAGACGGCATGAGCAAGTAATTTATATGAGCCAAATAATTCATAAAATGAGAAATTTAAAGAACCAATAAAAATATAAAACTTGTTTGACTTGTCTAGAAATAATGAAATTCCATATTATATCTTTCAAATTTACGAAGGTGGCCACTCAGTGTAAAGTGGATGGGGAAAGCGGCATTCTTAAAAGTGTGAATTAGTGTAATCTTAAAGAGCAATTTGGCACTGTGTTTGGAAAACCATTTAAAGGTACATATCATTCAACTCAGCAATTTTACTTATGGGAGTGTGTTATAAGGAAATAATAAGAGATTCGTAAACAGGTTTGTTTGCATAAGTAATATTGCAGTATTATGCAAAATAGTGAAAAATAAGAAATACTCTAAAGGTCCAACAATGGGAAGAACTAGTTAAATAAATAATGGTATATTCATAAGTAGCTTACTTTGAGAAAAGTTCATGAACTGTTAAGTGAAAAAAGCAGGTTATAATATAGTTGTGTAGTATTATCCTAATTATGCAAACATACTAAATAGTGATAATGTTTGTCTCTGGGTAGTGGGGATTATGGATGATTTAAGTTTTCTTCTTTGGGCTTTTATGTGTATTGTATTTTTTCTAAAATTATTTAAAATAATTAAAAATGTGTTTAAAGTAGAAAAATAATATTTTAATCAATTATACACTCTTTTAGCAACTTATTTCTATTTGAATTGCTGCTTTTCTTGGCGAATACTTCTCATTTGATGACCTCAACCAATCTTATCTTTAACATTATTTCTAAAGATGATACTTCCAGATCATATCTGCAACATAGACCGGTCCTCTATCTTCAGACCTACTTGACTTTCCACTTGAACATTTTTTGGCATCTCATAACTAATGTTCCTACCTGAGTGGGAACTTCTTCCATCCCTGTCCTCCCCATTATCAATAGACAGAACTTCAATTCTTCTAGGTGCTCAGGCCTGGAATTTTGGAGGGGTCTATGATGCCTCTATTATCTTCACTTACCACATAGGATCTTCCAGAAAATTATATTGACTTTAACTTTAAAACATCCAGAATCCGACTATTTTTACAAACTCTACTGTTATCATCCTTGAACAAAATGCCATCTTCTCTCAGCCAGATCACTTCTCTTGCCACCTTATCCGTCCTCCTGCTTCCACCTTTGACTCTCATCAGCCTGCTCTCAATGCAGCCACCAAAGTGATCCTGATAAGTCATAAGACACATAATGTCATTCCTCTGTTCAAATCCCTGCCAAGTTTTACTTGGAGTAATTGCCAATGTCCTTAGGATGGCCTATAAGGCAGGCCCTCCAAGAATTGGCCACAGCACCCTCACCCCCTTTTGACTTCATCTTCTATTTCTCTTCCCTTTGTTCACTCTGATCAAGTCGCCCTAACTTTTTCACTGGCTCTTGAACAGGCAGGACATGTTATCCCTCAGGGCCTTTGCACTTGCTGTTCCCACTGCCTAGAAAGCGCTCACTCCGAATATCTCTTCGGCTCACCTCGGTGAGCATCACTTGGCTATTGGATTTAAAGTGATTAATCCTCTCTTCATACCTTCTGTTCCTTTTACATGATTTACCTTTCTCCAAGTACTTACCTATATTTTAGTGATTTTCTTCTATCTCTTCTTTTCTATTCCTCAAATTAAACTCCATAGAGGCATGGATTTTTATCTGTTTTATTTTCTCTTTCATCCCCAGAACCTAGAAGTGCCTGGCTAATTTCTTTTTACCTGACACCTAGAAAAGAATACTAAGAATTAAAAAAAACCCACATGAATCATGCCCATCTCCTCCCCCGCAAAAATCCTTACCTCTTTTTTTAAGCAAAAAATATGACACCAAAAATGTACTAATTTTTGTTATAAAACATACACACAAATGACATACTATATATTTATCATGTTTAGATGATAAAGTTTTTAATGAGATATTGTAATTCCTCACAAACATATATGCAGAGCAGAGAAGCAACCACTTACTCATTTTAATTTTCAGTAAAAACACAGACCTTAAAAGTGAGGAGGCATAACCCCTTTGATCTTTTGAGTTTTAAGCAGGGAGTATCAGGAATAATTTAGTAGAACAGTTAATATTTAGAGAGATAAAAAACTATTGATTACAAATAATAAAAGCATTGGCCATTAACTAGATTTGGATATATTTCCTGTATGTATTTAGGAACACAAATTTCGAGGTTGTTTATGTCACTGATTCTGAAGTAGGTTTATCTACAAAGAAGGATGGCCTCTGATTTCTTGCTCTATTATAGAAGCCTTTCTGTCGTATAAGAGTGTGTATACCTTGACCTTCCTTGCCACCGTCGTTTATCCAGAACTCCTTGAAATGAACACTCTTGACTGCAAATTTGTGCTATCTGATCCTACAAACCAGCTGGGCCGAATATGTGACCGACAAAAACATTTGAGCACAAAATTCAGCTATTTTCACAGTTTGTTTCATCACTGGGGACTAGTTTGAACATTCTCTCCTATAATTGATTTCCCTGGTTTAGTTTTTGTCTGTTGTGAAAGCAAGAAGCAATTTAAGTATTTTGAGTTCTCATTCTGAAAACAACACTGATGGCTACATTTACTAAATCAATGTGATGATTTATTTTGTGTGTCAACTTGACTGGTCCAGGGAATGCCCAGATATTTGCTCAAACATTATGCTGGGTGTGTCTGTGAGGGCGTTTTTAGATGAGACTACCTTTTAAATGGAAAGACTGAGTAAAGCAGATTGTGCTTTCTAATGTGGGTAGAGAACTAATAGCATAAAAAGGCTGACCTTCCTCCAAGTAAAAGAGAATTCTTCTACCCCAATTGCCTTTGAACTGGGACATTGTATTTTTTCTTGTCTTCAAACTTGAACTGAAACATCAGCTCTTCCTGTGGTCTTGAGCCTACTGTCCTTTGGACTAGACCTGCAATTTTGAGTCTCCTGGGTCTCCAGCTTGCCTACTCATCCTGTAGATCTTGGGACTTTCCAGCCTCTATAACATAATCATGTGAGCCAACTCCTTATAATAAATCGATATGTATATGTATATCTATACACATTATCCTATTGCTTGTTTCTATGGAGAACCCTGGATAACACAGTGGACAATCAAAATTTTAGTATAGTTTAGGGCAGACCAAAAATATTTTCTCCTGGGTAAAGTGCCATGATGATAACAATACTTGGCTCATTTTAACTTTAAATGTTAATAAACCTTCTCCTTGAGTGTTTCAGCAGACTAAGTGCCTCGCCTATACCTCTTCGGCACCACTAGGTGGCTTTCTCTGGCTGTAGGAATGTTCTTGGCCTACCTGGGCAGTCTAGAATGCTAGGGTGTTAGCACCCTCAGGTATAGCCCACAGCTTGTGGCAAAGGTGTTGATAGATTAATACACCAGTTTCCAAACCCCTCTGGTCAACAACCCTGAGGCATGTTCTACATGACTCTTCAAAGGTTCTCAGCAGGGTTGAGTCCTAGTTGCCTGCTAGGATAACCTGCTCATTGAA
>NW_006432447.1:15286345-15293472 GCF_000325575.1 Pteropus alecto | reverse complement strand
TTTCTGGCTTTCCTCCTGGTTCTTCTTGAGGTAACCTAGAAAATAAACCATGTCATTCAAAATATTATCTTAGGCCTGCTTCTGAGAGAATCCATCTTAAGGTAGAGATCATCTCAACTGTGAAGGAAGTTGATGGACATTTGAGAAGAGTTACTCACAAACCACAGGCCCACATCCACTCTTAATTTATTAAATAGCAGCAATTCTTCTCCGAATGCCTACTATGTACCTCAGTTATAAAGTTCCTAAAAGGTATTTTTTTAAATAAGTTGATCATTAATTTAGTCATGCAGCAAAATTCTCCATGAAGGCCACAGAATAATTTTGTTTCAAATGCATCACTTTTTATTTCCTATCTTTACTAAATGATTACTCGTGACTAATGCAGGTATCTCATAGTGGAAATGACTCTACCTGTAACCATCATCCAAGAACCATTAGGTTTAAGTGTTTAAATGTAAAGTAAGTTTGAAAACCACAAAGGTATATGAATAATGGATTAGATTCAGTTTAATAGCTCTAAAACCTAATTAGTGAATTGAATATCAGATTTCTTTTAATTAAGAAAATTGCTTTTTGAACATATACTTCTTATATAAATTTGAAATGAAAGAGCAAGTTGAAACCACATATTTTAATGTATTTGTAAATTATGCACCATTGACAAGCCATTTTATGCTACAAATGCATTTGTTTTTGTTAAAAAGAGGCCTTAAAAAGGCATGATAATAGTCCTTAAGTGGGTAATAATAGTAATTAAATTTTGTTGAAGGCTTATTTTGTACAAGGAATTGGGTCAGCTATTTTATGTGTATTATAATTAATTTCTACAATAATTTACAAAACTTTTTTTTTCTTCCTTTAATCTCCATTTTATAGATGAGGAACGTGAACACAGAGACACTAAGTGATTTTCCCTAAGTCATACAGATAGTGTCAGAGTAAAATTAGAACCCAGGTCCCTTTGATTTCAAAGACTGCGTTTATTTCACAATATGATGAAAAAATCCTTAGGTCCTAAACCACCAGTGCCCTATCTGTGGTTCCACTGGTAACAGCTCTAAACTTCTACAGTGAAGGAAATTTATCTTCAAAAACATACTGTGCTATTGATATTTTTCACATACCATTTTATAAAGAATCTACTATTTTTGTAAATCTTCACAATTCCTGGTTGATCTCTATAGCCTATGTACTCTGGAGAGTAAAAATCACAATGTTAATTGCTTTATGGTGAAGTTTAATTGATGAATAGATGGTTTTTAAAAATTGATCTTGGCCATTTGCCAAGTATACAGTTAGTGGCTCACTGACTTGAGAATACCTGAGTTCTGCTTCCTACAGGTAGCTGTTTATTACTACTTCAGAGAGGAAATGCTCTTAAACAATTTTATCATGCCAGTATTCTTTTCAAAATTCTTCTGTGGTTCGTCTTTGCCTTTTGAAGAAAATCTAAACACCTTAACAGGATGTTCATAGACTGCTAGCTGTCCACCAAACATCGGTTTCCTTTTCTTCCTGAACATACAACTGGATGACATATTTTTAGTCTTCTTCAGAATTGGGGTAGTCATGTGACTGAGTTCTAGCCAATGGTTGGAAAGCAGAGGTGATGTGTGGAATTCTGGGATAAGACTTTTAAGAAGAGGCTGATGCCCCTCCACAAAATTTTTCTCTTTATGACTGGTGCATGCACAAGACAATAAGGCCCTACATAAAGCAGGAATTGCCAAGTCTTTTTTTTTTTTTTTTTGCCAAGCTTTTTCTGTA
The DNA here is from genome assembly GCF_000325575.1 of Pteropus alecto. Classification (NCBI taxonomy): domain Eukaryota; kingdom Metazoa; phylum Chordata; class Mammalia; order Chiroptera; family Pteropodidae; genus Pteropus; species Pteropus alecto. The sequence continues at coordinate 15,291,702 of NW_006432447.1, read as the reverse complement.
GAGGGCCATATAGTAAATATTTTAGGGTTTGTGGGATGGTCTCTGTCAATACAAATCTTTTTTAATTTTTATTTTTTTGATTTTATAACCCTTTAAGAATGTAAAAGCCATTCTTAGCTCAGTGAAGTACAAAACCAGATCATGCTTATTTGCTGACTCCTGCCCTTAGGGATGGTGGAGCCACAAGGTTTGGAAGGAGCTTTGGTCCTTGAATCACCATGTGCAAGAGAGGTACCCACCAAGCTGGGAACTTCTGAGGGAAACTGTTACATAAATGAAAAACAAATATCTACTGTATTTGAGCCATTAGGCACATTGGGGCTTATAATCACAACCTATTCTACCACAACTAAGATTTTTTGGATTGGGCTCAAGCCTACATCTCCACATACATTTCCTGCATGTTGGCTGAACTGGAATACTGTCTATTTTTAATTTCTCTAATTTCTCATTTTCTAATTTCTTATTTTCATATATTTACTTACGTGATTTCTTTCTGGGTGTAAAGTTGTTCCATCCCATCCCTGTTCTTTGAAATCGTTCTTTTTTCTTGAAGACCTATCTCAAATGCCACCTCTTATAGGTCTTTCCTTGAACTGACAGAAATATTACATTATTTTGGAGGTTTTCATGTTTTGTTTTAACAAACTTATTATGACCTTCTGCCTAATTTTGTAGTTGTTTTTGTACATGACTTATCTCTCCTACCATAGTGTCAGCTTTAAGAGGTCATCTTGGATAAATCTATCATATAAAATTTGGCACATACAGGTGTACTTCACTTAGGGGGTAGGATGTCTAATCAAGTCTTGAGGCAAAAACTGCACAGTCAAAATATCTTTGATAAATCTCTTAACTAGGCAATAAAATGCATGGCTGAATTTAGAGGCTGTGTGCACAAAAATGTTTTATTTAAAAGATCAAACAACACTCATGTCGAATAGATGGTCAAATATGGAGGAAAATCAGACCAGTTGCTCTCTCTGAGAGACGTATACTCACTGAGTTGAATGGCAGATGGGATTATAGGCACTCTTTATATAGGAGTTTCTGTTTCTTGCTGAATATATGTTTGAATTTATCACATTTAGATATCTGCAGTGGCATGACTTCAATAAATGTGTGACTTAATTAAATGTTTTAACTATATATTTTCTTGTAATAACCATTTTGAGAGTCGTTTCTTTTGGCACCTTTGCTTAAGGAGTTGGAAGAAAGACACTGCTGGGTTTGCCCTTGAACTTCTAAAAGAGAGCAATCTACTGCAGGATAACTCTTGGATAAACTCCAGAACGGAATGTCTCTTGGACTCTGCCTGTCCCTGCCATGGAAAACACTGATAAACAGACAGGGAAAGAAAAGCCAAATTTAAACCGAATGTTTTTATATCTCTCTCAAGGTCCAATGGAGATAACATTGAAACACAAAATGCTGTGTACATGTTCCTTTTGAAATGAGCCTTTTTTTTTTTTAAGGTCAGTTAATTGTTCACATAGATTTTGATTGGCATTACCTAAGATACTGTGAGAGCTGAAAGGGACCTACTTTGGGGATCATCAGTTTCAAACCCCTTAATTTATTTATTTGTTGTGTAGATTTGAATATTCCTGAATTGATGGAATTATTAGTCTCAGAAACTGGGTATATGGGAAGAGTTAAGGATACCTGAGAGTTACTGGCTGTTGGTCCTCAGACCAACCTTCTCAAACTGGGTGTAATTATTTCCCTATTTTTAAGTTTCTAATATCCTAACTCAACACTGTCCAATAGAACTTTCTGGGTCAATGGAAATGTTCTCTCTGTGTGCAGTTCTTTAAAGTAGCCAATAGCCACATGAGCTTTTGAATCCTTAAAATATGGCTAGTACAAATTGAGATATAGCCACTGGAAATCCTTGACTCTATAAAAAATGTCAAATATCTCAATAGTTATTTTTATATTTGTTTCATGTTGAAATAATGTTTTCAATATATTGGACTAAATAGAGCACATTAAGGCTAATTTCATTTTTCTCTTTTTAAATGTGGCTACTAAAAAATTAAAAATAATCTATGTGACTTGTATATATTTCCTTTGGACAGCATTGCTCTAAACGATGCTGCTATCGCTTGTACTAGAGTTAAATTTTTATACTGTGCCTTCTCCTGCTCTAAAACCCTCAGAACAAACCGGAAGCTTCTTGAACCTCAAAATACAAATAATAATCTTGTAAATATGGGCTTATATTGGACCTCATGCAGATGCTTCAATAGATGTGATGCTATATTATTTTCTTTTAATACTGAGTTGTGACTGAGATACAAGAAGATTATGAAATGCTCACAGGGCCATTTAATATGCCACGTGCAAACTGGGGCTATGTATTTCTTTAACTTTTCACCTTGTATCTTTGTTACTTCTTCTGAGTTACTGCTAACTCTCCAACGACTTTTATGTGTGTATTCAATTCAGGAAATAGTAATGATTTTTTTAAAATATCATTAAAGTACATAATTTATTATGTTGGGAAACCATTTAGATGTGCTGACAGGTTTGGTAAGTACAGACGTACAAATATTGCTTTTCTGTAATTCCAGCATTCCTTAAGTATGGATTTTTTGAGATTATTAATTTTTCTGGTTCCTTAAAATGTCAAGTATGTAGCCTTGGATATTTGCCTAATGAAGTGAAAAATAAACTAATAAAATTCAGAAAGGAAGTTGCTGAAAATGCATGCATATATTTTAAAAAGTGATAAATACACACTTTGGGATAAACTGAGTTAAACAAGAAATATAATGAAAGATCTTTTTTGGATCAAATTAATCCAAAAATTTTCTCTACTTTTCACTTCCCGTTAAGGAGGAACAGAATGCTTCTTCAGTTTTCTAATCAAGGAGGAACAGAATGCTTCTTCAGTTTTCTTTTCAGCGTTTTCCAAGGTATCTAGGTAGGTTCTTTTCTTTTGAACAATGTCGTTTCCTGCCAACTTCCTTGCCAGAAGCAATCTCCCAGGACTACAGGAGATTGTCTGAATGTTGCAAATAAAAATCCAAATTCTTGGATCATGTCTGTGGATGTAGAAAGTGCCTCTGGGAAGAGCACAATTGGCTGTTTTACCTATTATGCCAGTGGGGAATAGCAGGACCAGGGCTGTCTTGAGAGCTGGCTGTGTGCAGAGTGAGCTGAGAATGCTTATTAGTGGTGATACTTGTAAAGCGCCTTACTCAAACCTCTCATGGGTTTTTTCCTTTTCTTTTTTCCTCACTGTCTGAAAAAGATGGTGACGTTAACAGTACTGGACTAGAATAAAGAGTAAATATGATATAAAATTAGGATCTGGCACAAAGAAAAACAATAATAAATGTTTTAGTTTTTCCTTCTTTCCCCACTTGTGGGTAGTAACTGTTTAGCCCACTTCTTGTAACATTGGAATCCGTGTTTCATCTATCCCACCACTTATCTTTTACCACAGAATGTAGTTTTTATTATTTTTAAGCTATTTTGCCTTAACATGTTACTGTGCTCTTGCAAAATTCAAACATCCCTGTTGAGATGACAAAAATATAGCTCGATACCAGTAAATTACAGTGAAATAAGGATACTCTTAAATAGTACATTCTCAAGGTTTTCTTGCTGTAAAGTATACATATTTAGGGTTATTCTATGAATGTGGTATAATTACATAGGTCTAGGAGATTCTTTTGGCCAAGATCTGTTCAGGGGACTATGTTGAATGGTCTCACTAATGGTACAAGCCAGTATTTCCATATCTGTAATGCATGAAGGAGTCAGAATGAGTTATGACAGTATGAAAGATTGTCTTTTACTTATCCTATACACCAGGTGTCCTCAAATCTGAGGGTCTCTCAGAATATCTGAAAAGCTTTAAAAGAAACAGATTTTTTTGTCAGCTATCTGAGGATTCTGAAATGAGTTTAGTGTGGAGTCTGGGAGCACACAGACCATGTGCTTCTGATAAACTAAGGACATTTCATAAAATCATGAAAAGTGCTACTAAAAATATAAAACACTGACTACATTTATAGGCATTAAAGCAATGCCTTTCTTTTCTATTTTATTTGAATGTATAACACATTATTATTATTATTTATAGAATTCTTGTTGCTCATTCAAAAAAAATTCTCTTTAAAAAAGTTTATAAAAATGTATGATTTTTTTCCTCTCATTTTTAAAAATAGGTGTGGAGGAAGGGGTTTTTTTCCACAGCATTTTTTTTCTGTTTATTTGAAGTTCCTCCTGTTAATCATCTTTGATCCTGTCCTCCCAACTGCTTAGCTGATCATGGAGTCTCTGAACTTTTTTGGGGGGCTAATGTGAGTCTTATTGCAGCCATGACTGTGCGATAAAATCATATTTCATCAAGGGAAGCAGGCCACCAGTTAGTTAAGTGTTACTTTCTACCTGCTGTGAAATCCAGAGACCAGGTTTCTTGCTGGTTTGAAGTGTTCCTGTTCTCCTGATTTGGGGGAAGGGGAGAGAGATAAACAAGTGCTAAGTGTGGATTACTAACACTGTTTTCCTCCGAAGTGCCTTTCATGAAACGGCTGTTATTCTACAACTATATATCACAGTGAAGCAGCTTCACATTTTGAATTTGTTTTACTGGAAGCATTTTCAGCTTTCTCTTATTTCTGAATCAAGAATGTTTATTTGTCAAGCACAAGAGTGAAGCTGCCCAGGTCCCAAATTATTTTAGAAAGAACAACATGAAATGACATTTTTCAAGTGTTAGATGTGTTGCTCAGAGAAGGGCGACTTCACTTGGGAGAAGATAGTGGGAGAAGAGCCAATAGAATATTCTCCTAGAAGAAAACCAGCTCTTTGCAACTGGGGAACTCTCTAAATTGAACTATAGCTTCAAGGAATGGGAAACAAAACGAAATGTTGTGCTATGGCTCTTTTGAAATTTGGCTCAGAAACAGAACATATTTTCTTCTTTAAAAAAGATAAAATAACTGTACATTAAAATAACCTATATTTAAGTGCAGAATTTTGTCACCTCAGAGTGAATTTGGAGGTTTCCTAATGTGGAATGATTAAAAAACAAACAAACGCTGAAGCTAAGAAACATCAGCAAATACATCGATAATTTCAAAAATTTAGAAAAGTACCTCCATTTTTTTCCCTACTGGTAAGTTAATACAGTGATATCTCGGATTTAGTTGAGGAGAATACAGCATGAAAGCTTAGCAAAATTACCTTGACTTCAAAAGTTAACTTTCTTAGGTGAAAGTGAAATCCCTTGGATTTGCTTGCCGCGTCAGCTGATGCGAAGCAGTTGGTGACTGCACTTCTTAGCTTGATAATGCACTTAGAGTGGATCAATAAATCTGACTTTAAGAAATACAACTCTT
>NW_006432447.1:15284561-15286318 GCF_000325575.1 Pteropus alecto | reverse complement strand
CTCTCTTGACCAAATAAATAAGTAAAATAAAAATTGGTCTTTTGGCAACCTAGAGGCAAATAATTCCTTTTGGTGTTTCATTAATTTATTTTAAAATGTAGCTTGCTGACGTGAAGTGACTATAATTCTCCTCCGGAATTTTTTCATATTTGTAGGAAAAATATGAGGCTCTCCCTTGAGCATGTTAGTGCAATTTTTAAAAATGAGATTGAACATGAATATTTTTTTTCTAATTTTCACCACATTTTCTCCTGAAAATCTGGAGGCTCCTTTTTCTCCCCGCCTCCTGCCCCCGACACTCCATCAAACTATGGGTCTTTTCTTACCCACAGTGGTCTCACCGATTCTATTTGGCAATTAAATTAGCATGATGATCATAATAAAAATGGTAGCAACTAAATTTTCTTAAGCACTTACTGTGGGTCAAAACTGTGCTAAATGACTTTCATAGATTTTCTCTTTAAGCTTGATAGTAACTCTACTAGTTAGATACTTATCCACACTTAGTCATTATCCACACTTACAGGGGTAGAATCTCAGGCTCAAGGAAACTGACTGAGGTTGGACAGGACAAAATGAAGGCAAGTTCGACTTGTATTCATATATGTGGACTCCAGAAGCAGTGGTCTTAACCACCACATTATCTCAGAGTTTTGAATTAGTGTGGTATATAATCTTTATGGCATTTTGCTTCATTGCATTTGAGCACAGTAACTGGGATGGGGCTGAGTGAGCTTTTGCCAGCTCCACGACCAGCATTAATGAGCAGATAATGGCGAATGGTAATGAGTACAAAGCCAGGCTTAGCTATGCTGGCTTCTGCTTACTTTGCAATTACGATGCTTGTTTGAAAATTATAGGCGAAAGTGCTTGGAAATAACTGTTCCCTGATGCAGGCAAAATTTCCCTCCCATCTTGTTTATAGCATTAATTAGCTTAGGAGGCCCTTTGTGGCTATAGAAAAGGGGATAAAATTCAGCTCAATTTCATCCCAAAGTGTGGGTCGGTTAAATCTCAGTTTTAACACTGCTTGACTTTTAAGAGTATTTGAGGTGAAACTTTGATGAGCAAATCACTATGGTTATTCAGGGACATCTCATAATTTCCTATTTGTGCTACATTTTCATCACCATCATCAACATTACCACTCCATCATAATCATCACCATCATCATCTCTATATAATGTTCTACTAGAAAGTTTACTTCATAAGTGAGGAATAGTATAATGCTTGATGTACAGTAGATACTCAGTAGATGTTTCTTAAGTCAGTAAGGCAGTTGTTTAGCACATCTTCTGTGATGAGCAGTGTGCTAAGTTCTGTGTCTTCTAGATCACACTTAATCATCATCACTGCCCTGTGAATAGGTCCTATTATCATCCTCATTTTACAAATGAGGAAACTGAGGCACAGAGAAATTAAGCAACGTGCTCAAGTTCACTCAGCTAATGAGGAGGAGAAGTGGCTCCAGATCTATTCAACTCCAGAGCCCATGATGCTATATGGCCCAATATCATCACCATCCAGATCATTTTTGCTTCTCTTATAACTCTTCTAGAAAGCAAAGAAAGCTTAATCTCAGTTGATCTGGGTATCATGAAAAAAAATGAAGGTCCAGCAGTACTAGTTTGAAGAACCAGATGAATGCAGTACTGCCTCTGTGTTTCAAAAGCCTTTAAAATTTCTACTCTGAGGATGATTCGCCTTGATAAATACTAGCAGTAGCTTGAAATCTTCCTCTTGGGCATAATTCCAAT
>NW_006432447.1:15221121-15284543 GCF_000325575.1 Pteropus alecto | reverse complement strand
CCTGCTGAAGAAAATCAGTAATGGCGAACTCCTTTGGGAAGATTTTCCACATGCAGCACATTTTCAGAGTAGGAAGTCTTAGAGATGTAGACAGTAAACTGTGCCTCCTAAATGCAGTTTAAAGATGATGCCTTTCTGCTTGAGGACACTAGAAACAAATCCCACTGCATTTAACAATCCTTTTGTTATAGCCCTTTCACTGTAGCCACAATCACATGTATTTGTATTTAATCTTCTTAAAAATTAAACTCTTCGGGTTCCCATATATCTAAGATCCGATTTTGGAAGGGCATCTAACCTGCTTTCTGTCATCTAATTAAAAAGAATTTGTAGATAATGAGGAAATGATTATATTTAATCATCATGGTACTTATTCAGTTAGCTGGGGAGCTCTAGCTTCCTCAGTACACTGCCACAAGTTTGCGTCCCTTGGCATTTTGGTTTTACTAGATTCTCTCAATTCCTTAAGCTCTATTATAGGTGTGAAGGTTGAATGAGCGTCGCTGAGGTTGTAGAAAGGACTGAAAACATGTGGTTTTAGTAGGACATATTTTCCTGGGGTGTGTGCACACACTCTCTCTTCCCACGTATTTACTTACTGCATTCCCACATGCGTGTAGTACATTGGGCAGGAATTCTCTGTCTCTCACTTGAAATACTTTTCTTTGGATTGACAGAAAAGAAGAAAGTCTGTATTGTGAAGGAAAAAAAATGATACTCTGAATTTGCGGTAGGAGGGAGCCTAGGGTTATCGCCAATAAATGGTACATAGAGGAAGAACAAAATGTTCCTTACTCGTGACTATCTAACATCTTCGGTGGTAACTAGCTGATATTTAATCATCCATCTGGAATCCTGTAGCTGACTCTGATTTTTGTAGTTTTCCAGATGATACCTCTTATTGATAGTATCATTGTCCTTTCCTGAAATAGTAGAAATTATAACTAATTACTTTTTGTTGTTAAGTTTTTGTTTGTCTATCTCCCATATTCTATCAAATTATAAGTTCCACGTGGAAGAGCTGAGCCTCTGTTGTTCACCACTGTGTTCCCAGTGCTTGGCACTGGGTCTGGCACTTCATAGGTGTCTTAGCTTAGGTTGGATCCCTAGAAACAGAGCCTGAGGTGGGATTCTTGTGCAATTGAGTCTTGAAAGAGTGCTCTCTGGGGACAGGGAGTGAGGGAAGATGCAAAGCAAAACTGGAGATGAGCTTCAGACTGACCCCTTGGGGAACTCATCCTCAGGTAAGAGGACTGGCCCTTTGTTACCTTGTGTTATTTTTAGGCCCTGGGATTCACCCAGTGATGGGATTTGCGTTTACTTCTGGACAAGGCCACTCCTTTTTTGCTGAGAGCAGTTCGTACTTTGTGGCTCCAGGGACTCTGCTTCATCTTCCAGCTCCTATACTACTGGCTACCTTCTGCTCTGCTGCTGGCTTTTTCCCCCCTAAATGCTCGTTGGATTCTATTTTTGTTTAATCTATACTACTGACAAACTTGACTCATCTTAATTTTACTGCTTTTCCTTAAATCATGACTTTTGCTCTCTCACATCTTGCTACTGTTTTTGTAACTTTCCTTAAATCACACTTTTAAATTCTTCAAAAGAGAAAAATTGAATTGAGTTGACCAAGGGAGATGGTCAGTGTTCATTCACTTATTCATTCTTTCATTCAATACAGGTTTATTGAATAACTGTGGTGAATCAAGGGTTATGCTAAGTGCTAAGGCTACAATGGTGAACAAAACCAAATATGGTTCTTGCTGTTATAGAGCATAGGCTTTAGTGAACATAATTTTAATGCCTGGACTTATGCCTAATGAACTCTTCAGAAGAAGGCTGTGGACCTGGCTCAGACAGTATACTGTCTCAGACATATCCTCACCTCCCAACAGACGGCTTGCATGTTCTTTCTAGAATGCTCTGATCCTATATATTGGGTCTTGGTTTTGATATTTGCCTCACCTTTGTTCCTTCTCTCAAGTTCTGTATGATTCCGATTTGCTCACTTTTTCCACACCCTCATTCTAGGAAGGATGGATGCTGTGAGTGCGGCAACTGCGTCACTATTGATGCAAAGGTTAAAATGTCACAAAATCACGTAATCCTCCTGGAAGAGTTGCAAACCAGGCCATTAATAATATTTTAAACACACTTTTAGTCACTAAAGGGGTAAAATAAGTTTTTATAGCTCATGGGCTTACTAATGGAGTTTTTCATTTAACATAGGTTTGAAAACAACAAATAATTTTCTGTTAAACAATCATTATATACTGACAGTTTGGTATGAAATGTGAATTATGTTAGTAATTGATCCCAGAACAGTTGTGTGGTATTTAATATATATATATTTTAAATAGTGGGGGATACCTGTTCATTGACATAACTTTTGGCTATCTCATCACTAAATAACACACATACACACAACACAGGAATCAACTCTCATATTTAGAGATTGACTTTGCAGCCCAGTGAATGGATGGCTTGGTTCCCAGATAGCTCATACTAAAAGTCTTCATCTAGTTGGATTTTATGTTGTGTGTCTTTCTTCTTATTTGTCTCAATACTAACATCGCTGACCTCCTTTCGCTGTGGTCCTTTTAAGAAGGTAGTGGTGCATGGAAGTATATATTCCAAATTTCTAACTGGAGAAACATTAGTATAAGAGGGCTTTGCATGCCACACATTTAAGAAGATTCTTTATTAAAAATGTGTTGCTAAGCATGCATGTGTTTAATCCATACTGAAGGAGTAATTCTTTTAAGCGAGCTTAATTTGGAACTGGTGAGACACTGAAAGTCACTGATTTAATCTACGTCTCAGTAAAAATGCTTTAGTAAATAACTATAAAATTGTATCCTAAATGAATCATCAAGATGTAATAAATGGCATAGAAGAACTGTTTTTATACAGATGTAGATCAAGCCGAGTGGGAATATTAAATGGAATTATTTACATGTGATGTAGGAACCTATTCATATTCATGTTTCTGGAGTTTGAGAGAGTTTTCAAGTAAACTAACTCTCTTCAATTAGAATTTAATACCATTAACTTACTATCATATTCCACAGTGAATTATAAAGCTGGGAAATTTGATTTAGGTTGTTCTTATTAAGTCCAAATAACTAAGTGGTTATGGAATAACCATTAATAACTCTCTATAAAATTTGCTTTTACTTTATTGATTCATTTTGTACTGTGAAAACAAAAATGCTGGTAACTAGTCCTGATTGTGCTGCACAACAGCTATTTTGACTTTGAGCAATTATTTCCCATTTTTTCAGCCTCAATTTCCCCAATTGCATATGTCAAATGCATGTCCTGTACAGAACAGTGGTTTTCAAATCCTATAGAGAATAAGGAGAGTTTGTGGGAATGCAGTTTTCTTGGGCCCCACTTCCAGAGTTCCTTATTTACTAGACTTGACCATACACTCCTGACTAGTATCTGAGCCCATATAGGCCTCCCCTCTCCTGAGAGTAAAGATCAACTGCGAGTACAAGACCAATCCTTTCCTTATGTACAATTCTTATCCTCCAGTCCCTATTATCTACTCAAAAAAAAAAAAAAGTTTCCAGAAATTTTCCTCTAACCTTCATGTACTGTCATTTTTCCCTCTGTCCACAGACTCATACACAACAACATATAAATATATTCTTTTTTTATTTTTCATCTTAAAACTGTCCCTCTGGATTTCATTTCTCCCTGTGTTTATCAAACATTTCTTTCAGTTCCTTTACTATGGGAGTGCAGTAATCCCAGATAGTTCACCTCAGACCATTATTATTCTCTTTTTCTTCCTTGAGGGGAATTAAATCCCAAACAATAATATTTTATTCGCTTTGAATAATTGTAAGACAGTTAATGCTGATTGAGTGCTTGCTTTAGTCCAGCTACTCCCTGAGTGCTCTACCTCTGGCAATTCCTTCAATGCTTACAGCACTCCTAAGAAATTGATAATTTCCTTTAACGTTTGACTCTTTGATTAAATAAGTTCTCAGGTTAACAGTTTCCTCCTCAGGATCAACTTAAAATTATTTTGTCAAGTTTCAAAGTAAAATCTCATTGGAGTCTACATTGAGATTGTGCTAAACTGATAAATTATGTTGAGGGCAATGATACCTTTATGAGATCGAGTCTTACCACCCAAGAATATCTCTTAACCTAAATATTTTCTGTTTTTTAAAACAGTTTTTATTTTTGTAGAGCAGTTTTAGGTTCACAGTAAAATTGAGCACAAAGTACATAGAGTTCCATATGCTCCCTGCCCTGACACATGCACAGCCTTCCCGACTGTCAACATGAGAGGGGTACATTTGTTATTAATGTTGAACCTACATTAACACATCATTATCACCCAAAGTCCATAGTTTACATTAGGGTTTACTGTTGATGATTTTATTCTATGGGTTTCGACAAGTATATAATAACATGCAATCTCCATTACCGTATCATACGGAATAGTTTCACTGCCCTGAAAGTCCTCTCTGCCTGTTTATCCTTCCCTCACTCCCTCCCTCTTAATCCTTAGCAACCACTAATATTTTTACTGTCCTCATATTTTTACCTTTTCCAGAATATGGAATGCATCATATAGTTAGAATGATATAGTTTATAGCTCTGTTTCAGACTGGGTGTCTTTCACACAGTAATATGCAATTAAGGTTCTTCCATTTCTTTTCATGGCTCAATAGCTCATTTCTAAATAATATTCTCTTGTCTGAATATACTACAGTTTATCCATTCGCCCTGATGAACTTCTTGATTGCTTCCAAGTTTTGGCAATTATGCATAAAGCTTCTATAAACATTCTATGTGGACATAATTTTTCAGCTTATTAAATATCAAAGAGTGTGATTATTGTATTATATGGTAAGAGTAAGTTTAGTTTTGTAAGAAATTGCCAAACTGTCTTTCAAAGTGTTTGTGCCATCTTGCATTTCTGAAAGCAATGAATGAGAGTTCCTTTTGTTCTACATCTTTCAGTGTTCTGGATTTGGCCATATCAGTAGGTATTTACGGCTATCTCACTGTTGTTTTAATTTGCATTTCCCTGATGATATATGATGCAGAGTATCTTTTCATATGCTTATTAATCTTCTCTTTCAAATTACTTTTGTTAAAGTTATGTAGTTCTCTCAATTTGGGTTCATTTTGAGTTACATTTTGAGGCCGATTGTTTTTCCAAAGATGGTCAGAATATTATCTGCCATACCATATACTTTTATAGGATTTTGCCGTGTTCCCTGAAGAGGTAAAGTCGAATTTCTGTTCCCTTCAATCTGGATGTGTTTGTGACTCACCTGTAACCAACACCCTGCATTGGAAGTGATGCTGCATGACTTCTGAGGATAGGTATAAAAGGCTTTCCTTTCCAGAGAAGACTAGGCCACAATGTAGTTTTCACTTTTAGCTGGAATATTCACTCTTAAGGCCTTTAGCTGCCTTGAGGCTGCCATTTTGGGGGAGATCCAAAGTAGCATATGGAGAAACTATCCGTAGAAGCCTTGAGACTATAATAAAGAGAAAGAAAAAGGTATCAGTCCCGAACTGCTTCCATGCCTTGCTGTTCCAGCTTCAGTCATTATCTGACTCTAGCCTCAAGACAGACCATGAGCCAAAGCCTTCCAGCTGTGGCCTTTTTGAATGCCTGATCCTAAGACATAAGATATAATAAAACGGCTGTTCTTGTTTTTGTAAGCCATAAAGTTTTACGGTGAGTGATTTATTATATGGCAAGAGATAACTGGACAAATTAATTCCAGCATACTTAACTTTTACAGTTGCTACTGTAAAAATTTTTTTAAATTAGATTTTCTGTTTATATTTGTCTCTGTAATCATCCTTGTCTTTTTAAATTTTGTGTCTCATGCAATATGTGCAATTGTATATTATATAGTGTAATGATACCTCTGAATTGCTTTTTATTTGCTTGATTTGGGCTTTCATCTCTCAACTAATAAACACATAATTTTAGCTATTTTTTTAAGAGCGACCTGCCTCCTTGCCATCACTAGTTGTGTTTTTGTGGTTTGGACATTTTTGATATCTCCATTTGATTATTTATTGGATTTTTTTCTTATCACTTTGGAAAAAGTGAAAAATGAAAATGCCAATACTAGTAATAAGAAGCACAGGTTTTCTAAAATTAGTAACAATTGGGGCAAAAGTAGAAATATTTAGTCTTGCCAAACAGCTAATTTGAGCCTGAATTGAGTTCTCACTGACCATATTCAATTATGTTTAATCATGAAGGAAGTGAACAAAACTAAAGCTCATAGGTGAAGTGTTGGAAAATGGCATTAAAGATTTTGTCTGAGAGGTGAATTATAATTAGGTATTTTATTACTATCTTACGACTCTTGGCTCAGTAGAACCATTACTCTATTCAGTTCTAACTAGCTCCAGTACTAGGTAAAGGTTTAATGAAGATTCTGAATCCCTATGGAAAGAAGATCCTTACCTGAGATAACACAATAGTGAGAGAAATTATACAAAAGGAACTAATGAGCTTTGACCCTGATGTACCATATCAGAGCTAAGATTCCCTCCTTTGTTCTTGCTGTGAGAAAAGAAATTTAGAATCCAGAGGAAATACATATTTTAGCTTTTAGAGTTAGTGTGAAAATGAACGTAAGTGCTTCATTTTAGTGGCCTTTTTTATTGCTTAAATTAGTAATGAAACATCTCTACTTAATATATTCAGAAAAATTTTTATTTTCTACCTCACATTCTCTCTACTCTAGTGTAGATTCATTGTTTGACTTTAGTAGTGTTTTTTAGAAACACATTGTGCATAAAAGTAGAGAGATATCTGTGAAGGAAAGGGATTGATTTTGCATTTCAATATAAACAATTTTCTTAAAGATATATGTTATTATTTTAATAACTTAAAATAGATTTTCTTGGGTTTTCTAAAAATGTTGTCATATCATCTGTAAATAATTAAAAATTTGTTTCTCCTTTTTCAATGTTTATATTCTTATTTTTAATTTTGTATCTAGTTGCATTGGCTGGCATTACAAAATAATCTTTAATGCTTGTGATGATAACAAGCGTTCTCATCTTGTTCCTGAGTCCAATTTCTAGGTATTGCCATTAAGCATAATATTATTTTTTAAATTTGAGAGTGGCATATTATACAATTATTTTAAGAAAATAATCTTGTGATTTTTAAAAATCGAAGACATTGAGAAATGAAAGCTGAGTTTTATTAAATACCTTTATGGTATAATATTGAAATAATAACAATTGCTTTCTTTGAACCATTACGTATTAAGGTTTATATATTGTAAAATTGTTAGAGACATATCTATATGATTTGCTAATTATTTTTTTGCTTCAGATTTGCATACTTGAAATTTAAAAAGTTTTAGACACATGTAATAAAGATTAGGCAGTTGTTATTGTTTCTTTTGACTGGTGAACGCTCCTTGGAAAAATAACACTTTGGAAGATCATCAGTGGGTACCGCTGCCTAGAATGCCTTTACAGTCATGCATCACTTAACAATGAAGAGCTGTTCTGAGAAATGTGTCATTAGGCAATTTCATCACTATGAAAACATCATAGAGTGCACTTACACAAACCTAGATGGTATAGTGTCCTACACACCTGGGTGATATGGAATAGCCTATCATTCCTAGGCTACAAACCTGTATAGCATGTTACTGTACTGAATACTGTAGGCAATGGTAACATGATAGTAAATATTTGTGTATCTAAACATGGAAAAGGTACAGTAAAAATACTATATATAAAAAAAAATAACGGCGATACACCTGTATAGGGCACTTACCAAGAATGAAGCTTGCTTGCCTAGAAGTTGTTCTGGGTGAGTTTGTGAGTGGTGAGTGAATGTGAAGGCCTAGGACATTACTGTACATTGGTGTAGACTTCATAAATACAGTACACTTTGAATATGCTATATTTATAAAAAAGTATTTTTCTTTCTTTAATAATAAGTTAGCTTTAGCTTGCTGTAACTTTTTCACTTTATAAACATTTTAATTTTTTTAACTTTTAACTTTTTAAATAAAACTTTGCTTTAAACACACATCGTATAGCTATACAAAAATATTTCCTTTCTTTATATCCTTATTCTATAAGCTTTTATCTCTTGTTAAATTTTTAAATTTTTTTTTACCTTTTAATCTTTTTTGTTAAAATCTATGACAAACGCTCATTAGCTTAGATCTACACAGGGTCAGGATCATCGATGTCTTCCACCTCCACATCTTGTTCCTTTAAGGGCAATAACATGGATGGAGTTGTCATCTACTATGATAACAACATCTTCTTCTGGAACACCTCTTGGAGAACCTGCCTGAGACTCTTGAGGAAGTGTCACTATTTTCAGAAATATGCCCACGGTGGTTTGCATGCTTTGTTTTTTTCTCATGATAGATTTGCTTGGTAGATAATGCACCATGAACATTACTCTCTATTAAAAAAAACAACTTTAGGTGTAGGGATCCATGTTTTCAAACTTTTAAAGTTGCTTGTTGAAGTCTGCAAAAGCTTCTGCTATACCCTTCACTGTGAATTTTCTTGAGGGTTCTACTTTCTCTTCTGAAGTTTTCTTTTCTCATGTCTCCTCTTCAAGTATATGTATTTCTGCTTCTGTTCCAACAACTCCTCCTTAGTTAATTCCTCAGGAACCACCTCTAGGAGCTCCTCGATGACATCCTCATCCATACCCAGGTTAAAGTTGTCTGCCATCTCAGTACAGCCTTGTTGATTTTTGCAACCTCCTCATCCTTGGCGAATTCTTTGTGTTGTGGATGAATCTCTTGAGTGTCTTCTTCCAGATGCCATTCATGCACTCCTTGGTGACATCACCCCATGCCCAAGCAAGGCTCTTGATTCAGTCGTAGATGTTGCAGTTCTTCCAGAATTGCATCATTGTCTTCTCAGTGTCTTTCTCAGTTGCAGCAATAGCCTGGGCAGAGGTCCTCGCGAGGTAGTAGGCCTTACTAGCTGCTATAACTCCTTAACCCATTGGTTGGATCAAAGAAGTGGTGTTTAGAGGCAGAAGCACCTCTTTGATATTGAATTGAAGATCACCAACACAAAGAGGATGTCTGGGAGCATTATCAACAATAAGCAAAATCTTAAAAGGTATGTTATTCTCTAGTACTACACTTCTCCATTTTGCTAACATAGCATTTCAGGAGGGCATCTTGGTAGAGAAGCTGGGTCATTCATTATTTCTTATTGCTCCTGTAGTACACTGGCAGTGTGTGCTTAGTGCTTGAAGGTCCTGGGTTTCTCACTGTGACAGATCACAAAGAGTTTTAATTTGTAACCTACAACATTGACCCCAAGCAAAACTGTTATCTTTTTAAAAGACTTGAAACCTGACATTGACTTGGCCTCCTTATAGATTAAAGTCCTTTCAGGCATTTGTTTCCAGAATAAGGAGGTTGTATCCATATTGAATATTTGTTCTGGCAAGTCATTTTCCTCCACAATCAGCTTATTCTGAATTTCCAAAAAAATTTCAGCTGCCTCTACATCAACATGTGCAGACTCATGACTCACTTTTACATTGCATAATAAATAACAATTCTTGAGTTATTTCAACTATCCAGAACAAGCAATAAATCTAGTACCATAGTTTCAGCCTTTTTCAACATCTCAAACGTTTTGCTTTGGCCGTGATTGTCATGGTGCTGAGAGGGGAATACTTCTGTGTCTGGTTTTCAGTCCAGGTCACGTGAAGTTTCACCGGGTCTGATACAGGCTCTTCTTGAGTGTTTGTTAGCCTCATTGTTTTTAATGAGGCAGAAGCTTTAGATCTTCTGTTACTTTCTTCTTATTCTTTAAGATCGTAGCTATGGTGAAATGGGACATGCCTCACTGGCAAGCAATAACCATTACTAATTTTCCACTTTCATAATCCTTAATCACTTTTAATTTCATTTTCAGGTCAATCACTCAGTGTGACTTCTTACTGGCAACATTTGCAGTAGATTTTGTATGCTTAGGGGCCATAATGAATAACGATAACAAAAAAAAACCATGAGATTAAATCAAACACAAGAGAAAATGCTGCAGTGAAGAGATGTGGTAAACATGAAATGTATGAGGCCACTGCTGGTATATCATGGCATCCTGTTATACTTTTGTAAGTTTTTTTTAATAAGTAGAAAGAGCACACTCTAAAATAATGATAAAAAGTATAGTGAATAAATACAAAAACAAATACCATAGTTGTTTATTATCATTATCAAGTAGTATGTACTGTATATGTACTGTACATCATTGTATGTGCTATACTTTCATGTGATTGGCAGCTCAGCAGATTTGTTTATACCAGTGTCACCCTAAACATGTGAGTAATGCATTATGCTCAGCGTTATGGCTACAGTGTCACAGGGCGATACAAAGTTTTTGCTTCATTATAATTTAGAGAACCACTGTCTTAATTGTGGTCCATCACTGATCAAAACATCATTACATGGTGCATGACTGTATAGATATGAAAGAAAGAGAAAAGGAATGCAGTTAGGTCAGAATAAAAAAAAACGATGTGAGTTGCTATATGTCCTTTTTTTTTTAGGTAGTGCCATGGATTTGATTGCTAATTTAGATCTTTGCCATCCTAAATTAGACAAAATATAAATTTAAAAAATAATCTTTACAATTTTGTCAAAATGGTTACTATACAAACCCTAAAAAAAAAAATGGAATCATGTAAATTATTCTTGATTTTCTTTTTGAGACATGTCTGGAGGCAGTCTCAAGGGCTGGGGAAAAGAAGAAACATGATTCTGAGCTAAGGCAGTTTATCTAAGCTCTTAATAATGATGTGAGAGAAGATCTGAGATCCGACGATTCTATAATGTTTAACTAAGTACTCTACATCAACTTCCAGTAATAATTTTACATCTTTTGATTATGAAGCTAAAATTATATCAAGACTAATAAAGAAGCATTATTGAATCAATTTAATGTTTAACAACATAAATCCCAGAGAGGCCATGTTTTCCTAAAACTGCCTCTAACAAGGATATGTTTGAAATCTGAGGATAAGTATACAAATAGATGTGTTTGCATTGTTAAGTGTGCAATGCTAATGCTGAGATGTTATCTCTAGCTGTAAAATTAACAGTTTGCAAGTGCTAAGCCTACTAAATAAGGCTTATTTGTCAAATAATAGTGATTTTTAAAAAATGATGCAAGATTGGCTGACAAATCAAATATATAAAGAGCCGCTTTTTTTCTTGAATGAAAATGAGTTGCCTTACCCGGTGGAAAGTTAAAAGATTTTTAAGAAAGAAATTTCATATAATCTTGAAAGTAGATTTTTATGAACAAGAAGATATTAAGATGAAGTACTGGGAAACTGATTCGGAAACTCGAGTAGGGAAGTAAATAGAAAAGTCTTATAATCATAAAAACTCGTTCTAAAATTTAATATTATGTTGGTTTTCTAAAGAGGATTTTAAAAGAGCCGTTTTAGGTTCAAAATTAAGAGGAAGGTGTAAAGATTTTCCAGATAACCTCTGCTCCCACACATGTATGGCATCTCCATTATCAATATCCCCCACCAGAGTGATAGATTTATTATAATTCATAAACCTACACTGACACATTATAATCACCCAAAGGTCGTAGTTTACACTGGGATTAACTCTTGGTGTATGTTTGGTGGATTTGGACAAAGGTATTATGACATGTGTCCACCATTACAGTATCATACAGAGTAGATACTGTAAAAATCTTAAAATCCTCTGTGCTCCGCCTACTTATCCTTACTCCCATCCAACCCCTGGCAACAATTGATATTTTTACTGTCTCCATAGTTTGTTTCTTTCCAGAATGTCATATGTTTGAAATTGTACAGTATGTAGCCTTTTCAGATTGCCTTTTTCACTTAGTTACATGCCTTTAAATTTTTCCATTACTTGATTTCATAGTTTCATAGCTCTTTTTGGTGCTGAATGATATTTCATTGTCCGGATTTATCAGTTTATTTGTCCATTTACCTACTAAGGACATTTGGTCACTTCCGAGTTTTGGCAATTATGAATAAAACTGCCATAAACACCCACGTGCGGGTTTTTGTGTGGACATAATTTTTCAATTCATTTGAAAAAATACCAAGGAGCATAATTACTAGATCGTATGGTAAGAATATGTTTAGTTTTGTAAGAAACTTCCCAACTATTTTCCAAAGTTGCTATACCACTTTGCATTTCTACCAGCAACGAGTGGTAGTTCCTGATGCTCCACATCTTTGCCAGAATGTGGTGTCAGTATTCTGGATTTTGAGTATTCTAAAAAATATGTGATGATATTGCACTGTAGTTTTAATTTGCATTTTCTTGATGACATGTGTGAAAGATCTTTTCATATGCCCATTTGTCATCCGTATATCTTCTTGGTGAGATGTTAGTTAAGGTCTTTGGCTCATTTTTTAAATCACTTTGTTTTTTTATTGTTAAGCTTTTAAGAGTTCTATGTGTATTTTAGATTAACAGTCCTTTATCAGAGATCCGTCTTTTGAAAATATTTTCTCCCAGTATGTGGCTTGTCTTCTCATTCTCTTGACATAGTTTCTGCAAAACAGAAGTTTTTAATTTTAATGAAGTCCAGCTTATCAATTATTTGATGTTGTATCTAAAAAGTCATTACTATATCCAAGGTTATCTAGATTTTCTCCTCTCCTATCTTCTACAAGTTTAATGTTTTACATTTTACATTTAGGTTGTGATCCATTTTCAGTTAATTTTTATGAAGAGTGTGAAGTCTGTGTCTAGATTAAATTTTTTTCTGCATGGCATGTGGGTATCTAGTTGTTCTAGCACCATTTGTGGAAAAGGTTATCTTTGCTTCACTGGATTGCCTTTGCCTCTTTGTCAAAGATCAGTTGACTATATTTATGAGGGTCTACTTCTAGGCTTTCTGTTTTGCTTCACAGATATTGTCTGTTCTTTTGCCAGTGCCAGTCTTGATTATCGTAGCTTTATAATAACTCTTGAAGTCAGGTAGTGTTAGTCCTCCAACTTTGTTCTTCTCTTTCCATATTTTGTTGGTTATTCTGGGTCTTTTGCCTCTTCATGTAAACTTTAGAATCAGTTTGTCAATATCCACAAAGTAATTTGCTAGGATTTTCATTGGAATTGCAGAGTCTATAGATCAATTTGGCACAAATTGACTTCTTACATAGGTTTTTTTTTTTTTTAATGTTGAGAATTACTGAGAGTGAAATAATATAACAACATGATGCAAAAGCCAATTTCCTTTAAACAACTATGTTAAAGGTGGATGAGAGATGAAATCTGGCTGCTGTGTGGCATAGGGTGTCAGTTTTAGAATTAATTGACCCCCTTTGCTGACAAATGAAATAAGAAATTTTGTCAGATGTGTATCAACGGCCATTTCTTTTAAAATCATTGGACATGCAAGTCAATGAAGCAGGCAAGAAGTGTCAGATATAACATAGAATGAAAAAGCATGGTGTTTGTAATTCATGGGCTTGGATTTGAGTTGGGGATCTGCCAATAATAAGCTAGATGGCTGTGGGAAAGTTAATTCACCTGCCTAAATATAAAATGAAGATGATATTGGTAATATTTACCATATTGAGACTGAGATAATACATGGAAAATGTTTAGCAGAGTGCACTTAGTAGGAGCTCATTAAATGTTAGTTGTTATAAGTGCAATGAGGCATAGAGCAATGAATGAAAACCATGCCCTCCTTTATATCAGGAGCTTAAGGAGCTTACACTTTTGTGAGGGAGATGCAACTATAATCTTCCTGCCAATGTTAGATTTCACTGACATTAATGAGTAAGTTCCCTCAGAGACTTTGACCTTATCGTGGCAATAATATATGAATGTGGATAGTGTTAGATGTGCTATTATGTGGTTACATGGTAATAACAGTCTGTGTGGCAAGACCTTTGACTGTTTACATTGAGTGTACTGAAAACACTGAGTTTTGGAAGTATTTCTAAATATTTCTTGTATCAAATGATGCTTTGGGTCAACGAACATGTGATTGTTACTTTCAGTGAAGAGTATGGGACTTCAATGAAACCTGAATTAAAAAAGAACGAAAAACGGGAGATGGTTTAGAATATAGTGGAGAAAATCACCAAGTCCAAAGCCTGAAGACCGTGATCGAGTCTTGGAAGATAACTGCCATGCCTTCCATGTTGTCTGTATTCTGAGTTCCAGATAACTGACTTATAAACACATTTAGAAGCACAATCCTATTTGCTTATTAGAGAAGGCTGTTATTAGAATTATGATAGATTTTAAGGGTGGTACAACTACTTCAGAAAATTTTCAGGTTTCTGACTAGCGATTTGGAAATGTTATCAGTTCTTTTCTATTTGGAGAATAAAAAGGAGCAAGAAACAGTGTTTACAACCACAATAGGAGTTATTTTCAGTAAACTGCTTTATTGAGAGAATAAGCCCGAGAAAGGGATATGAGACATGTTGCAGCCCCATCATTTCCTTACAAGAAATGTTCTCCACAATTTATCTTAGCACATCAGACTTGTTCTTTGGTGTCTTTTGAAACATGAGCAAATATTGATATACTCCAGTCATGCTAAATTTATGGTGGTTTCCTAACTGTGCCATGCTGTTTCTGACCCCCATGCCTTAGCATACAAAATTATTTCTGCCTAGAGAATACTTTCCTACTGTATCTTCTTCATTTTGTTCATTGTTCTTTGCTCAGACTTCAGAGCTCACTTCATATTACCTCCCTTAATTCCAAGAAGTGACTTGGAGTGCTGACACATACTTTGTTTTGAATCATTTTTATAACCAGTGTTTACTGAGTGATTCCTATATATAAGGCCCCATACTGAAAACTGTAGAAAAATAATAAAATTATAATACCAAACCCAATGGACTATAACATGAGAACAAATAAGTTCGAGATTGTGCTATATTCTAGAGAAAGAACTGAAGGAGGAGAAATTTTCTGCAAGGGGAAAGAGATGGGGAATAAGAGATGCTTCACAGTGGATATGCCATTGAGCTGGATCCAGAGGCTGGGAAGGGTTTTAACAGGGAAAGTTACAGGGAGGAGGCATGGTGTGACAAATGTGTAGAGGCTGGAAGGCTCATACTGAGTGTTATTAGTACAACAGGAAGCCCCTTGGCTACTGGAACTTTCCCTGGTTTCCCAGGGAACACAAATAATCAAGAGACTGATCTGTTCTTCAGATTTTTGAGACTTTATGAGAGCTGCCATCACCATGACCTCAAGTCATGCTGCTGTGAACATCAACTAAGGTTTCAATGAGTGAACATTCCATATTCTTTGTATTAGACTTCGGTCCAAAATTACACAGTAAAACTCATATATTAAAATAAGTGTAATCAAAGGTAGCATCATGAAAAATAGAAAGTGAAAGCCTGTTGTTGTCACTTTGGCCACAATTTGGAAATATTTGTCCTTTAAGCTCTCATTAGTGACGTTATAACCCCCCGGTGGGCATTTGGCATTTTTTTTTTTATGTACAGTACTTTTCCAAGAGCATGGAAATATTCCTCTAGGTAGATTTTGCTGCTCCTTTCATCCTGGGCCAAAGGTTCTTACTTAGATCTCTGTGTGTCCTTTCTGTTTCCTGTAACACCAAAACCACTTAGATTGTAAGCATCCCTGCTCAGACCACCTAACAGAATCCTACTCTTTAATGAACACCACTCAGTTCTCTAAAACAAAAGGAAGGCAGACTGTAGAGAAAAATGGAATTTCTTTCTAGAGATAGAATTCGTGGTCAATATCTGCCAAACTTTGACAATGTCCCTTTAAGTTGAGTACCCAAAATACCTCGCCCAAATTGCATTTCTATTTTATCCTCTGTAAGTCCTCTCTCTATATAGTTGGAACAGTAAATAAGTAAGATTGACCAAAATATAGGATATGTGCTGATGAATTAAAGGGAGACCAGAAAAAAGCAATTTGTGCAAAGTTGTGGAGAGCCTTAAATATCTGATTCAGAAGTCTCGATTTTATTTGGTATGTAATTTGAGTTTTACCCAAGGTTTTTGATAGAGAAAATGACATTATCAAAGGTCATATTACCATGTAGATTGTTCTGGAAGCTAATTAACCTAGCATGTTAAAGTTAGGAAGATGGGGGTGAGGAGAAATCTTAGAAGGCATTTTTATGATAAGATGATAGATAGAAGTCTAGAGTGGGCTGAAAGCAGTGAGAAAAAAAAGGAAAGATCAAATGAGAACAACTTTTAAAGAAATTATAATCCTTTCGTCAGGTATATTCTCTTCATTTCTTCTGGGCTACTAAGGTATTTTACATATCAGTATGATTTCATTTTAGAACATGAACAGTAACTCCTACTTAATTTAGCATTCCTATGTACAAGATTATTTACCTGTATTTTATAATTACCATAAACAACCCATCGACATAAATCATTGTTTTGTATTACAGACAAGAAAACTGAGACTCAGTTAAGTAGTATATCAAATATTACGTGGTAAGTAAATGATAGAGCCAAAATTTGAACCCATGTCTATCTAACAGAAAAATTCACATGCTTTTCCTTTTACAAAAGGTTGACTTTCTGTTAACAAAATTATTGTGGCTTTTCCTAAAAATATTATTTTGCGAAAGGACTTGAAAAATTCTTTGCTTGAAGAATATAGAATAAAAATAATTGATCAACTTTAGGCAGATGAATTTTAATTTTCCAATAGTCAGCCACACTTTCTAATTATGGATTGCATTATCCAGATTTTATGACTAGACAGCATTTCACACAAATGGATTTTTTCAAAGACTGTGTCTTCTTTAAGACAAACTCAGGTTCTGTGGAAAATATATATTTGCTAAAATCAAGTGAATGCCTAAATCTTTTATTCCAACTGTTTCTTTTACAAATAAGGTTTCTGATATGATGTATTTGCTTAAATCAAAAAATAGAGTCAATTCCATCCGGACAGTCAAGCTTTAAGTGAATATCTGCAGTATTAACCACTGCCAGTGCTAAAATCTTTTTTACAATACTTTCTGGATGTTAAAGGCATCCTTTTTCACTGAAAAAGCTGATTTAAGATGGTCACGTCTTTCCATCAGCCAAACATTTATTTATTAAGCTTTAAGGAAAAAATATCATCAATACAGAGAACCCATTGGAAAATTGTGTTTAGATGTTTTCAGGATATAGAAATTGGGAAAGACTTTAAATATAGTCTCCCATAATAAGAATGCATAGTGTACTAAGTCCTTTCTAGGAATACAATCCTAATATTTCTTCCCTTGCCTCCTGTTTTATTTTTATTTGGGGGCATTATAATAATGGGAGTGCATTGTTAATTTTGAATGGCAATGGACATAATTGGTCTACGTTCCCTAATGCTTTTATTACGGTTCCCCATGGGCCATCCTTTCGTAGATGGGGAGAAAATGAAGAACATTTGATGAGAAATATCTCTGTACATTTTCTTGGCTTGTGATGAGCCATGTGTTTTGGGTATCAGGCAATTTCCAGTCTCTACCTGACTCCTAAATTTAAT
Organism: Pteropus alecto; assembly: GCF_000325575.1. NCBI lineage: Eukaryota > Metazoa > Chordata > Mammalia > Chiroptera > Pteropodidae > Pteropus > Pteropus alecto. The sequence goes on along the minus strand of NW_006432447.1, from coordinate 15,267,024 downwards.
AAAATCCTCACATGTCCTCCTAGTTCTCATTTTACTCAGTCCTCACATTACTGTATGGGGCAAAGAAGACTTTTTCTTATGCTATGTGGTCCATGATGCTATCTATCATGGCTTAACTTAGCACCATATTTAATACATTAAAAATTCTAGATTGTCTAGATTTTATGGACAACTTCAGGAAATTGTATAATTTTCACTTTTATCAATTTATTACTTGGCTTACCAGGTATTATAACTAATTCCAAGTAAAGAAGCTCCCAGATCATAACAGTAATATTCTAATCCAATTAGCCAAAATAGAAGAAAATAAGAGAAACAACAGCAACAACAACAACAAAAATGCAGTTGAGCACCTTACATGTATGTTTTCATTAATGTATTTACTTAGCAGGTTTTTTTGAGAGCTCGGTGTGTTTCAGGAACTATTTGAGGTAATTAGGTTGTATCTATTATATAAATTCCTGCTTTTATGAGTTTCCATTCAAACAGAAGGTCAAAGGTAAAGGATTTAAGAGCAGAAAACAAGTAATAAGTGTTATGGTTAAAACAAAAGCGAGAGAATCAAGACAAGGGATCTGGAGTGTGAGAAGAAATGCAATTTTAAATAGGTGGTCAGGGTAGAACTCATCAAGGTGAGAATTGAGCAGATTCTAAGTAGGTAAAGAGGAAGCCATGTGGATATTGGAGGCAGGAATATTCTAGCAGAGAGTAAAGCCAGTTTAAGGAGTCCAAAGCAGAAACAGGCCTGCGTGTTTCAAAACTAAGATGGCTATAGTGAAGCGAGCAAAGGGGAAATAGAAGAAGATGATATGACAGAGATACAGAAGACTGTAGTTAGTAGGGTCTTTTAGGGCATGGTAATGTCTTCATTTAGCTCTATCCTAAGTGGAATGAGATTTTTCTAGGCAGAAGAATAGTAACAAGATCTGGTTTATGTTTGAAAATGATCACTCTTGTTGCTGATTTGAGAAGTGACTTGGAACTGGGACACCCTTTGGAGGCTATTGTAGTGTCAACTGATGTTTGGCACAAATTCATTGGCAACATGAATCCTTATTTGGGATTTGGTGAAGGAAACTCACTCAGTGCAAACAGCTCAGTTGTGATATAGCACAGTTTTGAGAACAGCATGGCTATAGAACAGCTCAATAGTGTTACAGCTCAACTACGAAGAAGTGTAGCTATGAGACAATTCTAGGGGTAGGCGGCCCTGGGGCTAGCTAGGCCTCTTACAGGCCAAAACAGCTCTGCTCTGTGCTGCCTGCTCTTCTCTGCTCTGGCCTGCCAAGACATCTTTGGTGTCTTTCTTTAGCTCCAGCTAAAGAAACACAGTCTTAAGTCTTCAGTGGAAAGGGAAAGTAGCTCCTGGAGCCAGAGGGGAGCTAATTTATGTAAACAGAAGTCCCTTGCCCTGGTCCCTGATTGGTTTCTCCTCATGCAAATGAGAATCCTCACAGTTTGACTGTTTCAAAAGACACTGTCCTGATTGGTCATATTGGAGCTGCTCTGATTGGATGGTGAAGATGCTGACGGGGATATAGCTGCACACCTACTATTGGATGGAGAAAGCCTCAGCCCTGTTTGGTTGAAATACAATTCCAGGAGCTCCTTTTTAAGGGCTAGATCAGATTTCAGGAACGCAGTGCAGGCAGGAAGTTAGTTTAGTGCAGGCTTTTCTCTGAGGTGTGGTTTACATGAGAGGCCCCTGTTTAGAAACGGCTACTAGGATCTGCTTTTAAATTTGAGCCCAGTTAGCCAGCAGGAGGTATCTTCTTTCTCAAGGTCCAAAGTAGTAATCCAGGTAAGAGATGATAGTGGCTCTCAGGAGGTGGCCACCTGTGGTGGTGGTAAAAAGTAGTTGGATTCTGGATCTCTCTTCAGAGTGGAGCAAGAAGGAATTACTAACAGGTTGGATAGAAATTGTGAGATAAAAAGCAGAGTCAAAGATAAACTTTTTGAGTTTTAGTTTTTCATTGCAGGAGCATCCTTCTTTATTATATTATTGTTACAATCAAATAAGTATGCATATATAAACACTTGGTAAAAAGCAAATTTACAGGTTTTTTTTTTTAATGTAGATGTACTGTCTTGATTTCTTAGTCACATTTTAAGGTTTTAAAGTGGACAGAGTATAGAAAAACTTCAACTAACTGGAGCCTTCACAGTGGCCATCATTTTTACATTTGACTTTAATTGGAAGAGCCAAATAGAAAGTAAACTGAGATTAGAGATTTAGTAACCAGTAGCTGGGATTATTTTCAAGCCTAAACTATAACACAAAGATAACTATGTTATATTCATGAGGTAACTTCAAATATATGTTCATTCGCAAGGGCTATATATAATAAGCCAGTACCTGGAAGGGATTTATAGTCAAACTTAAGACCATTGGAAATTTAATAAAGCAGAAAACTCCCTGCCTAAGACATTCCAGTTATCGAGGTTTTTTGGTTCTTGTGTATAGTTTTACTCAAAGAAATTTATTCATTACTAGCGGTTCACAAAAGGCAAGAAAGCTTGGCCACATGTCTTTTCTTACCATCCTAGTGCTTGCAAATATTTTAAGGTAATTCATCTTGGGAATTTCTTGAGAGTAAGAAACAATAATTTGATATTTAGTTATTTTATTATTAGCAATCATTTCATTACATGCTAAATAGAGCAGTTCTGACTTTTTAAGGGTTCACTTTTAACATACTGTCTAAAAAGAACTGTTGACAACGATAAATGATTGAGTACCCCTATAATCCCTATAACCCCTATAAGAGTATAATCAGTTATCTCTTTTTGGCATTAAATTTTACTTTCTATATGTAACAAATTCACAGGTATAGATAGATATGCTGCGTAGATATGCTCCAAGGACAAGTGTTGATTTAGTATACACTTGATAATTTTTTTGTTGTTGAAGGAAAAAGTTCTCAATGCAACAAATTTTATGAGGTTCAATAATCTACACAGAGCAAGTCAACACATAACTGGGTAACTATTAAGCCTCCACTTCTCTTGATGATCTGATGTTTCATGTTACCTGTGGCATCTTGGACAAGCCACTGATGCAGTCTATCTCATTGATAAAAGGAACCATGAAGACTGCACTTGCCTGAAAGCAGGACATGTTTTATCCCCAGAGGATCCTCCAATTGTATGTTTTAAGGATTTTTTTCAGAATTGACTGCTATGATCAACACTTCCTTTTGCTATGAAACAGCACAATAAATTGATGAGTCTGGTCATAATAAATAGAAACATCCCATCTGCTGTTATGTATCATTTTTACTTAACATTTCATCATCAACAAAATGCTATAAGAGCAGTGCCAACTGGAAAGAATGACTCTTGAAAATTTTCCTTCTTACCATTCCTACTCAATAGTGCATTTTAAATTTGTATCTTTGACTTGCTTTTCTTGGGCTCATCAAGTTTAAGCATAAGCATTTTATCAATTCTGATTTGTGTTTCTAATTCACAAATATTGTAGCTCTGCTTGGTTTATATTTTAGAGATCAATGCCACCTAATTTTCCTTCCTTTTTGTCTAATGAATATCTTAATACATTATCCTCAAATCTATGTAAATTATTTGGTAGAATAATCACAACCTGTTTTATTCAAAGAGCAGTCTTTTGTCATTTTTAAATTCTCTTTAACAAGTTATTTTTCTGAGTTTTTCAAATTTTGAGGAAATAAAATATGTAATATATTCTACTATGACTATTATATTAACCATTGGTTCAGAGTAATATATATTTTTAATCTTTCTGTGAGAATTATGGGCATTCTTCATGTATTCTAAGTGCAAAGCTCCCAGTATCTTGATGTGCATATCACAAGAGTATAATTCTCGGTTATTCTTTAAAAGGTTATTATTGAGTAGCTTATTTGATTTAATTTGTAGACACAAGTTCAATATAAAAATTGAAAAATTAAATAAAGAAAACACATCTTCTTACTAATAATTCTAAGGCAAAAATGATGATTGACGTGTTTCAAGAGGTTTTGAGATTTACGGGGCAAGCACTAACAAGAAGACCCAAGGGATTCAGCCTCTCATTGGCAAATGGCTTCATGACCAAACCAAGTCACTTAACTGCTATGGGCTTCATTAGCACCCAAAGTCCTAGCTGGACTGTTTTGTAAATCTATTATTTTATTCACTATTTCAGTCTCACAGTTCTAGCTTACTGTGAGCTTTACTCAACATTTTCTTATTCTGAGCCCTTCTTTAAATTTCACTTCCAACTGGCTTTTATAATAATTACTGCTATGATTGTCTGTTCCATAATTATTATTTTGACTAAATAATTACATCTTTAACCAAATTTAGTTGATCTATTCGTCTTCATTTTTAAGAATACCAATTGGGTGTTGCCATCCTGCATTTATGATAACTCTTAGAATTCTTTCTAAAATGAACATGTCTTATTGGACCCTGTATTGACACTGCATTGGTGATTATTGTGTAAGTCAAAGTTGCCTTACTCTGGAGCTGCCAGTCACTCAAAGATCATCCTATCACCTCCCTCCCCCTGTGAATTAGCCCTGCCTCTAGAGCATCCCACATAGCTGCAGACTGCTGGAGAAACTGTCCTCTGGGAAAAAATCCTAAAACTTCCAGCTGAGTACTATGGACTATTATTTGAACTATCATCTGTCTGGTTCTAAATGACTATGACATATTTATTCTTCCTCACATCCTCCTTTGTCTCATAGGCAATAGTCTTCCCAGTTAATTCAAACCATGCAGATCCTTATCCTTATCCTGCTCTGTTCAATGCCTAGTCCAACATCCCCTAAACATTTTCCATTATTATTTCCCTATGGAGCTTTTTAGATATTGTTTTTCTTAACTGTCCACCCCATTCCCCCACCCATGAAATTTTAATGCCCACAGATATAATTTATATTTGTTAATGTACCATATGTATATAGTATATATGTGCTTTAGCTATAAATAGAGTAAGATTTTTTTTCACCTCCCAAGAACCAATTTTTGTCTCCTTGGAGACAGTATCACCCCTGTTGGGAATGTGTCATCTGGTCCGACTCTATCTTCTCTCTCCTCCAGTTTCTCAAACATTTTATTTGTATGAATATGTCACTCTTCTAAATCTATTCTAAAATGCTGGGTAATTGGGTTGTTTCAACTTTGGGTTATTAAAAATAATGTTTCTATATGCATTTGTATATATTTATTGTACGTATGTATGAGTTTCTCTACTATGTATATACAAGCATAGGTATAATTGCAGTCATAGAGTATTTGTATTCTCATTTTTTTCTGGATAATGCCAAATTGTTTTCCAAGGGATTTGCACCAATTTATATTCTCATCAGCAGTCTATGAGTTTCTTTTGTTTTGCATTATTACTATTATTTGGGTTTTTTCTCCTCTTATTTTTATGTAAAGATATCTTATTCTCAAGTTTGCATTTTCCTGATTACTAATTGGTAAAGCACCTAAATTTATCGGTCATCTGCATATCCTTTGTGTGTGTGTAAAATGCCTATTCTAGTGTTTTGCTCATTTTAAAGTTTAGTTTTCATTTTTCTATTAATTTTTAGGAATTCTTTATGTATTCTAAGTGTAAGTTGTCACATTCTCATGCCGTGTCCCTTGACCTTTTAATCCTTTTTTGATGTCTTTGGTTAGCCAGAGGTTATTAATTTTAATGTAAGCAAATTTAGCTTTTCTCTTATGGTTAGTGCTGCTCCTTAAGTCTTGTTTAATAAACCATGCCTTATCCAAAGTACAGAAAGGTATTTTCCTGTAATGTCTTCTAAAAGTGTTTTAGTTCAATTTTTCACATTTATTGAAAAGGTGATTCTTTTCCTAATAATGTTTAGAGTCATCCTTACCATATTACAAGAGTCCAAATTATTCTAGGTCTATTTTTTCAGCAATCTGTTTTCTTCCACTTGTCTATTGAGTGTCACTATATAGCAGTATACACTGGCTTAATTAACGTAGCTTTTTAGAACAGGCCATGATATCCTGAAGAACAAGACCTCTTATCTTGTTTGAGTTGTTAAAAAGAGTGTTGGCTAGTCTTGGCCCTTTATTCTTCTGTATACATTTTAGAGTCTTCTTGTTTGCTATCACAAAAAACAAGTAGGAGTTTGACAGGGATTCTCTTGAATTTCTAAATCAACTTAGAGAGAACTGAAGCCTTTGCAGTAGTGAATCTTCCAAATCATAAGCATAGTATTTTCTGTTTTTGTCAAGTTTTTCTTTAATGTCTCTAGGTAAAGTTTTATATTTTTCTTTGAAAAAATCTTGCATGTTTCTTAGGATTATCCTTAGGTATTCAATATTTTCAGTTATTGTAAATGCTATATTAAAACATATTTTAAAAATTTAATTTCTAACTATTGACATATAGTAATAGATTTTTGTTTATAGATTTATATTCCCTTACCTTGATAAATGCTCTTTTTGCTTTTTCTGTAGATCTTTTTGGATGTCCCAAGGGCATAATTATGTCATATGTAAATGGTAACAGTTATGCTTCTTTCTTTATCATTTTTACATATTTTAATTTTTTTGCCTAGCTTTACTGACTAGAATTTCAAGAATACTGTCAAATGTTGTTTCTAATCTCATAGAGGAATATTTCGGGGTTACACAATTTTATATGATGTTTGATGTATGCTTTTTGCAGCTACCTTTGTTTTTCTCCAAAATAAGGAGTTGAGCTGATTTGTGTTTTGTTTTTTCTATCATTAATTTCCATCTACCACTGGGTACTTAGTTTCCTGGCAACCTCAGTTCTTTGAGATATTCAAGAAAAGTTATGGTTTTATAGTTTATTCAGATTTTTTTTTATTATTAGGATAGAGGTAACGTTCTTGTTTTAAAATTACTTTTATACACCCAAAATGATTCCTCATACATATTTACTGTTAATCCCTACCCCTTCCTCCTCCCACCCCACCACACCCCAGTAACCAGTAATCTTTTTCTTTTTGTGTTTTGGGAATGATGCTCTTTCCAGTTCTCTACATCCTTGGCAGAAGTGGAACATTTTAGTTGGTTTAGGATGTTTACTTGCCTACTTACTTATACGTTGAAGTTTTTAGTTACATTGTTGACATGTCTTTACTTTCTTATGTCTGTGGTTATTATGTTGCTTAAGTATTCTAAATACTTAGGACTATTTTTATCTGCCTGCTTTATTATTTCCTGACAGGTGTTTAAAAATTTCTGTTATTTTCAGAGAGCTGTTTTAAAACACTTCCTGTTATGATTATTGTGTTGCTAATTTTTGGTACTTCTATCAATTTTGTTGTTATTTCGAGGCTACGCTATTAGAAGGCCTATAAGTCTAGTATTAAATATCCTGACTTTTTTTTTTTAAGTTTAGGTAACGACTATCTTGTATTTTAATGACACTTTTTACGTTTAAGTGGTATTATATCTTATATTAATCTTCCATCTTTTTAATTTCAAATTTTCTATGTTTTTATATTTTAGGAATATCTATTGTAAACAGCACATGGTTTAATTTTTATTTTTGTTAATTCAATAAGGGAATCTCCATCTTTTAATAGGAGAATTGATTCATTTTAATTCATTGTGATTGTGTATTTCTACTACCTTATCTACATTTTCTTTTAGCAATGTCTTTGCTTTTTCTTACCCTTTCTTGCCTTTCATTGGATTCAGTTTTTATTTTTGATTTGGAATAACCATAGATTCACAGGTAGTTGTGAAAATAGTACAGAGAGGTCCCGTGTACGCTTCACCTCGTTATTCCCAATGTTTATGTCTTGTATAATCATAGAATGATATTAAAACCAGGAAATTGACAATGGCAAAATGAATGGGTGTATTTCTGTGCCATTCAGTACATGCATTGATTCCTGTCACCACCATGGCAGTCAACATATAGAGCTGCTACATCACCACAAAGATGTCCCTCGTGCTGTCTCTTTATGGTCACACCCACCTATCTCCCTTATCATCTCTAACCCCATGCAGCATAAACCTACTTTTCAGTTCTATAATATTCTCATTTCAATACTGTTATAGAAATGAAATCATAGAGTAAGCGAACTTTTGAAACTGGCTTTTTTTTCTCTGCATACTACCCTTGAGATTCATCCAGATTGTTGCCTATATCAATCGTTTTTGTTTGTTTGTTAGTTTTGTTTTGCTGAGTTATATTCCATAGTGTGGATATATCCCAGTTTGTTTAACCATTGTGTAAGAGGTAGAAGTACAGATTCCTCATTAGGTGTCTAATAATATCACCTTAGCTCGTGGTATCACCATATCGTTATTGCTGCTCACACCCTGGAAAGCGGGGGGTGGGCGTCTGGTGTTTGTACTCGGCTTCTTGAGTACTACCAGGGTGGGAAGGTGAAGGTGGAGGTGAAGGGACACCTCGTTGATGCAGGGTGGAGGCAGAAATCCAGATTTTCCACATGGCCCCCACTGATACTGTGTGTGTGTGTGTGTGTGTGTGTGTGTGTGTGTGTGTTGTGTCTGTGCACACATGCTTGCTTGCTGGACTGGGATGAAAGTCCTGGCTCCCAACTTTTTTTTTTCTTCTGATCCCACCCAGGGGAGAAAGAAGCTTGGTCATTATAGCTTAGTGAATGTAGAAATCTAGTTGTGGTAGGGCCACATTTTCTCCTCATAATATTCAGATCTAATTGAGAGGTTATCATTTAAATGTTTTCTGTTTTTGCTAGGTTGCCTTGTTCCTGATCCTTTGGCTAGGAGGAGTGGCCTTTTCTTAGAGATTTTGTCTGCCCATTTGTTTCTGTTGGCATTTTTCATTGTAAGCTTCTGATTATTTAACCATTATTTAGTCTCCTCTCTCCTGTACTGATTTGGAAAGAATTTATTTTCCTTTTGAATTTTGATAGTTCCCCTCAAATACTGAATGCTAAAATATATCAATACTTCTATAATCTACCAGCAGTCTTAGAATATTTCAACTTTAATAACCAGAATCCAATTTCTTACACCTTATTATGGTCATATATTTTAGTTCCATCTCATTTGTAAATTCTCCCAATTTTTAATTTTTATTACAAGTCCTGCTTACATTCAAGCTTATTTTAACATACTAATGTGCTTACCAGTTTCTTTATTCGGCATTTTTTCTTGCTTCCCACTCCTCCCTTCCTGGTTTAATTAAATGTTTGCTAAAATACATGCTTAATAGCTTTTCATTGAGAGGAAACAGTGGCAGTTCTTTTTTCTCTTTGCTTTAACCAATTCAGCCTTTATGTTCCTCTCAACTTGAGTAAACTTTAGACAGGCTTCTTCCAGATTCTAGACCCCTCTACCTCCTTCTGTAAAGAGCATCTGCTTTATAAAGTTTGTAATTTCAAATTTCTTCTCTGCTCCTTTGCGATGTAAATCTTCTCCCAGCCTCTTTCCAATTATACAACCCAGGAATGGGAGCCATTTCACTTGAAATGTAATCATCAAGAAAGGTAGCAAACCAGTCTCCCACTTTCTATGAGAAGATAGAAGCCTAAATTTCCAAAAGCAATTAGCAAAAACAGATGACATAATTAGAATGACTAACCTCTCCGCTAATGTCTCTCAGTACTTTTCCCTTAGCCCGCCCCAGCATTTAAAAATCCTCCTGTCTTTTATTTCTATGGAGTTGAGTTCAGTCTTTCTCCCCTATTGCAATAGTCTTAAATACAGTCCTCATTGCCTGTTTAACTCCATCTGGCACAATTTTTCTGTGACAACTCTCAATGAGTTTATTTCACCTCTCCTAAATGATAGTTTAACTTAGAAAAAACCTGATGGTTCTTTTTCTTTCTGCACATTAAAGATATAGAAAACAATACATTTTCATGGCTTTCCATTGTTTTTGAGGCAAACGACCTCAAGGACACACTTTAAAACACTTTAAAAATTGTGGGAAAATATGCATAACATAGAAGTTACCACATTAGCCAGTTTTAAGTGTACAGTTCTGTGGCATTAAGTGCATTTACATTGTTGTGCAACAGTCACCATCATCTATCTCTAGAACTTTTTTTATCTTCCTCAACTGAAACTCTGTACCCATTAAATGATAACTCCCCGTTCCCTCTCTCTGGTATCCTCCAGCAACTACCATTCTACTTTCTGACTCTGAATTCGACTACTCTAGTTAACCTTATATAAGTTGAATTGTGCAATTGTTGTTCTTTTATGTCTGGCATATTTCACTTAGCATAATGTCTTCAAGGTTCAGGCATGTTGTGGCATGTGTAGGAATTCCATTTTTTTTAATGCTGAATAATATTCCATTGTATATATATATACCATATTTTGTTTATCCATTTATCCATTAATAGACATTTGAGTTATTTCCACCTTTTCACTACTATGAGTAATGCTGCAAATAAGTTATGCAAATAAGTCTTTGAGATTCTGCTTTCAGTTCTTTTGGGGAATTTAAATCAAGAAGTAAAATTGCTGGATTATATGATAATTTTATGTTTATTATTTTCAGGAATTGCCATGATCTTTACCACAGCAACTGCACTATTTTCTCTTTTTGCCAGCAACGCACAAGAGTTTCAGTTTCTCCACATCCTTGCCAATAATGTTTTCTGGTGTTTTTTTTTTTAAATAATAGCCATACTAATAAATATGGTGTGGTATCTTATTGTGTATTGATTTGTATTTTCTTAATGTTTAGTGATATTGAAAATCTTTTATGTGAATGTTGATCATTTGTATATTTTTTTGGTGAAATGTCTATTCAAGTCCTTTGTCCATTTTTCAACTGGGTTGCTTGATTTTTATTGTTTAGTTGTAGAGTTCTTTAAATATTCCAGACATTAACCCCTTATCAGATACATGATTTGCAAATATATTTTCTTAAGTAAAAAAATTTTTATAGACCTATAATAGAAATTTCTTGGGAAGAGATCTATTCACAAGAAATTGCACTGATATTACTTTAATCTGTAAATGTTATTTTGGAGCATGCTGTACATGTATAAGTCTTAACGAAGAAACCATTGGTCAATTGATACATTCATTTATTCATTTAACATTTTCTAAAAACCTATCATATATCCTAATATTAAATGTCTGGTGACACAGAGATGGGGGATAGATTTCCTACCTTAAAAACCTCTTAGTGAAGAGGCAATCTAATGATAATGTTGAAAAGGAGATTGAATTAAGTATTATGTTTTGTATAATGTTGGCACCTACATACCTCTCGAGTCTGTTCTTCCTCTCAGTTTCTGCTTCCAACCACGCTCTTCTTACTTCTTGGCCTCTGCACATCTCCTATACCTGGAAAATTCTCATTCTTCTCTGCCAACCTCTATTCCTAACAACAAATTCCTAGTCATTTTTTGAGTTCTAGTTTAAAAGTCCTTTCTTTTGTGAGTCCTCTACTGACCTTCTAATTCTTATGACATGTCTTCCCAGCAGATCTCACGACCCTCATTTTGACATTCATTACATTTATTACTTATTCAACGTCTATATTCCCCACTTGATTCTAGATTCTTTAATGTCAGGGTCTCAGCTTGCCATTGTTTTTGCCCAGCCCTATCTCACTATTTTCTTTCAGAGCATTTGCAATGACTTTGTGATCTATCAACTTGGCTAGGTTGGGCCATGTTTCCCAGAATCCTCTTTTTAGTACATTTCTCATTAAGGAGGATTATAAAGGAAATTCTCTCTGCAGAGTTGGAGACTGAGAAGGAGCCGCAGACATTTCACAGTATATACATGTTGTTGCTGCTGATCTACTGACTTACCTCCTCAGTGTGAAGTAGCCGCTGGGTCAAGTGCATATCACTTAGCCAGCACAAGTCCTGGCTGTTACAGAATTCTCTTGTCAACAAGAAGAATGGACATGGGTTTCACTCTGTTCTTGTGGGATTCCAGCCTGCTCTTGATCTTCCCTTCCTGCCTGCCTGCTGTGTGGACTTCAAGCTCCGGCCTCAGACATGGTGATAACATATATTTCTCCTGCTGGTTCTGTTTCTCTAGTTAAACCCTCACTGAGATACAGAAGGTAGTTCTTTCCCTTGGCAGCTCATATAAATAGCATATTTTAAAATTATTTATTACCTACCTCTTCCAGTAGAAAAGACATAACACAGTGGTTAAAAGCACAAATTCAGAAGAGTGGTTATATTTCATCTCTGGCTCAACTACTTATTAGATATGATTTAGTTCTCTCATCTATAAAATGGGAATATTTACAACATATACCTGATAAAGTTATAGGATTAAAAAAAATACTATTTTTATAGATTAATGCCTAGCATGTGTAAGTAGCATATATAAATTTGATAAATGAAAATAATAGGCTGTAAAGCCTTTCGGTAGAGCAGGAATTTTTTCTCTTTTGTCCAGCACTTTTCTCCCAGCACGCTGAAGAATGCCTAGCACATAGTAGGTGCTCAAGACTTCACTTAAATTGAATTCCTGTATAAAACAATCTCAAGGACTATGAATTTTAAGTGTATTGATTTTTGTGTGTGTGTGTTTCTCAAATTTTATTCATCTAACATATTAGAGAAATATACCAAACTCCTCTCAGTAATAGTTGTCCATTAAGACAATGCCTCTCTCTCTGAGGAGACCAGTATTCAGAATCTTCAGATCCTGGGGTAAGGAAAGATCAGTTGAAAAATCTCCACAGGTAATACTGTGTATCCTCTTTGTGATTGTATCTTCCTCAAGGATGGTTTCTTTGTGCCAAGGTCAATGGTATTACACTTTCCACAAAGATGTATATATTGCAAAAATAATAACCTACATTCTCTTCTTCAATAGTCACTGGATTACCCTATAAAAGTAAAGATTATAAGGTAAAGATACAGATGCTTATTTTGTGTATTATTATAAATAGAAATTTTTTATTATTTTGATAATTCTTCTCCCTTAAAATCTTTCCTTGCATTTTTTTTCTGAGTTTCTGTTTAGTTTTTCAAACCGTGTCTTGAGTTTATTTTCTAACTATAAAATACTGCAATATGTTGTCTGAATTTTTCAGAATTAACAAGACACAGTCATCTTTGCCTTGTGGTAGCCTACTTTCATCCAAAGATTCTTTTATTACTAATTAAGCATGCTAAATTAATTATTTTCTGAAATAGTTTTCCATTCTTGTAATCGAGTTTTAAAATGATGGTCTTTAACTTAACAATATCCACTATGGAGAATCTAAATTCAATTTCAGTCCTCTATTGTAAGCCCAAATGTCATCTAAGTAAATAAGATAACTTGACCACGGTAAGTCACACGAAATATTTTCTCATTAACCTTTTAAAAATTGCTACCAATTTTGCATCCAAGAAATATACGTCAGATTTCCCATTTATAGTCTAGTACTATCTTAAAAAAAAATTTTTTTTTGGAGTAAAAATGAAACAAACTGCTCTCTGGAAATTTCCATTAGTGTTCTTAGCAGTTACTAGGTATCCAGAGTCACTGAGTCTTCTCTGTTCCTGATATAATGAAATAATCCTAACTGAATTATAATATGATGAAAAAAGTCTCTGTTTCTAATGTTTAAGTGTTTGGATTCAATTCTTGATAATCCATATGAAGGAAATCTGCTTCTCGCACTCACTATGGTAAATTCTATTCTCAGACCTTTACTATTTAGTGTGTTTCTGGATGTGTTCTTCTTGGTCCCAGCTGATATGTACTCAGGGAAAGAAATCTCACTTGGATCTTTGCCTGAAGCAAAGACAAATAGGAAAATGAACTTTCTTAAAGAGAGCAAATATAAATTATTTTTCTGGGTGATCTCTTGGCTTGGATTGTATATGGCCTTCCTTCCCTATATTAGCCCAGCTAATTAAAAGCCCTTGCTTAAAGGCTTTATTGGATCTTATTTTATCTTGTGAAGCTTCTTAGTTCTATTTATTAAAAACTAAAAGAGACACATTTATCTTGATTTTGTCTCCAAATAGAAGATTTCTTGTTTACTGAATACCTTGAAGGGGGAGAGATATAGAATAGAGGAAGCTAAGCCAAAATAGTATGATTCTTTTGACCTTAAGTACAAATGTCATTTATCTTTTCTTTGTACAGAACAAATTCTATGCAGCTTCTAATATGTTTCTAAGGGACAAAATAAGATTAACCACTTATGACTCCTCAAAACTGTCATGGCTTCCTGAGGTTTCTGCGGAATATACTAATACTAGCTACTTCCCTTAATAAGGCCAGGTCACCTTTTGAATCCTAGTATCTTAGGGTAAGTTCTCCAGAAGCAGATCCTGAGATGAGGTTTTGTGTGCAAGTAATTTATGATAGAAAGATCCAAGAAAAACCAGAAAAAGATGGGGCTTGAGACAGAGAGAAGAAGCAGCTAAGGAAGAGCGAGGTCTCAGGCAAAATTCCATAGAGCGTAGCTTTGCCTTGATCCTTTGATGGAACACTAGAGTGTAAGATACAACTCAAGAGTTGTCACAAACTGCAGCGAGGGATCTGGGCAAGGGAATAACTCCCACACATGTTAGTCATTGGCTGATGTCTGACCCAAGTGAACATGAAGTCCTAGGTACTTCTAGCCCTCTGCATTTGCAATAAAAAAGGCTGCAGTGGCCTGAGGGCAGCCCTCCTCCTCCAAAGAGCTGCAGGTCCTGCCTGTCAAAAATCCAAATCTGTGGTTGGAGATGTATGAATGTGGCCTAAGAGAGATTCAAGGGAATCGGGGTTGGAGTGGAGCACTGATATTGTCTACTATTCCAGAATAACACAACTTGAGCTTGAGGCGTGACAGCTGACACATTTTCCAAACAATTTTTGTTATTTCAAAGAAAACGCTTCATAGGAAGATAGAAAAGGAACACAAAAAATTTCACTGGAATGCTCATATACTTTTTCTGGGCTTGGCTCCCTGTCATTCTGATTTCCATCCGCTTAACAAGGTGGGCTAGTATGGGAGTTTATGTTCTTTTATCCTAGATACAAGGTAAGTCAATTTTGACCCCAATCATATTTATGAACTTCTACTACATAGAATAAGCTTTCTTTCCTTTACTATCAAGATGATGAATTCCACAGATGTTCTTGAGGAAAAGGCACATATTCTCTTTAGTAGAAAGCTTCCAGAGTCAGCGACATGTCTGCTCAAACTCTTCAGGAACTAGGGGCTGATAGAGGATTTTGACTTGAAGGAACTGTATGATGATTACAGATGAGCTTGGCTGGTATAAGTGGTTCTTGACCTTATATCCAAAACCCATCCTTAGATTCCAGATATACTTCTGTAGTTTAAGCCCCAAGTGTGAACAGGAGCAGGGTTGGTATCAGAGGTATGAATTTGTTAAGAGTTGTGGCTAACCTCCTTTCTAATTATTTGGCATGTCTATGGCTCTCAGTGCCCATGTTGGACCAACTGTTAAATATTTTGACTGTCATGTCTGATGCAGAGTGACTCTTAACCCCTTTTGAGATTAAATACTTTTTCTGAACTACTAGAAAAAATAATTGCTATATGTCAGAATAATGTGGCCCTAATCAAAAGGAAATAACATAATGGTTGGACTTTTCAATTCAGGCTCTGGCAAGAATTTGCTCAGAATATAACCCCTTTGCAGGGCAAAGTCAGTATGATAAAAAGCCCCAAGGGGCTGACAATTCGGTGTTTTTACCAGGATTTTCTGATACATTTTAGTAACCAGAAGCTTTTTCCTATCACAATCCTTCTCATTTTGGACTTATTGTAAGCAAGAGATTAAAGACTCATTATATTTTGTGTTATAACAGCTAGCGTTGTACTAATAAATAGGCAACTACTTTCTTCCCTTTCTTTTGATGAGTCTTAAGAAAATTGACTCACGTCACCATCTGTGTAGTATTCCTAAGTATGCCATCCAAGTTACGGAGCATTGTTTATTCAGAACATGCAGATGATAGGCAATAAGTTTTTGATTGACTCCCTGTTCTTTTTTCTCTTAGCTATTAGAAACTTATTTAGCAATTTAGTGGTATGGTTCAGCCAAAAATCACATTTCTTTGCAGAAGTTGGCACAGTATACTGCAGTATTTAGACTTTTATGTTTCCATAAGAAGCTTGATGCCCTTTTTGTGCCCTATGCCCCAGAGAGCACAAAATTTTTACCAGGGTCATTAGCAAAATGTCAAAAAGTAGTAACTAATCCACAAAGTAGATGGCGCTGCACAAGAATTTTTAATTTTCCTTGATAAGTATTGTACTCAGCGGACCATAGAAGCAACTATGGGGCTCCGAGTGCTACCATGTCCTCAATACTTTGTCTTCCTAATCTATTCTTTCTTGAGTACGTTGCTATCACTCATGCCACATGGGCTGAAAATTAACATAGCTACCCTAGCCATTATTGATTAGAATAGGGATTAGACACTAAACCAAAGGCAGGTAATGTGGTCAGACCAGTATCTCTGAACTGACTTTATTAAAACTGTCGGGTACTAATCTTTCATATTGCCATATAGAGGCAAACCAACCCAATCAAAATATGCCATTGGGATGTATAAATGTGAGGTCAGAGAAGAGCAGGTAGGTCACTACATCTCATCTATTGTTTCAGTTCTACATGAAGCCTCTGTACCTCCCAGCCTAGAACCCAGAGTGACGGTATGGAAGGAGAGACAGTATCCTCTATTAGACTATAACAAAATTCATTTCTGAGAGCCATGTAATCTTCTCTCACCATTTTAAAGAGCTTGATTAAAACAAGACCTCCAAATACAGCCTATATTTCCTCATGACTGACCAGCCAAAGAACAAAATTGAGCCATGGGAAGGGTGGTGGGAGAATGGTATTCTAACAAGATATAAGCACTTATACTTATTGTTTCCCTGTCCCACACTTAAAACTGTTTCCCAAAAGATGTGTGCTTATGACCAATTCAATGAGGCATTTAGTTTTAATTCTGCTTGGGTGGTGTGACGCCTCCTTTGAAACTCTACAAGATCATATCCTGTTGATATTCAACTATCAATGCAATATCCTTTTCTCTTCCTTTGCTGATTCATGAGGTACCTGTTATGACCTGCCTTTAAATCTGCTCTATTTTATTCTCCAGAGAAATCTCCAAATGAGAAAGAGTGCCTCATTTTCCAGTACTGCTGACCTCTGCCATATAGACCACAAAGCTTTGAAAAAACATTTTCAGTATTTCCTCAAAGCTTCTCTCCTAAGTCTTATGCATAAAAACCGAAGCTAGATTGGGAGAACTTCTGAGTGACTGGCATTCTGTACTTTGTCTTTATTTATACATTTTTATTATCCTCTGTAACACTGAGAGTTTCTTTTGTATCATACCTGTGAATCTGAATTCTCTTTATTCTTCCAGGCTGTATTCTTTTCTAGAATAAGATCTTCGTGAAAACAGTTACCTATTGAGCTTTCTTCACTGTCATCCATAGATGCCAAACAACATGGAATTTTATGTGAACTTAGTTCCAAGTTGGGACTTCTATGGGTCAGGATTCTTAGTTATAGATGTCGGAATCCATTCTAGTTAGTTTAACCTGAAGGGGATTTATTAAAGGATGTAAGGTTGCCAGTAGTGTATTTCTTCAGTTCTCTAATAATCTTGTAAGGAAAGCTTCCAGGAATAGCTTCTAAAACACCACCACTGAGACAAGGGAGCTGCTAGCTCTGCTCTGCCTAGAGACACACTGTGTCTGTCGGGAATTGGGTACAATCCCACTGCAGCTGCCAATGACAGTATCTTTCTTCATCTTATGCTGATTTCAAAATCATGTTCTGCATCATCAAAATGTGTCTTATGCTCAGCTTGTTTCCTATCATAGTTCACTTCTGCGTACTGGTCTCACATGGCTACATCTGATTGGTGGAATGTAGGCTGCATGTCTATACCATAACTGCAAGGAATCTTAGGAAATATAATATTTTGGATACCAAAACAAAGGAGGCAGGTTTTGTAATGTATTCTCATAGGTAGGAGAGGAAGTTTAATTGATATTGGGTGACCACGAATAAAAGACATCTACTACCAATCATATATTATATTACTTGGGGGAGTTTGAGTAATAATAGCATTAATAAAAGTAAAGCATAGTAGTAGCAGTTGACATTTATTAAGCACTTGCTATATGCTAGGCACTGTGACAAATGCATTACACACTTTACCTGATTTTATATTCACAACACTGAGGATATTTATTAAAATTCATTATAAACAGTAGAGAACCAAAGCCCAGGGAAATGAATAAATTCGTCAAGGTCAAACAATTAATAGCTAGTAGAAACAGGCTTCAAAGCCAAGTCTGTTAAATTCCAACTCTTATGATGTGCTGCCTCCTTTACTCATAGCTTTCTTTTAAGGCCATATTTCTATGTACAAAAGTGTTGTTTAGAAGTTTCTTTAAAAACAACAAGAACTCTAATAAAAAATATCACTTATTTAGACTGCATAGTCTGGCTCATTAAGACTGTGCTGAAAGACATATCCTAATAGTCTTTATGCTATGTCTACATTTGTCTCAAAGTTTTTAATTAGGTGAATTTACCCTTTTAGAAAAACTAACATTTAACATTTTTTCTTTCAAGAGGATTTGTTAGGTTTTCCTTTTCAGGCTCAGCTTTCCAAATAGGTTTTCCTCCTGTCTTCTATCGTCTTCTGGATTGTTGATATTGTCTATTGGATTCATAAGAAGGCTTTAATTCTTCTGCTGTCATTCTTTGAACATTTTCAAATAGGACTATAACACATTTTAATGCATTTTGTTCTGCCTTATTGTTTTTCTATACATGTATTATATTGCTTGAAAAACACATTTTGTCATTGTCACCTTCAGCTTATATGCAACCTTGGTAGCCATTTCATTAATCTTTTTCAAAATTAATTTTTTCCAAGTGTATCCAAGGTAAAAAAAAAAAAATAAACCATCAAATATTTCCTCCAAACTTTAATTTTTGGAAACAGCACTGTGAAACTTGTTAATATTTTCAATATTTTTTAAATTATAGAAACAACTATTTGTGCTAAGAAAACCTATCATTTCTTTTAACTCCATTTCTAATATATGGGAAGAATTGTCACAAAAATTATATTCTTGTGTAATATTTTTATTTCAAATTATCGTCAAATAAGTAGACAAAACATATAACATGTTTTTCAGCTTTTAAAGTTGATATTTTGGGAAAGGCAAACTTCATCTAATGTCAGGACACATGCACACACACATACACGCGCACACACACATACGCGTGCGCGTACCCCTTTCTCTACAACTGCTTGCTGCTGTTTTCTGGACCACATGTTGCGCCTTTGGAGATGAAGGATAAGGGAGAGGAAATAAGCATATACGACTCCTGGATTCTAGGTTAGTTGACTGGGTTGTATAGTTGAGCCAAAAACTAAAGTGGAATTAGTTTTATTAGATGTTATATTAAATGGGGAAGATTATGAACTAACTGTTACTTCCATTCATTTGAAATGTTTGTGGGACGTTAGGCTAGAGCTGTTCACCAATGTGAAGCTCAGAGATTGTAAGCAAACACAGATTTGCTACTTTCCACCATTAGAGATGTGGATCAGTTATCCATTGCCATTATAATGCTGTGTAACAACAATAAAACTTCAGTGGCAAGCAATGATGAACATTTGTTTCGTTTACAACTGTGAAACTTGTGAGGCCTGGCTTTACTCTCTGTAAGTCGCAGCTTACTTAGAATGCTTTTGGCTGAGACGACTAGGGAATCTTAGCTCTGTGCTACATCTTCTCTTTCTGTTACAGCTACCACATGGTTATTCTCAGGGCAATGAAAGAGGAGCAAGAGCTTAAAAGTCCACTCATATAAATTCTTTCAAGCTTCTGTTATTCTCAGGGCAATGAAAGAGGAGCAAGAGCTTAAAAGTCCACTCATATAAATTCTTTCAAGCTTCTGTGCCCAACTCATTTGCTAACATCCCATTGGCAAGTTGTATAGCCAGGTCCAAAGTTAGAGTGGTAGAATATTACCAAGTTACATGACAATGGGGGCAAATATAGGGAAGGGAGAATATTTGGGGCTATTAATGCAGTCAGCTGACCATAAAATGGTTGCTAGAAACAAGAGTGCATGGAATTATCTAAAGAGACTGTATATAATTAGTATGAAAGTAACCAAGGGTAGAATTATAAAGGGAACTAATAATTAAGCTGTGAATATAAAAGAGTATAATCAAAGATGAATGGTCAGACAGGTTCAAAAAGGACCCAAAAAAAAATGGAATCTGGAATCTAAGAGGTAGAGAAATTCAAGCAGATAATGATAAACAAGGTCAAGTGCATTAGATAAATCCAATTAGGTCAAGATTAACAAATATGCATTGAAATAGATCTTTGTGAAAGAAGGTTACCTGACTAATTGAGTGTAGAGAGAGGAAGCCAGATTTTAGTATATTAAAGCGGGAATGGAAAAGAGAAAGATAAAGGCAGCAATTGAAATCTACATTTTTTTTTTTTTTTTTAGCCAAAGGAGAGAAGATAGACTAAGACATATTCAAGAAAAATAAATTTTATTTAGTTATTTTTTAATTATGGAAAAAATGAGCTTGATGTAAGTTAATGGAAAAAGTGCCAATAGAAGTTGAAGATATAGGAGAGTCATGGAAAGAAAAGTACTGGGGAATCTCAAAAAAGGTAGAAAGAGATATTTCCAGGTACAGGTGGGGGAGATTATCATAAATTAGGCAGAACACATTATCCGTACTTAGAGGGAAAAACCAAGTATTGAATGAGCGTGTATACAGTTTGTGTGTATATGGGATAATGAGTCAGTGTTCAGGCAGGTCATATATTATTATTTGTATTCTTATTCTTTAAGACTTTTATTGAAGTATAATTTACACATCATAATATTCATCCACTTAAATGTACAATTAAATAAATCTTAGTAAGTTTATAGAGTGATGCAAACATAACCGGAATCGAGCTTTAGAATATTTTTATCTCCTCCCCAAATATCTATTATGCCTATTTGCAATCAATTCTCATTCTACCCTTGACCCCAGGTAACCACTAATTTGCTTTTGATTTGACTTTTTCTGGATGTAATGTATCTAGTCTTTTTTGTATGGCTTTTTTA
This sequence comes from Pteropus alecto, assembly GCF_000325575.1. Lineage (NCBI taxonomy): Eukaryota > Metazoa > Chordata > Mammalia > Chiroptera > Pteropodidae > Pteropus > Pteropus alecto. Next base: position 15,245,989 of record NW_006432447.1, on the reverse strand, counting down.
ACTTAGCCTAATATTTTTGAAATTATTCATATTGTAATATATCAGTACTTTGTTATTGCTGAATAGTATTCTCTTATATGGATGTTTCACATTGTGTTTAGCCATTCTAGTTCATGGATATTTAGATTCATTCTAGTTATGAACTATGCTGAATAATGTGTCTATGAACATTGTAAGCCTTCTCTGCTGAGGCCCCAAACATCACAGAACAGAGACAAGTCACTCCTGCTATTCCATGTCTGAATTCCTGAGACTCAAAATTTGTGAGCGTAATAAAATGGTTAATTAAAAAAATACTCCATTGAATTTTGGAATGGTTAGTTAAGCAGCAGTAAATTACTAGAACAAAATTATAAAGATAATATTGGAGTTTCTTATGCCGAAGTAAAAAGGACCTATGGAATTCTAGAAATTGCCGCCCTAAAAACTGATATTTGCCAACCATGAGAAAAATAGGGCCAACGGCAGCCTTTTGTGAACTAATATGTTCATGGGAAACATATTCTAAATACTTCAAAATGTTGATTCTTAATACTAAACATTCCCTGGAAATACAGTATGGTTCTGAAAGACATTTGATGAGAAAGTCCAACATTTAAAATTACTTCTTGTGAGGTTATGGAGGAAAAATTCTGCATGGATGATTTGGGGTGTCGTTGAGGGCCCCTCTTATGCTAGTGGAATTTTCCAGTTTGTTATTGATTCCATATTTCAATGTCAGTAAGAGTACTCTGTCAAATGTCTCTATGAATCCATTCATATCCATAAAAAATTACACTGTCTTTATTTATAGCTTCTGCTTAGAATTTAATATTTAGAAGAGTTCAGTGACATTTTTGTAGTAAAATGACATGAGGACCATAAAATATTACAGAAGCAGAAAAAAGTTCAAATGCATTTCATTTCCATTGATACACTAGTATGTCACACTGGAGGATGGTAAACCAATTAACTACAATCAAGAAGAGCAAAAATTAGACAGTATCTGAAGCAAAACAAAACTGTAGGTTCCTCTTGGGAGCTCAAAGCTCTTCACTTGCCTTTCTTTGTAGGACATAAAGTTTCCCTTCTCAGTTATTGAGGTGGAAATGTTGTTGCTGAAAATCCAGAAGGGGACCAATAATGGACCTTTTAGCTGTATTTACATTTATCTAACAGATGAAGACATATTTTGAAAATGGAAGAGGGGGAACATGGGTAGCATTGATGATCCGATGAATAAAAAATAGATTGGACCAAATATGTGACCTTGCTACAGAAACTTCAATTATATTACATTTTAGTCACTTTAATTTTGTGTTTTTAGGTTTTGGATAGTATTTTCAGTCAGTTCTTCCCGAAATTTTATATGTATAGCAATCACTTGGTATCATGTTAAAACGTAGATTCTGATTCAGTAGGTCAGGGCCCTAGTTCACTGGGGCCTTAAATTCTGAATTTCTCACAAACCCAAGATGATGCTCAAGACATCATTTAGAGCAGCAAGAGCCTCAATAACTAGTAGCCGGAACTGGCACAGATGTAGCATCCCAGCCTTAACTCAGCCTTTCATAAAAGCAATGGATTCAGTGTAAATGTGACACTTGCACATAGAACTTAAATTAATCAAACCAACGAGTACTCAAACTTAGTCATTACTGTCCCTAAGTGCCTCTGCAACTCTCTCATAAGGAATCCACTTATGAAAATGACATTTCTCCTGAAAGTGTGGGTGTCGTTTTAGCTCAGGTTGATACTAATTATTTTATTATGTATAAAAATTCAAGGCAGTAGTTCCATGAAGACACAATCTGAAAGTCTGTGTTACTCTTCTGTTAGCTATGAACTCCAGAATCAAGGTGCATACTTCCCAGGCAATTAAAAAAACTGGTTATGCTTCTTCCCAATTAAATTTTAGAAGTAAAGTCATTGATTTAAAATTTATGCTCAGACATAGTTTAACATTTTTATTTTCAAAGAGAATTTGAGGTGGCAGATGTAATCCTTGGATGGATTATCAAAGAAATAGTCACCCAATAGAATTTTCTGGTATAGTGAAATTATTAGCATACATAAAGGTTTGTAGTTCATAGTAATAAGCTTCTGAAACAGTGTAATTTTTTTCTCCCTTGAGGAAGATAAGCTGTAGTTTGACAATTTTGATTGATATGATATGAATGGGTAGCATTTGAAAAGTAATTACATTTCATAGAGGCTTATTTTTCTGAAATACAGTGAATGAAGGGATACGAAATAAGATTTTGGCACTCTGACTTTCAGAAAAGTTAGTATGCATGACAGCAAAATAGTGCTTTTTTGGCCTATTTTAAAAATGAACCTACACATACATGCATTGTAACATGTATATAATCTTCCTGACAGGAGGTGGGAAGAGAATGATCGAAAAAAAATCAAATGTCTGAATTGTCTGGAGTTTTGAGCAACAAATGAGTCCCACTGGTAACCTGCTTCCTGAAATAATCTCATGTCGTTAAGTGAATCTCTAATTAGTAGTTACAGATGTTTTTGATGTCTTTGAACTCTCACAGAAACAGTTACAGCTCATTAATATACCTTTAGATGGAAATGTTTTAGATAGTTATCTGTGTAGTGTGACAAGTTGGAGAAAGGGACAAATCAGTTTAAGAACTGATGCTGCGTTACATCTCCAGCTGTGACTCTAATGCTAAACTCACACTCTATTATAGAAAAGAGAAGGGAAGTAATAGGTTCACAAAAGGCTGCCATACAGGATGCCCACGACCACAGAATCACCGCCAGTGGATGTCTGCCCTAACAATGGCCCTGCAGAGGGTAGCAGGGGCATTAATGAGATAATGTATGTAAAGGACTTTGATCTCTAGGGGAATCGGCTGTGCAAACCTAAAGCTTTATATTACTACAGTTCCTCTAACCTATGATTTTTCCACATTATGCAGGCTTGTCAGTTACCCACCTGAGCCCTGTTTAGTCTGCCACGATTTTATTTCTCATTCTTAAAGTTTATGTTTCTAATCGAGAGATATTGATATTTCCAGTTTCACCTTAGCAGATTAAAATTCATCAAGAGAGACCTGTTGTCAATAGGCATTTTGAATTATGTGTTTAAAATTGTCTTTGATGGCAAGGATGCCAAATTATGTACTTCACTAAAACCATTTCGTGCTTCACTAGGTATGTGGTTGAAAACTGCAGATGTTTGATATCGTCTTTTACTGCTTTTGTTTGGTAAGTGAAATCTTAAATACATTGTACTTTTTTGAAATTCATCTTCTAATGCCATTTAGAGAACATAAAAGAAAATTAAAAAATAAAAGACATAGTGTCTCTGAAATGTAGCTTCTAAAAAAGTCAACCTTTCAAGTCAGACTGTTTTGGGGTAATTGTTTAAGATGCAGAACATTCTAATACTGTAGTAGGAGCACCTGACAGAATTGAGTTGCATCGGGCATTAATGGGGAGCATTTTGCCCCCTCAAGAACCCAATTCAGTGAAAAGGCATACCCAGAAGAATCAATCCGTAGGCTCTCTGTGCAACATACAGTATTATTCTTCCTGGGGTCTTCAATGACTTTAAGAATTGCAGTTGCCAGTTACTGAGTTTCTTCTTGGAATGGTTCAGCGGATAATGGTCTTTGATTAAGAATGTTCTAGTAATAATTTCTTAGTTCAAAAATAAAGCATAGATTATTTACACTTTTAGATTCAGATGTAGCAGAATACCTTTCCCAATTCTCTACCTTTGTGAAAAATCGATAGAATAGAGAAAGAAGAGAATAAATGTCTGGAATTGTCAGATCTGGATTTAAGGAATATTTGTGACATGTAAAGTGCCCTGTATCGTATGCTTCTATATACATTTTCCTTTTGAATATCTCTGGGGGAGGATTATTATCCTAGCATATAAATGAGGAAACAGAAGCTAATAAGAAGTGATTTATATTTACACAGTAATAAACGATGGAGCTTCAATTCAAATTCTCAGATTTTCGACTTAGAAATCTGAGACATTTAACGTTATAACATGACCATTAGAAAACTAGTATTTAACAGTATATCCTGGCTATCTAGTGCTGTATAAACACCTCAGAATTCAGTGACTTAAAATGACAGCAGTAGTTTTGCTCACAATTCTGCATTTTGGGCACAGTTAGCTTGGTGGGAACAACTTGCTTCTGTTCCATTCAACATCAGTTGTGCTACAATCATATGAATATTTCTTTATTCACATGTCTGGTGGTTGATGCTGGCCACTGGAGCTGGGGCTGTCACTGGGAACACTCACACACGGCCTCGCTGAGTCTATGACTTCCATGTGTCAGTAGGGAGATATACACACACAGATATGCTCACGTGCATGTGCGCATACACACACACACACATACATAGGGAAGGTTTTCAGTTTTTCACCATTAAGTATAATGTTAGCTGAGGGTTTGTCATAGATAGCCTTTATCATATTAAGGTATTTTCCTTCTATACTGGGTGATGTATCTCATCGAAGGCTTTTTCTGCATCTATTGATATGATCACATGATTCTTATTTTTTAATTTGTTTATGTGTTGTATCACATTAATCGATTTGCATATGTTGAACCATCCCTGTGCCTCTGGGATGAAGCCCACTTGATCGTGGTGTATAATCTTTTTAATATGTTGCTGTATTTGGTTCGCTGGCATCTTATTTAGGATTTTTGAGTATGTGTTCATGAGAGATATTGGTCTGTAATTTTCCTTTTTGTGTGTTATCTTTACCAGGTTTTGGTATCAGAGTAATACTGGCCTCAAAAAACGAGTTGGGAAGTATTGCCTCCTCTTCTATTTTTTGAGGAGAACAGGTATTAAATCTTCTTTGAATGTTTAGTAGAATTCGCTGGTGAAGCCGTCTGGTCCTGGACTTTTACTTTTTGATAGGTTTTTGATGATTGTTTCAATTTCCATATTGCTGATCAGTCTATTTACATTTTCTAGATCTTCTTGATTCAGTCTAGAAAGACTGTATTTTTCTAAGTACTGGCCCATTTCTTCTATGTTGGTTATTAAATTTGGTGTTATATACTTTCTCATAGAATTCTTATAAGATCCTTTGTATTTCCGCAGTGTCTGTCACAATTTCCCCCTTTTCATCCCTGATTTTGTTTATTCGTGTCCTTTCTTTTCTTCAGTGAGTCTAGCCAGGGGTTTGTCAATTTTATTAACCTTCTCAAAAAAACCAGCTCTTTGTTGCATTTATTTTTTCTATTGTTTTTTTTTTGTTTGTTTGTTCTCAATTTTATTTATTTCTGCTCTAATTTTGATTATTTCTTTCCTTCTGCTGACTTTAGGCTTCATTTGTTCTTCTTTCTCTAGTTTTTTAAGATGAAGCGTTAAGTTCTTTATTTGGACTCGTTCTTGTTTTTGGAGGTAGGCCTGTAATGATATTAACGTTCCTCATATGACTGCTTTTTGTAGGACTCCATTTGTATTTCTGCCTTGAGCTCCACAAATGCTAGCTGTGGGCCTGTTGTAGAACAAAGCCCCATAAAAGAGGATTACTTCTGAGGTTATTCTTGTAGCCACAGAAGTTAAGGTTTATCACTAACTCCATTGTAATGAAGAACTGAAGATTTGGGCCCTGCCGCATATCCTTTAGAAAATATTATGAATAATTGGTATGTTAAACTCTGTTGTCCTCAATACAAAGTAAAAAATTCTTAATTAATGTCTTTTATTTTGTATAAATTCCCAAGGTAAATAACCCCTCCAGCTATTGTTATATTTTGATACTTTTGGATCTCATCTGACAATTAAAGTTAATATTTTAAAATCTGAAATAAGAGAAACCAGACAAGTAAATTCTTTGCAGAAAATTTCCTTAACAAGGCACAACATATTTCCATGTCTGGATATCCTGTACCTTATATGAAATTCTTACAGGTGTTCACTCATGCAAATATAGAAAGGCCTGTCTGTAATACTTCTTACTGATTATGTAGAAATATTCTTCATATAATAATTTCTTATAATGACCCTCAATGAAAAGCCAAGTTCATGATAACAAAACAGAACAAATGCTTTGATAAGAGGCATGATTTCCAGAGAGTCTGGATGAATAACTTCAAGCAGATATTTCTCTGAAGTCTTGTGTGTTATCTTAAAAAGTTTTGAATATTTTTTACCCAATAATGTAATTATAGTTGATATATTTATATAGATATGTATGTATATACCTATATATCAACCATAATTATATTATGTTATATATAATATATATTTATAATAAAATAAAAATAGAAGTATTAGCTCAGAAGCTAGACTCTCAGGGTTAAATCTCATCTTTGCCATCCACTACTAGAACCTTGAAGAAGTTACAAAAGCACTCTTTGTTCTGGTTTTCTATGTAGAAAAAGAATAATTATACTTACCTCACAGGGTTTCTGAAAGGATTAAATGAATTAATACATGTAATTTTCTTTAAACATAAATATTAGATGTACAATAAATTGAGTTAAATATTATGTACTTAATATTATTATGGCTCAATAAATATTAGTAATTATTCTAGTTGCCTATTGCTGTATACAAGGTATTGCAAAACCTAGTGCCTTAGAAGAAAAACCATTTTATTCTCTCTCATAATTTCCATGGGTCAGAAATTTGAGAAGGGGTCGGCTGATTGGTTCCAGTTAGAGGGGCTGTAGCTAAAACAGTGGGGACCTGGAGTAGCTGGGAGCTGATTGGACATCTCTCTTTAATAAGTTTCTGAGTTTCTTCATTTGTTCTCACATGTGGGCTGTTTGAGGCTTCCTCACAGCATGGCTGCCTCATGACAGTTAGCCTGCATACACAGAGGCTCAGGGCTCAAAGGGTGAGTGCTCAGCAGTAAGGTGGAAACCAAATTGTCTTTTATTACGTAACCTCAGAAGTCATGCAGCATCACTTCCACTGTGCTCTAATTATTGAAACTGATACAAAAGCCTAGCCAGTTTCAAAGGGAGTGGATATAGATTTCATCTTTCAATAGATAGAGTTGCATTGTAAGAAGAATATGTGGGTTAGGAGACATTATCTAGACCATCTTTAGAGGACTTTATCTGCCACTGCTATTATTATTATCTTGTGCCTTCTTGACACTGTCTCATACCTCAAGAGGGTATATACTTAAAGAAACGTAATGCTAAGCATAGTTCTCTTGTAAAATAAATGTTTTTTATTTATTTATTTATTTTTTTAAATTTCAACCAGGCTATTGCCTGATGCTAAAGAGTTGTCACCTCCCTGGAATTTTCTCACAAATTGAGATATTGTCTTTTTGGTTGAAAAAATATATATATACATATTTTGTTGATCTATATGCAAAGGTGCTACTTCATATTCTGTTAATATTGAAGAAGTCTAATTTAAGTTGTTGTTTAAAAGGAGAGTCATTTTTCCTTCTTAAAATGGTGTGTCTTGGAAATGCCTTTAGATGTTGTATTCTACAAAGAAGAAGGAAATGCATTTTCTTCTAGGATTAAGGAATCAAAACTACCCATTTCTAAAGATGCCCAAATTCAAGAGACCTGACAATGTTTGTGTTTTTATTTTAAAATAATGTGAAGAATGTTATGTGTATTGCCACTTTTGTTTGTGTCAAGATCAGGGTATATTTGTTACCAGGTTGAGATGTCTGCTTGTCATTTACTTCACAGAACATGATAATATTGTAAAATGGTAAGAGAACATAATTATTTATATTTTGGAATTTTGAAGCCAAAAATACAATAGAGAAACCATTGCTTCTCAGGCTATTACCTAAACTCTTTATTTCTTTATTTAAAATTCTAATGCATCATTTATCTTTTCCTGTTTAAAAATAACTCTCACTCTCTCATTCCCCTACCCCCTAAAATACGTAATGGCTTAAAACAACAAAATTTATTGTTTATCGTGGTTCTGTGAGTGTACTGGACAGTTCTGTCCCACTCAGTATCATCTGGGATCACCCATATGGCAATGTTCTGCTGGCTTGTGGACTGGGAAGAAGAAGGCAGCTGTGACCTCATGGTCTGGAGACTTGAAAATGGCAGTTGGTTGTGGTGCTTTGGGTCTTTTCCATGTGGCTTCTTTTTCCATACGATACCTTATTCTCCAAGGCCTCTCCCAGTGGCCCCTGCCCCCAGTGGGACAGCCTGGGCTTCCTTATAGCACAGCCACTGTGTTCATGCTGAAAGCAAAAGCTGCCTGGGCTCTTAAGGTTCCTGGCTCAAGTTTCCTGCTGTATTCTAGTGGTCAGAACAACTCACAGGACCATCCAGATTCAAGGAGCAGGGGAAATAAACTACTTCTTGAGAAGAGGAGTGGCTTGTGCACACCGGAAGGGAAAGAACTGTTGGTGCCTATCTTTGCAGGCATCGGCCATATCCTCCAGATCATCAGAGCCTTGCAGGGGCAATCATTATTATGAACCCTGTTAGGTATACTTGAGATATAAAACTATATATTAGTTAAAGTAATGCTTGCTGTTGTGGCAAGCTCAGCACCAAATCAGAGGCTGAACACCATTAAGTTTATTTCTTGTTTACATAACAGTCCAGGTGTTCCCAGTCAAGGTGGTTCTTACGCAATTGATGATTCAGAGATCCAGTCTCCTTTTTTCTTCTCACTTTCTCATCTTTAACTTGTGACTTCCAGGTTTGCTGTGCTTATGGGCAGTGTTATGTGAAAAGGCAAAGAGCACAAAGAATCACACTGGGAAGGTTTAATGGACCAGAGGTGGAACTGGTTCTCTTTATTTCTATGCGCATTTCACTGGCTAGAACTCAGTTATATGGCCACACCTAGCCACGCAGAGAGGCTGAGAAGTGTTGTCTGGTGCTTGTGTGTCCAGAAGAAGAGAAAAGGAGTTTGATGATTAGTTAGTGATCTCTGACACGAACTACTTCTCCACCATCACCCCCTATCCCTCCACCTCCCGCCCCCATCCCCCCCGCAAAGAAAAGGAAAGAAAAAGCTTCCTTTAGATATTAGTCGTAACCATGCTTTTTTTTTTTTTTTAAATATTTGAGTGTTGTGGAGGCAAGATGTCTGTGTATTAGAAATTGGGGCAATTAACACAATGGTATTGAACTCAAATGAAAGTGAATAAACAGAAATTAGAATTTACCAAACATAGTTCCATGCATAAAGATTTGCTTGGTTGTTTTGTATATTTATTCAGTGACTTTAAAATGTGATTGTTTACAAAAATAGGTATGCCCTGATCTTCTGTGCGAAGTACAGGTGTAGGTCACAGTTGTCTGAGGAACAGTCACCGAAGCAGGATCAGATGGGAAGAGACATATTGAGAGAAATGCCAGTGAGGGAATGTGGGGAGAGAGTCAGAAGAGACTGGATGAACTTTCAGACCATGATGCTGCTCTGAACCCTCTGGTGGCAAGAGGAAAGGAGGAAAGGAAGGAAGATGAGAGGAAGGAGGAAAGAAGTTCTAAGACTGCGGCACAGTTTTTACAACAGTTTTAGGAAGGCTGGCAGGGAGTCCTTCAGCCAAAGTCTTCCCATCAATGAGCTCCTACATCTTGCAGGAATGGGTTCAGATGTTGGCTAGGAGCAGCCTTGGTAAGTGTGGCCTCATCAAAGACACAGTGAGAGGTTTCAGAATGCAGCAGCTTGGGCTGTTGCCAATTAGTCTCCTAAGAGTAGGAAATCTGAGAGGTGCATTTCATGGTTGCCATAGTATGCCTTTGTTCCTGTGGCATAATCCGAAATTAGAAAGTTGTATAAAAATAAGTATTTAGCAATTATTACAAAAGACGTTTATGTTCATTTACTCCATAGCTATTCTATTGAATGTACCAGAGCAGTAGTTTGAAAAAAATTCCTAGTCAGGTGTGATTAAGTTAATTTTTGTTTTTGGCCTAGGAACATGCTTCTATTACTGTCAATGCCATATGAAAATGTCTGATGTTCACCTCACTTCAAAATTAATAAGAGAAAAACACACTTTAAAAGTCATCTCAGGAGGAGTCATCTGTCCCTTTCTATTCGCTTAACTGCTTTCAACTTCATTATCCTGCTAAATATGAAAAGCATCATTTCTCACACTAAGCTTCAACTCTGTCACCTTTGCCTCTCTAATATTTTGTTGTTTGTGTTTCATCAGAATGAAATGCTGGCAATAACAAACATTCTCAAATTTAAATAGTTTTTTTTTGTTGTTTTTTTTTATACAGAAATAGTAAGACATAGAAGAGTAAGGTAAATTTTGAGCAATGGCTTTTTTTTCAATAGCACATTTGAAAATGCTTTGTGACATTGTATTAATACACTGTTTCTTTTGAATTGTTTTAGAACAGAGAGGTTATTGAGAAGGGAGAACTCAGAATGCTATGCCCTTGAAGTACAATCTTATTCAATTTCATTCTAATTCAAGCGATGCAAAACACAGTTTGAATTTAAGAAGTGTCTGTGAATGTTTTGGTATGTCTATTTTAAAAGGAATATTTCTCATTTCATATTTTCCTTAAACTGTTGGATGGATAGAAGTAATGATCATAACCCAATCAGATTAACAGACAGCTCTCTGCAGTAATTTGGAATTTAAGCAAATATGTAATCGATTGTAGGATAGGATTATAGGAAAGTTGCACTGTAGATCCAGTTGGCTACAAGTGTGTAAAACTGAGCTGCCTTTTCAAATTTAATGTGCTGGTTCTGTTACCCCATAATCTTTTATGTGGAGGAAAAGCACAGTGAATTTAGTAATTTTAGAAAATTTGAGGTAGATCGGTTTGCCTGCTATTATTACTTATCTCCCCAGTCATCATTGTGCTCACGATAGATCTGATAAATGGATTTAGTAGAAACACACTTATTGGCAGTAGGGAGAAAATAACCCACTTAAAATTTCAAATGCTATTACTGTATGTGAAGACTAGAATGTTCTGGTACAGGCTGGGGTGAAATGGAGAACAAATCATTGTTTCACAATAAAGGATGCAAGAGTCCATGAAGTAGATGGGGAAAAAAAAATTAACGTAAAATTCAATAGTGCAGAAACATATTCATTTGATCATTCAATCACTCACTTGGCATTTGCTATTCCAGTTGCTGGGCAGATAGCAGAGGAAGAATAAAGGCGTCAGGGAGAAAAAATCTTGCTCTACATCCAGACATTTGCATTCATCGTAATATACACTTAACTGAATTCTTGAAAAATCAAGATGATAATGACAACCATAATAAGCATAATTATAACCATCATTTTGAGGACTCTATACTAAACATTTTCTGTAGCTGATTATATTTTCACAATGACTTTATCCAGTAGGTAGTTGAGTTGCTCTCATTTTATTAGTTGAAGAGAGATCCGAGGCCATTTCTAGTTCTATTTGCCTTCAGAGAACAGCATGGTTATTACTGTTCTTCATTATGGGTTAGGAAGAATGTGCCTTTAGTGTACTTTTACTCAAGTTTATTTGGAGAGCTAATTTAGGTGTCTTTGGCACCTGGCTTTGGTCAACTCTCAATATGGTGTCCAGACTCCTCATAATATTGACTGCTTTTATTCAGATCTTTGAAGATTCTTCAACAATAAATGCTCTTACATGGAGTTTTGAGGAGCTTTGCCTTCTTCTGAATGGAACTCAGTGATGGTGGTGGGTTCCGGATATACACCACCATTCTCATTTTGCCCAACTCTGTATCTGTAGTGTGCAGAACTGCAAGCTCTGAGGCTCATTGGGGAATTTTTTCTGGTTTCTCATCAGGATGCAACTTGTAAAAAGAGGACGGAAAAAATGGGATGATGTGCGTGTGGAGTTATGTGCAATAGGAGCACAGCAGGACTTCCAAAGTAAAACATGTAAGCAGTAGGACTCTTGAAGAAGACCACCAAGTGACGCTGAACAAATCACACATGATATTTGGTTCTCTTTAGCTACAACACACAAGTTCAGTCTTTGAGAATCACTGGGGTAAAGGTTCATAGAAGTTCAGTCTTTGAGAAGACTGGGGTAAAGGTTCATACGGCAAACGCAGAAATCTCACTTACGGGATGAGAGTCCATTACTGGATGCGTAAGGCAGAGTTATAGGAATGAAAGTTACTAAAAACGAGGTTAGCCTTTTATTCATACTTATTTAAAAACAACAGCCACCACCATCTCTGAGTTAACATATTAAAGAAAAGACTACAGGAAGATTTAGAAAAAAAAAATTATATGTACATCTTGAAATTTTAATTCCATAATCACTTATGGATTTATAATCTTAAAAAGTAAAATGTGTGTAGGTGTGTATATGTGAGTTGTATGCATATTGTGAAACAATATACACTGAGTCTATAAAGATTTCTTTTGCATAGCGAATTGGAACTTATTATTACCGTTGGTGAGGTGACAATAGATTTTTACACACACACACAACACACACACACACGCGTGTGTGTTGTGTGTGTGTTGTGTGTGTTAATAGTGATTTTAAAAATGAACTTATGTACTCCCTGTGTAATAAAAATTTAAAAAATATAATGAAACTACTTTATATGCGAGATAGCACCCCCAGGTTAATTTATTTTTAAGTGATTAAGTTGTTTGTAAATTGTGCATTTGGGCAATCTCGCCAGTGGTGGTTTTTTCTTGTGAGCAGTTTTTTCCTCTGTGGTGATAATTGTCAGGGTCTTCAGTGCCATGACTGATACCTTGGGGTAAAGAAAACAGCCAGATTTCTATAAATCTTTTTTTTTTCACCAAGACATCCCCAATTTTTTATTTTTATTTTTTCTTGGAATATAATAACATTTATTCATATTTTGGGGTTCCTAAAATACTTATTTCAATTGTACAACATGCTGGCTGCTGTGATAATGATACAGGATAGGGCAAATTTCCCCGAGTGCGGGGGGAGACCAAGCCCTGCACTGAGAGAGGAAGGGAGTCTTTTGGCGGAGAGTGTAGAAATAATCAACACACATGCCAAAGTTAGAGTCAAAAGGAAAGTTTATTAGAAAAGGAATAACACTCTATAGGCAGAGCGTGGTCTCCTCTCAGAGGCAGAGAGTGAGAGGGACTCAGAGGAACAGAGACAATAGAGATGAGGACAGTGAGAGACAGAGTAAAAGCACGGAGAGGAACCTCAATTTCTAAATGACAGATAGTAACATCAAATATGAGTAAAACTTCTCTGAATATTAGTAAGTAGGCTAGCAATAAAATGACATTTTGGAAAATAGATCTATTTCAAGTCAATTGAGGATAATGCTAATCGACACAAAATAAGTAAATTACATTTTGATTATGAAAATTATTGCTTCATATATGATTTAACATATCTACCTAGATTTTATTTGAAATAAAATGCATCCAAGATGTAGGCTGGTAATTTCAGCCATGTAATTAGTTTGACCACCTGTTTGGCCATATAGTGGTTGATTATAAGAGCAGCTTAGAATGTCTTATTTAGTTGAACACGTAAATAGATATTCTGATCCCATATCAGGCAAAAGTACCTAATGATGAGGGAATGGCACAAGACAGATTCTGTACTAGTAGTACATTTTTTGAAAATGTGTATTCATGGGAGACTTCTATGCTCTACAGTTGGCATATTCGATTGGAAAATTACCTTCTATTTATTTAGTGGGTATTGATTTGTCTGAATAAGTAGTATTAATGATTCACTTTCGTCCTTCCATTAATAAAACATCAATAAATGTTTTTATTTTTCTAACGTTTTAACAATGTAGAATGTTTTGGTAGTCTTAATAAAGTTATATGTGCCTTAGGAAAAGTCATTTCATGTTTGTTTAAAATTCTTACAGAGCGGTTTCTGAAAATGAGAAGGAAAGTAATCAGTGCCTTTTACCTGATATTCTTTTTCCTCCAGAATTTGCTTAATGACTAGAAAGAGTCCCAAACACTCCGAAATTGAGCTTAGCACTTTTAACATAATTATCCTTAAACATTAAAAACAAACAAACAAACAATATTTTTTTTGACTGACTGATAAAACGTTCTTTGAGTTTCTGAAATGAGCAAGGCACTCTGTGCTTTATTAGAATTCAAAGAACTGAGATGTGGTTACTACATTATTATTTTCTTGGAAATTATTAGTTAATTGAGGTGTCTTTTATCTTTTATCTTTAAGTAGGGGTGCTTAAAATAATAATTTATAACCAAGGAATTTCATTAATAAATTGGGGACATAAATTTTTTATTAATACTATTCTAGTTATTTTTCTTAATTGAACATATTAATTTTCTTGATGGTTCTAATGCAAATGGGGTGCTCTTTGGGGAAAACTGGTTACTGTTTGTGGGATTGAAATGTTCAGAGTATCTATTTTAAATTCTGTAGTGGCCGTAGGTAGTAACCACCACACAATGTAAAATGTTGATTCGAGCTGATTGATGTATAGTTGCAGGTATTTGCATACACATTCAAAAGGAACTTGCTAAGTGTTGCTGAAGAATTGCTGTTTGCAAATTTTGTGCTTCATTCTTTCAAGGACATTTTATTATTTTCCAAGGTTGAGGTTTTGAAGGGATGCTCTAATCAGAGAGGTAAGGATTGAGTTGGGAGCAGAAAGAGATGAAGTACAACTATAGGATTTTGTTTAGTTTGATGTCTCTTTTTCTCTCTCTGTTCAGATACTTGGAGACTTCAGTGATATTCTGAGAAAATATGATTTACAAAAACTGGCCATCATAACTTTGTGCACAGAGAACTAATGACAAGTGTTAAATGTCTCTAAAAGGATAATTGAGAGATGAGCAGATATAAAGATAGGAAGCAGGACGTATAGAGGTTAAGATCATGGAATCTGGAGCCATACATACCTTGGTTCGAAATCTTGGCTCTACCATTTACGAACGTGACTTTGGTTAACTTATTTAACTTCTTTGAACTTGGCTTTATTGTTTGTTATTTGTGGCTAATAACAGTAACTACCTTATTATGAAGATTAAATGAAATAATTCCAAGTACACAGTACATAGTAATCATTAAACACATCTAAGATGTATTACTATTTATTATTATGTTCATAAGAGTGACCTAAGACTAGAGAAAGGCTGGAAAAGTAGGAAGGAATGAGAGGTAGGAGCCATTTTTGAAAGTATAGTCAGGTTAGAAAGTTATTGACTCCTTGCTGTTCTATAGGAATTGTTTTGTAAGCAATACTTAGAGTGTTGGTCCTGTGGGGCTTTGAGTTATTAATGGATTTCACTGCCTGTCACCTGTTCTTTTGTACTAAAGAGCTCCTGAGGCATAAATGGTTTTTTTGCCCCTGTACCCTGGATATAGATCTCTGTCCACTTCATTGGTAATGGGAATCAGGACCTCAGAGGGGTAAATACCTTGACACAAGGAAGACCGAAGGAAAATTTGGGGACAATTCACTGCAGCTTTAAATAAAGATCTTTGAAAAAGAATTCCAAAAGAATGCTATAGGCTCAGTTTAAGGAAAAGGAAAAGAGAAACCAGATATGCAGGGGGACTTTGTGATAAGGAGAAAAGCCATGGCCCCGGGACAAGAACAAGTTGAAAGAAGTGTAAATAAACTACTGAAATTCAGACAGAGGAAATTGATTATAAGTTATATTTGGCCCGAGAGAAGATCCTTCTTTAGAGAATCTCAAGGCCAGTGCCTTATTTTTAAAATTTAAGTAAACCTTTTCTTTTAGAATAGATTTAGATTTACAGAAAAGTTGCAAAGATAAAACAGGGGATTGCCATATACTCCTCAGCCAGTTTATTATTAACATTTTACATTACTATGCCATATTGTCATAACTGGAAAGCCAATATTGATATATTATTATTAACAATACTTGCTTTCACATATCATTAGTTTTCCCCTAATTCTTTTTTATGTTTCAGGATCCCATACATGATGTCTCATTATATTTAGTTGTTATGTCTCCTTAAACTCTTCTAGTCTGTGGTAGTTTCTCAGAATTTCTTATTTTTGATGACCTTCACAGTTTTGAGGAGTACTGGTCAGATATTTTGTAGAATGTCCCTTAACTGGGATTTGTCTGAAGTTTTCTCATGGTTAGACTGCTGTTACAGGTTTTTGGGAGAAAGACCAGGAGGTGAAATGCCATTCTTATCACATCCTATCCAGAGGACATGTTATCAACATGACTTATCTCTGATGTTGTTTTGACCTTGATCTCCCTGCTGAAGTCATGTTTATTAGGTTTCCCCACTGAAGTTTTCTTTTTTTTTTTTCCCTACCCTACTCTTAGAAATCAAGTCACTAAATTCAGCCCCAGCTCAAGCTGTAGGGAGTTATGCTCCATCTCCTAGCAGGTGGAGTAACTACATATATTGTTTAGAATAATTTGTCATTAGAGATCTGTCTCTTGGCTCATTTATTTATTTATGCAATCATTTATTTAAACCACTATAGACTTGTGAATATTTACTTTAGGTTATAATCTAGTGCTTTATTATTTACTATTTTTTGCTCAAATTATTCTAGCTTTGGCCATTGGGAGCTCTTTCAGTTGTCTCCGATGTCCTTTTGATGTGCCTCCATGTTTTTGTTTTTTGAACATTTTCTTTATAGCACTGCAAGATGCTCCAAGATTATCATTTTTATTTCATGCACCAGCCCTAGAATCAGTCATTTCTCCAAGGAAACTTTGTTCTTTTTTATTAAGGTATTTGTTTCACCACAGCTTGTGAGAAATTTATCAGCTAAATTACAATGTTTATGTGAAGTTCCTTTTGTCTTTAGTATTACAGTTGCTAGTCAAAAATGTATCATCTTCCAATGTTATTTAGATTAGCACTATTTTCTCCACCCCTTTCAGTGAAGTTATGTCATATATTTGTAATAGCTAGATTCTTTTGTCACAGTATACAGTCCATGCTATGATCCTCCAGTTTCCTAGTTGTATTTTTTAAAATTGCATACATTAATGGTGACTCTTTCTGCTATAAAGTTCTACGGGTTTTGACACATGTATACTGTCATATATCTAGTGTGTGTGTGTGTGTGTGTGTGTGTGTGTGTGTGTGTGTGTGTGTCTAAGGAACACTGTCACTGCTTTAAAGATCCCCTGTGCCTATTCATTCCTTCCTCTTCCCAAACTTCTGGCAACCACTGATCTGTTTTCTACCCCTATAGTGGTAAGAGAAGAAATCTTTGCTTTGTTTTTGATCTCGGGGAAAAGCATCCAGCTTCTCACCATTAAGTATGATGTTAGCTATGGCTTAATTACATGCATAAATATGAGGGCCCCACAAAGATCATGAGACTCAAAGAAGTGAACAAAGTATGAAGATTTTATACCTTTTAGACAAAGAAATAATAAATTTTGAAGCATCAAAAAGATAGAGGGTTTTGGGCTAGGGGTAGTAAAATGATGAAGAAGTTACAAGATTTTCTTACACGGCCTTCTTGCCCCTAAATTCCCTGTCTCTGGCGATAAGGATGTCTTCTACACTTCTGGTTACAGGGACGGTACCATTTACATAGGAGATTTATCTTTTGCTTTCAGGGGGACAAAGGAGAGGCCGGAGTATCCTTTTTACACTGGACCTTTCTCAAGTACTTTTAATTTCAAAATAATCAATATGCCAAGTGGCATATTTTGAGGAGCTAGATTCCGATCCCCTACACTGGTTTATGTTAAATAGCCACTTACAGTGAGCTTTCTCATTAACAAATTGAGATCTTTGGATCAAATCTGTATGTTTTTTTTTTTTTAAATATATGTTCCCACAATATTTAGAGCTCAATAAATCTAAATTTGAACATAATATTTTTTATAAATGAAATAAAAAAGCTTCATCTAAATTTGCTTTCCATCATGCCTTCCTCTTCTCCAGTCAGCTTATCTGTAATTGAGTAAAATGTGTATCAATTAACATTTTCTTCTTTAATACACCACTTGTAGTTTGCTTGTTTGAAAAAAAGAAGAGATGAATGCCACCCATGGTGGCTCTGATATTTTATCAGGAGCATCTTGGTCATGTCTCCATTTCTTGATTTCAAGTATTGATGGCTTAGTGTGGTACTTCCACTGTGTGATCTATATCATGCGTGCAACTTTCACCCCCTTAGTTGTACCCTTTTTGTGTTACAAAAGCCAAATTCCTTTGAAAACAATACCTCTGTTTTCTCAGGACTGTCTCTGTAGTTCTGAATTACTATCTCTTATAAGATTTCCACTTCAGTTCCTTTCTGCAAGAGTCCAGCATGCTTATATCTCCTTAGAAATGCCATGTGAGGCTCTAAAGGCATTTCTTTGACTGGTGGTTCCTTTGAACTTAAGAATGCTTTTTTTTTCCCTTCGAAAGTATTTTCCAGGAAAAATAATGGCAGCATCTCTGAAATATTAATCAGTTTCTGCAATACTTCTACATCTCATTTCGTGTACATTTTAGTGTTATATTTCACAAATATTACATATATCTAAAAATCGTGTCTATTTTGAGGCATGATTTATAACGAGGAAAATAACTAATAATATTGATATATTTAGTATTGCATGTTGTGAGTCTTTCTCTTACAATGTTATATTGAGCCAGCAAAAAAGACATTTGTTGTTGTTGCATTATTCTAATGCCTATGGGGTGGGATGATGAAAATAAAATCTATTTTAATATGGAGTATTTGTTCATACTGTATAGATGCTTTTAATGTACAACAATATTTTACATAAATATATACTTCTCTCATTTAGAATTTACAAATCAATTTTTGTAATGATAATATGTAGTTTGGGTAAATCTCTTATTGTTAACTAACTGGTGTTGGCACTTTTTGTGGTTGATTTATAAAGCTCAGGTTTTGTCTGTATAGAGAACTGAATCAGATGAGCCCAAATACCAAATCAGATGTTACAAAAGCTAAATTCCTTTGAAAACAATACCTCTGTTTTCTCAGGACTGTCTCTGTAGTTCTGAATTACTACCTCTTATAAGATTTCCACTTCAGTTCCTTTCTGCAAGAGTCCAGCATGCTTATATCTCCTTAGAAATGCCTTGTGAGGCTCTAAATTCTACCAAATTCTCCTGGCTACAGTGTAATATTTTCAAACCTACTCAGAGATGGCCAATAAAAAATACTACTTGCTTCTATTTTGAAATCACGTTTTTCTTAATATACTTTAGTCATTCCATTTCAGGTCCATTATAGTGTTAAAATTAAGATTAGTTCTACAGTGCAGTGATGTAGGTGTTTAGTGCCCTGGAGGATATTAGTTTAAATTAGCATCTCCTTTTTAGCAGACCCAAAATAAAACAATTAAAGTCTTCTCCTTGATGTTCAGAATGAGCTGGCAGGAGACTAAAACAAAAGAAGTCTGGCCCCCGTGGCTTCTGCTGCTGCATTTGGAAGCCTCATTGAAACTTGCTTTTATGGGCTCTTGGCTGCTCTGCACTACTGACTGGGAACCACTCTGGCAATTATCAAAGTTGTGAATTAGAAATTATGCGAAGCTCTCTCAGACAATCCAGGACACCAGTATACTTTATTTTTAGCAAATGACACATACATGTAAAAGATTTATGATAATATTTCACACTACACTATTCCACGTCCCGGGTACATTTGTTAGGACATCTCAGTACTGAGAAACCTTTTTGTTGGTCACATTTGTGTCTGCTGACAACTGGCATGAGACTGTCCACTTTTATTATAATTATTAGGCTAGAGATTAACTTATTAGAAGAGATTTAGACAAGTAATACAGTACATGTTTTAAATTGTTCAAGGAGTTGTTAGGTTATTTCTAGAACGTTTTCTTAATGAAAGCATTGGAATGGAAAATAACTGCAAAATACTTTTTTAAAAAAAGTATTGTAAAATAGTGAAAGCAGAGCTCATTTTAGAAGCTACACTAATTAATGGAGAATAATGTATTATATTTTAATAAATTATCATCTGTGTATATGACTGTTTTTATAATGACTGTTGGATCTGGCACAGAGCAATTATTAGGATGGGGAAGAATTTCTTACTAAAGCGTCATTCTATTCTGGGATCTTGCCCATGGAATTCTGAATGTTTCCATTTCTATTTACTGTATAATACTGATACAAATTTAATTTAACAATATCTGTCACATTGGTCTTTTTTTAAGAAGCTCTAAACATATCTTTTCCTTGCCAAAGAACTACTTTCAGTGTCCCTCATTGCCTATAGAATAAAGTTCGAAATGCTTACCCTGAACCTTTAATGATTTGGATCCTAATTCATGACTTGTTTTCTGCTCAAACTGTTCCCTCTGCTTGGAATGCTTTTGCCTGTCTGGGTATGTTCAGATTTTATCTATCCCTTTAGGGCTCCATTCAAAAGCAAGTTTGGAATTGAAAGTGTTGAACCCATTATGGTTTCTTTCAGTTTCAGCACTGGGTCCAAGAGTTCACTTGTTATAACCTTGTACCATTCTAGGCACTTTACATATATGACACAGATATATTTTAAACATATTAAATTGATGAATTTTCTTTTTCCTCTTCAGTCATGTTGCCTTGCAGCCTTCTGTTTCAAAGCTGAGCCACTAAGCTCATGGTCTTTTGAGTGAGAAATAGAGATATATTCATCCATTTTAAGCCTCAAAGATGATTTTGTATATTGAGACAATTATCTTTAAATCCAAGCTTTGTAGAAATTTCTCAATTCTTTACCTATGTCTGGGTCTCCAAATTGTAAAGCATTTCTGCGTGTCAGGGTTTGAGGGAATGTTTGATATGATGGAGAAGGAGATAAAAGCCCATCTTGTCTGTCTGGGGGCATAAAGATAAAAAGTGGAATGAGAGACAGAACAGAAGCAAGAAATGGGAGTTTATATTTTTATCCTTTTCAGGGTAGAAGCCAGATTGGGTGTCAGATGGTAGAAATATCCCGATAACTATGGAGAAGTACAAACATTAGGAGAAGTGTCTAGTGGTATGTTTCCTCAATAAGCCTCTAGAAGAAACTCCGTACTCAGCATGTCCAATATGGCACAGACTCGATGAAGTGGCCTTGACAGGAAAAAAAGTCTTCATAGATAAGACAAAAAAAGCCCTCCTGACTTCCCACGGTCTGTGGAGTACACAGGGGATTTATAGGTTTAATGCCTGTGAGGGAAGAAGCCAGATATAGAGAGGCTGCCATGGACAGGAACCTCACGTGCAGAAGACAATGGCTGAGACAAGGATTTGAGCCTAAGTTAACACTGTAGCATGCCAAAAGCTCAACTGGGCCATTGCCTCCCAGACTCATCAATTTAGGGAGCAGACCCGCTCAGCCACCTTACAAAAGGAGCCACTAAAGTTTTAGAGGCTTCTTTTCCCACACTCACTCTAGACACATACTAAGCACACCCCATCCACTGTACACTGATGCCATCTTGTTGAATAGAAACACTAGGATATAAACCTGGAAGAATGGACTGTAGTTTGAATTTGAAATATTCTTTTTATTTTATCAAAAAACAAAGACCAATGATTAATTGTGCTTTCTTTTTTTAACACTTCTAGATTCTCCTGCTACCATTACCTACCAGGTTAGAGGCTTGTGAGAAAATTAGAATAGTTGTGGAATATAACACAGCTACATATTTTATTTCACATTGTTTTGGCCAGTCTGAGGTCAGTGGGTGTAAAATTTTGACCTTGAGATACATTTAATTGTCACGATAACCCTGTATCTCTCAGAAGTAGATCCCAAGACAAGGATTTCAATACAAGTCATTTCTTTGGGAAGTGAATGCAGGACACAGGAGGGAAGGGCAGGAAAGGGCAGGAATCCAATTAAGCAAAATAAAGCTATAAACATTATGAGTGGCTCTTAGGTTGGTGGGCTCCAGCCTGTGAAAGAGCCAGTGAGTGAACCTCTCTGGCTTCTGACACTTAAAACTCAGTGTTTCGTCATGTAACATGGTCTCTCATTTTTTGGCTTGCATCATATAGCCTGACATCATGCAAGTGACTTATTATTTACTCTCAAGGCTTTTCACTTGTCAGTGTGAAGATACATTTTAATACTCATTAAGGACTGGGTAGGAAATACGGGCAGGATATTGTTACTTGACTTAGGTGCAGAATGCAGAAAAGAGCTATTCTAGATATTTTAAACTCTGTTTCTAAACTGGTTAGATCACAAGAAGCCTTGCTATTTGGAACACATTATTTCAGCACTTTTCAGAACTACCTTCACTAAACTGTGTTTTATTATTCTGCTTTTACAATTATTGAAAAGTAACAATACAATTATAATAAAGGTTAGCATTTACAGAGGTCTTATGTTTTAGGCATCTTGTTAGGTATCTTAAATTGAATTCTAGCAAATGTATCTGCATAAATTAAGTGGTCAATAACACTTAAACTCATTGGATTGTATAAAGATTAAAGAAGCTCATGAATATGAAGTTTTTAGACAGTGCTTGGCACAAAGAACTCAATATATAGTGACAGTGGTGGTTATTGTCATTGTTGTTAGTATTATTTCTTATAATAGTAAGTTTCTCTGAATATGGCCACTTAGAAACTGTAGTTGGAAGTCCCAGGACATCAAAATGCAAGACTATAAACTCTTCTTGATAAATAGAATCAAATATTGCCTATGAATTTTTTTTCTCCAAATAGGCAGTTTCAGGGAATACACTTAGCCAAATACATGTGAGATTAGCTTTGTCTAATTAGACTAGACTTGTTGGAGGAAAGAAAATCAACTATAAAAGAAACCCTGTTTTTTGTGACCTCCCTTAGAGATTCTGTTTGTTGATGGGCCTCTTAAATGGCGGTAGTTTAAATGTTTTATTGTACTAAACTTCTTTATTTATGATGGTGGTTCTAATGAGAAGGAGGAAATGGCTAGAACCATTACTTTTCTGACTATTTACAGTGTTCAATCTTGGTGTCTTCTTTGGAGGTGAAGGAAGTAAAAGGAATTAATTGGGTGTTTCTAATCAAAAGATGTCCTCTCCTTTAAATGATGACTTGAAATTTTCTTCTAGGAACAATGAGTAGAATTAGAAAATTTGCGTCTGAATGTGAAATAACGAGAGTAAATAAACTGTAAAAAAAAAAGGCAGTTAGTGGAATAACTGTCTTCTTTTATTTAAGAAATACAGGGAGTTTGATAAACTTGGAGTTCAGGAGGAATTCTTATCCAAGGGTTTCCTCATAAATGGAGATAATGAGGGATTTGTATATTTATGAGTAGCCAGAGATTTCCATTTATTTACAATTATAAATAAAAATGAATATATATCTGTATATCTATGTACCTATAGATATATAGATAGAGTTCTAAACCTAGGGAATTAGACTTTTTTTAAAGGCTAAGTTTGATTTCTCCTTCCATGAAAAACTACCCTTATTATCATAAAAAAATATTCAATAAACCAAACTCATTTTTTACGTAGATTTTTTTCCTATTCTCTGTTTTACATAAAGGTATCACAGAAGTACTTGTGTTAGTACACTGTCGATGGCCTTTATTATTTTAAAATCTCATTTATCTGTTGGGTCTAAGAAAGTGCTCCCTACTTCCATGCCTGAGGGTGATGACTCTGTGGGCTCCATAAGGAAGAGGGCTGGTATGTAGAAACAAAACCAATGATAACGTGCTTACTCCTCTTCTGCTAAATCAATGGGACTTTTGTGGATGAGTGGCGGTGGAATGGGGAAAGCTAATCTCAGGATTCACCTCTGAAACTCATTATTTTATCTGTCTTCATTCATATACTTCAACAAATATTTGAGTACTTACTATGTGCCTGGCTCAATGCTAAGTTTAAGGTAAACAAGACAGACACCTTTGGCCGTTGTGCAGCTTATATTCTACTAAATTCTTCTAGGAAGACCTCCTGGACACTTTGGTTTTTATTCATTTCCTTCTTTATAATTTATTCATTCATTTTTAATTAAAACACTTAATATGTGCTGTTAAATGCTAGAATGTCAGATACTGCTGATTCTTGATGAGACAAAGGCAAATTAGGTACCAACTCTATCCTTATGGAGAAGTCGAACAAGTAAACCAATTATTTTGGCCCACTGAGAAAAATTCAATGACAGAGAAATTCAAGGTGCTATGGGGATTAAGAAGTGTTATTAAGCTAATTTTAAGTAGGAACAACTCAGATGATCTACTTTCAGATCCCTAGGAAGAAAGATATATCTAGATAAAAAAGACAGTTTTTTGCTCTTCACTGTTGCTAGATTTATTTTTTTTTCTTTTTGTTCAATGTGTTTACCACATAGCATTTGAAGTGAAAATGGGTGTCAGAAAGACAAAAGGGTTGGAGGAAGGTAATGGCTGGCAGGAGGAAAATAGAAGATTAGCAGAGGAGGAAGGATAAAAGATTGCAAAGGAAGGAGAACAGCTGGTGGGAGAAACAGGGAGGGGAAGACCACAGAGGCAATGGACCAAAAATGGAGCAGTCAACTCCCTTATGAGAGCTGAAGCTCCGTCTGCTTCTCTTTCACTGCCACCACTTTTGACAGAGAGCAGAGTCAGTTTTTAGGCTCATACAGTCAGCATGGAGGACCAGGCTGATGTGGCAGAGAAGTAGGAATCAACTCAGAAGGAAAGAAGCAAATGATGATGACACACTGGTCAAGGGACTCAACAATGTCAGAAATTAGCATTCATTTGCCTGATGGAATTTTTCTGTTCACTGAGTCGTAGGCTGCCACTGACTTCTCATTGCTTCCCCCCCACCCCCGCCTTCCCATTTGGCATTCCGAAAGGTACTGCAGGTATCCTAGGAACCTTGTCATCCATACGAGGTAGATCTACCCTGACATTAGTAAATTCAGAAGATACTTCTGGCCAAGTTCGATCTCTATATAGACAGAAGGAGGTATGTCCATTGTGCTGTGGTTCAAGGGTGAAAAAATTACCTGATTAAACTGATTACCTGCCAGGATACCTCAGTTCTGTTCTAGGAATTAAGACTTTGTAGTCTCCACGCCGCCCC